>NC_057360.1:58005964-58305964 GCF_016509475.1 Prionailurus bengalensis
GGTGCCTTTGATGGACACAGAAGCCTCCACAGATGCCAGTATTTCTAATGGTCTGTTTGATAGGCAAGGGGTGGGGGGTCTACACCTCAGAACAACACAGGATCATAAAGTTCAGTGTCAGAAGTACGTCTGTCTTTTGTCAACCAGCGGAAGGGAGAACTGACAGGAAATCTCAACTCCAGACATTTCCTCAAGCAGACGCCTTTTTAAAAGAACAGATATGGAAGTTGAGGATGAGAAACTAAATGCTCTTAGCATTATCCATGCCAGTGGTGCCTTGGAAAGCATGTATCTCCAGGGGTACACACACTTGCTGAGGGCCCACTGTCTTCTCCTCCTCTGTGTCCTCACCCCTTAGCTTAACACACACTGATACACACACACACACACACACACACACACACACATATATACACACACATATATGGCGACCTCACAGTTGTAAATTCCTTACTTTCATGAACTGGTTAGTTTAGGGTTACAGATTGCAGAGCTTGTACGGTAGACACCTCATTCATTCGTTTTTTTTTCCATTTGTTAATTCAGCAAGTACACGATAAACACCTATTATCTGCAAGTCAGTGTGGCTCGGCTGAAGATAAAAGATGCATAAAATAAGGAGATCCTATTTTGTAGGAATGAGAAAGCTTGTCCATGAATAACTATGGTACAAATTAGAAAGTGATACATGTGGAGGGCTTGGGAGGGAACAATTAGTTGTGGCTTGAAGAGTCAGGCCCCGCGAAGGACAGCACGCATGAGGGTAGGCATAGATGCAAAGCCGTTACAGCTTCTAGAAATGCAAACCAAAGGGCCTGTCAGCACAATCTTCCTATCTGAAAGGTAGCAGCACTTTACTTAAAATTTGTAATTCACGCGCTCATACTTACATTTATGCGTGAGCACACATAAAACCTTTAACATTAAGGAACCTATTTCCTACCTACGGAGTCAATGGAATCATACTTTATTATGATTTTTTTTTTCTGTTGAGAAGGGGCATAAGTATCATAGTCTGTCAGTTTCATATTTATTGGGGGAATGTTTTCAGATCAATCTTTCCTCACTGACTTGAGAACACATTTACTTTTATTTCATGAACTCTGCTTCAACCAAAAAACTCTCTGATGCTGACTCAGCATACAAAGCTACATTTTATACCTGTCAGGCTGCATATAGATTTTTATAAGGTGAACAATGGCTGTATTTAAGTACTGATGTAGTAATCGTGAAGTCTGCTGGCAGTATCCTTTGGAAACTGAATCCATAAATTTTATTAGTATTAAATGTTTCTAAGGGGAGTTGACAAATAGTTGAGCGGGATAGCATTTTCTCTGTACTTGGCAAAGACAGAGGGAAGAAAAAGTCCCTATTACACAATGAGAAATGCATTAATGCTCAAACCCATTCATCTCAATTTTGCACAAATATAATTTAAGACCTTTTACAACTGTTGGTGAAATTACAGTGTGCTGCAGGGAAGTTGCAAAATTTTTATGGGCCTAATAAAATTGTCATTGTAATACCATTATAGGGTGCTGGGACAATATAGATATTTGTAATACTCATACTCCCATGCCAAACTGAGAAAGGGAGATAGTAAGTTTGATTGGAGGCAAATGCTGCACAGGGCTAAAACCCAAGCATGTCTGATAATGAAAAATCTCCCTATCAGTGTTTGCTATCAAATGAAATTGGGTGGGTGATTAGGCATTTTAACTGGTTGGCTTTCTACTGGAACAGATAAACATTATCATGCACCGTCTCTAACATCAGTTATTGCTGAAATCATCGTGCATTATCTCTAGATAAATTTCAAAATAATTTCCAGTTATATGCTTCCTGCTTTTGCACTCGAGTCTGGCTTCAGAGATGGGCCCAAGGCCTTTCTCTGCTCTCCCTTTTAGCATACAGGCAAACATCTCTTGATTTAGTTAGACTCAAAGCTTTGGAAAATATCCGATCAGAAATTTAACTACTTGGGACCATGAGGTAAACAAAAAACCAAAACAGCCTTCCTGGTAGGTATCAACACTTCTGGTGACGTCAGTTAGAAGAGGATACTATAAAACGGGTCAGCATCGAAATCTTGAGGGTTCAAAACAGAATTTGCAGGAGGTGCCCCCAAACAGAGTTGGGCCCTTTTCTGAAAAACCACGTTCTCTGTCTACCCCTGGATTCATGTCTGAGATCCACTAACAGGATACATAGATCAAACATTCAGTTTCTCCGAGGTGGGCAGTACGATGGAGTCATGCACTCCAGCTGTGAAAGACTTGACATTCACTCTTCCCCTTCTGGGCCTCAGCTGATGCAGGTACCATAAGCACAGTCCTCATGACCTCACTAGAGCGGCCTTTGCGTTTGAACTCTCAGTGTCCCTTCCTACCCTGAAAAGAGTTAGTTTGACCTAAACCTGGCTAATCCCATTCGCCTTAGTAGTGGTTGGTTTCAGAACAGTTGATCATGGTGAGCTTGTGCTCTGTGAAGGGGAGTGTACTGGTGCCTCCTGGGGAAGACTGCCTCTTGCCCAGGAGGGACCCAGGAAAGACTGGCCTTCTCTTCCTTGTCTTTGGTGTGGCCCACAGACATGCTCAGCCGTGTCACTACAGCTAAGGATGAGGCAACACAGAGAGGAGATCTGAGCTAGGAGAGACACCGAAGGTTGGAGACAGAGCCCTGATACCTTCTACCAGGCACCTGCCTCCCTCTGGTGTGCTGGGGTCCAAGCCAGGGAAGAAACTTGGCTAGGGACAAACTTGCGGAGCTATGCCATTTGCTGGTCTATGAAACCTTTGGAAAACTCTTACTCTCTCTGAGCCTCGGTCTCTCTATCTGTGTAACAAGGATAAAAACGTACTTGGCTTATAAAGCTATTGGGGGCCTTAAGTGAATTAATGTATGTAGAATGCTTGCAAGAGCATCTGGCCCATAGTGGGCCCTCAATAAATGCTAGCTTTTCTTAGTTTTGTTATGTGAAAAATAGTTTTCCTCATTGTTTCAACCATTTTGAATCAGGATTTTCTGTCATTTTTAATTAGAATTTTTAGCAATATTCAATGCACAATTGATGCATTGGTTTTGCTCAAAGGCTGTATGTTTTAGGAAGACTCTATTGGCCAACCTGTTTAAAATTACACCTCCCTCTAGCATCTCTTATCTCCTCTCCTGACTTGTTTTTCATCAAAGGACTTACCACCATCATATCTATAATACATTTTACTTCTTTGTTTATTCATTATCTTCTGCCATGACTATGAGAATGTAAGCTTCATGGAGGGAAGGATTTTTTTTTTTTTTTTGCCTTTTTTTACAGCTTCATTCCACCATGCCTGGATGAGTACCTGGCACAGAGCAGGCAGTCAAAAAACATTTGTTGACTGAATAAATGTTGTATCACGTGCTGCCTGGTCATATGGTGCAACAATTAGGGTAGGCACATCTCTATGCCCTTGACTCAACAAGGGTGACAGATGAGCAGCAAAGACAGCGTAACTTTGTCCAGATGAAAAAGGGAACCGATGTAGGTTGCTTCATAAATTACTAGGCAAAACAGCCTATTACTTTCTGGGTTATGCCTTGACTCTGATAGAGTAGTCATCAGCATGTTTAAAGATGGATGGGTACGGTATCAGAACGTGGGGGCTGGCAAGTCTGAAATCCATAGGGCAAGTCAAAAGGCTGGGAACTGGGGCAAGAGTTAATGCTTATGTCTTAAAGCAGAATTTCATCTCCAGGAAACCTCAGTTTGTGTTCTTTGCTCTTGACTGAGACTTACCCCACAGTTTTGAAGGTAATATTTTTTATCTAAAGTCAACTGATTGTAGATGTTAACCACATCTACACAATACTTTCACAGCAACACCTAGATTAGAGTTTGATTACATCATTTAAGTCATTCTCCAGCCAAGTGGATACTTAAACTTAGCCATCGCAGATATGCTAAGAAGCATACAATACATCAGTATCCTGAAGTTGATTTAACAAAGAGCTCCTCAAATACTCTTTATTGGCATTAAAGATTAACTGGTATAAATAGCCCTAAATTCATATAATCTTTCAACATACATTATACATTACATCAGTCAATTTATGAGCAAGATTCAACCTGATTCTCCTAATACAAAAATGGCTTTTCTCATGGTAGTTTTGTAGTTAGACGTTCAATAATGGCTTCAAAATACAGTACAAAAATATCGTGAGCCCCACAAGTCATTCATTCTCACAAGGGTTATTTGGAGTTGGCAGATGAGCAAATACATGAATAAGCATTTATGGAGAGTGATCTTTTTTATCTTAATGAATGTTTTGGAATGCTTGTCTTAGAGTCTGTTTGTCAAGGTAAACATTCATAAAGATAAATTATAATAGTTGTTTCTTAGCTAAAATATATTGAGGTCTCACTACTATGCTCTAGTTATGCTAAGCACCTTACACAATTATCTCATTTAATCCTCGTGGTGATCCTCTGAGGTGGGAGATAGTTTTGCTCTCATTTAACAGCTTAGTCCCTTCGACTACAAAGTCCTTCAGATCGTGAACTATTTCTAGTATTTCCAGGGTCTCACCTCACACACTCAAGTTCAAGCTTCATCCAGGACGGATTCTAAAGTGGAGTTGATTGGTAGATTGGCTGAGTTCCTTAAAAGCCTTGCTTTAAAAAAAAAAATGCAAGAGGGTTCACTTTGGCTCTCCCAAGGAGTAATAAGCCTGTGTCTTTTCAACTAAACCCTTTACTGTGATGCTACCAAAACCAAACACCTTGGGTTAGAAATCTGTATGGGGATACACTTTGATCAAAACCGGATCTGTCTTGTGCCTCACAAGTTTTAAATGTAGGGTTCACTTCAATGTTCCTTTCCATCTGGAAATGCATGATTTCATTTTAAGGAAAAAGAAAACAATCACTTTAATAAAAATCTTTATGAACAAGGTTCAGAAGGCTTCTTGGACAACAAATGGCTCTTACAAAACAACATGGTGGTGAGTTAAGTGTAAATGGCTCAGAAACATGCAGATTAAATTTCCCTGGAAACACTCATGGGCTTCCAAAATTAATGGGGAAAAATACTTGGGCAATGTATATTTCAGACTTCATGCTTTTTCTCCTCTTTCTCGTTCTGTTGATTTTATTTTCTTCTACAAAACACTTTCTAGGGTGACTTCATCTCTTGTGGTCAGGATGCTGTCAGGCCAAATTGTCATTAATCCTGGTGCATTCTGGGTGGCCCACTCTGGGTATCAGCTGTGTTCCCTCTCTTACAGAGTTCACTTTTCTCTCTACTATTTGTCTTTCAATATAGGAAAGGTATAAAAATAAAAGCACAATTTCAAGTCTGTGCCAAGCTTTTAGGCCTTGTGAAAGTCCACTGTCATGACACTGGAGAGATAAATGTGTGAGGTTCTTGTGTGTTGAAAACTGATAAATCTTCCGTGCTTTAACTCAGAAGATACCACTACGGATATAGATGTGGTAGAGGGATCCATAAATCAAGATTTGAAGATACTTAGGAGGGACTTTTAAAAGGCCCTCTAACCCATTCCCAAGCCTCAGACATATCTCAATATAAAACATGACAGAAACATAATTATAGTCTCATTTCTTAACTATTGCCTTAGAAAAGTTTTCTTCAACATACTTTAGAAAAATATTTCTATGTTTCCTCCTGTACAGAAGTTCCCACAAAAAAAAATAACCAAATTCCATTTTATGGGGATTTATCTTTTCTTTTCCTGTCTTGGAAGGGAGCGAATTCTGGAACACCAGATGGGTATCCAGGACTCTTTTTCCCCGGGCCTTGTCCAGCCTTAGTCAGTGAAGCTTGTCAGGCATTTGTCTTTCAGGAGAGACCAGTGCTGGCAATGCTTATTTTGTGATTTTCCCTGTCACACATCCAAGCAGTAACATCTCCAGGGTTGCGAGAATGTGTTTAAGCCCGTTCCGTCTCAAGACAACATACAAAAAGGAAAAGCAATTCTCCTTATTTAATGAGTACGTAAGTAACGAAAAAAACGCGGAGCTGCCTCCTAGAGCTTAGAGTTTAGTTGGGGTTACAGAAGTCACATACACGGGTATGTGAGGGTGATCAGCAGACCCTCTCTCCAAAGGCGACTATGAAGCTGGACAAAACTGAGAGGAGCAACTACCTCTGGAACTGAGCCAAGAGCATGCAACAATCAGCAGATCCTTCATGCTTGACACGGTGCTGAACTTCAAGCAAGAACAGTGAGAGTCTGTAATTCCTTGCCTAGGGCTGCACTCATCCCACTGCACACAGGGGCCCGGCTCCATCTGCCTGCAGAATCTGGCAGTCAGGCAGGCCAAGAAAACATTCAGCTTTACTGTCAAGGTTGAAGGGGTGTCATTTGATTATGAATAGTGGGCAACGACTATGCTAAGCGTGGTGGGAGTGATAAGGTAGGCAGCCAGAGGGCCTGTGTCTCTTGCAGCCTGAAGTTACCCTTGTGGTTATATAAAGCCATAAGTAGAACACAGTATGGTTCGTTTTCGAGCATATCTAGATGCAGTATATACGACAATCATAATACAAATGAGGAGAAAAGGAATGTGTTTATTGAAGTTTCTACATCTTACCAGATTGACTCATATTGACCTATGAATTCTATTGTGGTAAATTAAAATGTACATTGTAATCTCTAAAATAGTCACTAGTATGAAATAGTAGTAGAATAAAAGTCATCGGAGAAATTTAAATGATACACTAAAAATATTTTTTAACACTAAAGGTATTAACAGTAAAGAAGGCAGCAGAGGTGGCTCAGTATGTTGAGTGTCCAACTTCAGCTCGGGTCATGATCTGTGGTTCGGGAGTTTGAGCCCTGCGATGGGCTCTGTGCTGTTAGTGCAGAGCCTGCTTTGGATCCTCTGTCCCCAACTCTCTCTGCCCCTCCCCCACTTATGCTCTCTCAAAAAATAAATAAACATTAAAAAAGTAAAAAAAAAAAAAAAGAGGAGCAGAGGGCCAAAAAATATAAGAAACATAGAAAACCAATAGCAAAATGGCAGGTATAAATCCAATGATATCAATAATTACATTAAATGTGAAAGGTCTAAATGCCCTGATCAAAAGGAAGAGATTATCAGAACGGATCAAAAAAGCAAAATCCAACTATATTTTCTGACTACAAGAATACATTTTGGATTCAAAGACAGAAATAGGTTGAAAGTAAAAGATGGGGAATGATATAGCAGGTAAATAGTAGCCATGAAAGAGCTAAAGTGATCATTTTAACATTAGACAAAACTGAGTCTAAGACGAGAATTACTACTAGAGGCAAAGAGGGACGTTTTATAATGGTAAAAATGCCAATATATCAAGAATATCTAACCATTATAAATGTATGCATATCTAACAACAGAACCTCAAAACAAACGAGGCAAAACTAGCGAGAATTGAAATAATTGATGATTTACTAGTAGCTGGAAATTTCAATACCTTACTTTTCAAAATTGAAAGAACAATTCCACAATCAATCATACATGGAAGAGTTGTGCTATACATGCAAGCAACTCAACTTCTGATTTAAGAGCACTCTACCCAGAATATTCTACTCTGTGTTTTGCAAAATACACATTTTTTCAAGAAACTGATGTGATATGAATGTAGGAAGTCTTCAGGAATCCACAAAAATACTAGAATTAATCTATGAGTTATATATATACACAAAAAGTCTTCCTATATATCAGCAATAAACAGTTTGAAATAAAAGTAGCAAAACAATTTGATACTTAATAAAAAATCCAATATGGTTAAGATGGCAATTCACCCCAAATTGGTGTATAAAGTCAATACAATCTCTATCAAAATACCAGCAGACATTTTTGTAAAAATTAAAAAAAAGATTCTTAAAGTTTATATGTAAATACAAAGGATCTAGATAGCTAAAACAAATTTTGACAAGAACAAAATTGGAGGCATTCCTCTACCTGATTTCAAAACTTACTATAGCATCAGAGTAACGAAAACAGTGTGGTATTTTGCTGGGATAAATACTTAATAGATCCATGGCACAGAACTGAGACTCCAGAAGAAACCCATTTTATTAAAGGATGATTGATCTTCAACAAAGATGCCAAGACAATCAGTGGGGAGAAAATGGTCTTTTCAACACTCGTGCTGGAACAATTGGACTCTCCCTGTAAAAACCTGAATTTAGAGCTTTACTTCACACCATGCAAAGTGGATTATAGACCAAAGAATGAGGGCTAAAAGTATACCATTTCTTCAAGAAAATATTGGAGAAAATCTTTGTGATCTTGAATAGGCAAAGAATTCGTAAATATGACCCCCAAAGCATGATCCATAAAAAAAAATGATAAATTAATCTTTATCCAAATTTAAAATGTTTGTGTCACAACAGACGCTTTTAAACTATGGAAAGATAAGTCACAGACAGGAAGAAAATATTTGCAAGTCCTGGTTTTAGTGAAGTACCAGAATCTATAATATATAAAGAACTCTTATGACTCAATGACAAGAAGGCAATCAAACTGATATAAAAGTGGGTAAAAGATTCAAATAGGCATTTTACCAATGAAGATACTAAAACTGCTAATAATTACTTTGAATTAAACAAAAATGTTCAACACCGTTGGCTCTAAGAGAAAAACAAATGAAAACCATAATGATATTCTTGTGAGTATCTACTAGAATGTCTATGAAGTGAAGGACAGACGATACTGACAATCAGTCATGTGTCGCTGATGGGAATATAAAATGGCACATTCACTTTGGAAAACAGTCTGGTAGGCTTTCAGAAAGTTAAACATGACTTTATATGACTCAGCAATTTCCCTGTTAGAAATCTCTTCCGGGCAGGGGTGGGGGAGGTGGGGGTGGGTGGAACCTGTTCATGCAAAGGTATGTATGTGAGTGTTCACAGCAAAAAGTAGAAACAATTCAAATGTCCATCAAGTGATGAGTGGATTAAAAGCGGTGTATCCATATAAGGCAGTACTATTTAGCAATAACAAGGAAATAACAACCATACTGATTCACATTACAGCTTGAATAAACCTCAAACACATTATACTGAGTTAAAGAGGCCATAAATAACTACATATGTATGATGCCATATCTATGAAATCTCCAGAAAAGGCAAATTTATAGAGCCCGGAAGCAGATCATAGGTTGCCTGGGGCTGAGGGTGTTGTGAGAATAAACTACAAATAGACGTGAGTGTACCTTTTGGAGTTTGGGGGAATATTCTAAAACTGGATTGTGGAATTGGTTGTACAACTCCGTAAAATCCGAGTGGAAAATCATTGAATCGGATATTTAGAATGAGTGAATTTAATACGTAAAGCTATTAACTAAAAAGCCGCTTGTGGTTGCTTCAGCAGCACATGTACTAAAACTGGAACGATAAAGAGAAGATTGGCATGGTCCCTGAGCAAGGATGGCAGGCAAATTTGTGAAGCATTCTATACTTTCTAAGGCACAGCTTAATAAACCTACCAAAAAACCCCACACAGTTTTATGGTATGTAGACCATTTACCAGACTCAGTCCTCAGCACTGGCAATAGAGGGGCCTAAGTCAGACACGATACCTGCCTCTACGGAGCTTATAGGTAGTAAGAGTCTTTAATGATTATAAGCAGGTTGGCATTGCCAGCTGTTGAAGTGCCAGGAAAGAAAAAAACCCCGAATTATGTTAAGTATACTATATTCCCCCCAAATCCCTAATTCCATGGAACTTCCATTGTAAGGGGATTTGGGGAAGATGAGAATAAGGACCTAAACACATAAATATATAACATTTTAGGAGGTGATAAATGCTGCTAATAAAATAAGTCCAAGAAAAGAAATAAAAATGCTGAAGGAAGAGGAAGAGGTATTATTTTATGTAGAATGGGAGTGGAAGGCCTCCTGGATAGGGTAACCTTTGGCAGGACACCTGGGAGAAAGGGAGACAGAGAGCCATGCCAATGTCTGGAGCAAACAGCATTCCAGGCGAAGGGAGCTGAGTCAGGGATGTGTGGCCTTTCTGAGGACTGGCAAGGAGGCCAGTGCGGTTGGACCAGACTGAGTGAGTGGAAAGCATAAGAGATGAAGTTAGAGGGAGCTGGGCCGGATCGGTTAGGGCCTGAAACACATCGTATGACTTTAAATTTTCTTCTGAGTGAGCTTATGGGCCGCGGAAGGTTTTGAGCAGAGCAGCGAAATGATCTAACAGGTTCTAACGGTTTACGTAGCGACTGGTGGAGAACAGCCTACGGACTGCAAGGTTGGAGGCAAGGCCCGCCATTTGGAGGCTATTTGCAGGCATGTGGGGAGAGAGACGGCAACAGTTCAAATCAGGGTGACAGGATAAGGAGAAGTCCTGGGATACGGTGACTAGGGAGGCCACAGTGTTCGCTGTTGGATTGGATGACAGGTGTGGGAGAAAGAGGAGAGTCAAGGATAATCCCAAGGTTTCTGCCTGGAGAAACTGGACCATGTTATGAAAACAGACGTCCTTAGGATGGGTAACAACTTAGCCTAGTACTGCGAGTAAGGCCACACAGTGTTAATTGGTAAGATCCAGATGGAATAGGACAGCAGAATGAGCTCTCTCTGTACTGTATTTAAAGCAAATTATGTACAGTGGTTAATTACTCAGGAAACCGTAAAGCCAACCTTCAAATTCCTGACGTCTTAAAGATGGCGGTTGTCGTCTGTATTCTATGACCTCTTGAGTACCTTCTCCACCAGATGGCAGCACAGGGGTTCAGAGGCCTTCAGCACACAGCCTCCCTCCTTAATGAATATAAATGCAAAGCATTAGGCCCCTTTTTCAGAGGAGTCGGACTTTTAGTCTCCCTCCTATCTTCCCTCCCCTACGAGGGCAGCCCCTTCCAATAATCAGCCTCCTAGACTATAATAGGAGCTTTTAAAGTTATAATCTCTTGTCACATTACT
Source organism: Prionailurus bengalensis (assembly GCF_016509475.1). Taxonomy (NCBI): domain Eukaryota; kingdom Metazoa; phylum Chordata; class Mammalia; order Carnivora; family Felidae; genus Prionailurus; species Prionailurus bengalensis. Next base: position 58,016,888 of record NC_057360.1, read on the forward strand.
CAGCAGTCTCATCCAGGCCCAGGAAGTCATTTCCTGGAGGCCTCTTTTTTATTTGTGTTCATTAGCTCCACTAATACATTCTCTTGGAAACCACAGTTTAATAAATTTCATAGCGCATGACCAGTGGACTTAATGAATATTAGTCACTCGAAGCAATTTTTGTTTGTTCAGCTTCTCTTACCTCTCCTCCCTTCCCTCACCCCAGACCTCGCTCTGTGGAATGATAATGATACACAGAGAGCTGGCTGGCCACAACAGACTGAAAACAAGAAGTAAAAGGATCTTTCTGAGCTCACACCTGTTTTAAGATTTGTTATCCTTAAAACGAAAAGCTGTAGGGATTCACTCGGCTCCTTCCTTGTGGCTCCCAGTGGACCTTGCTATTAAACCACAGGGAGCAGCCCAGCCTTCAGAGCACTTAAAAGTACTTATGTCAAATCCATCCCATTCTTCCGGCCTCCGCTCCTGAATCCAGCCACCATTCCCAGGGGCTGGAGCACATTACAAGGCATTCACTTCATATGAATGGGCACAAACAGACTTTTTCACCATTTAGATATGTCTACATTTGCAGGCATATCCTGTAGACGGCCTGGAACAGCCTTAATTTCAATTTACTGTCTCCCCAAGGATCTTGCCATTCTCCCGAAAGTGGAAAACTCACTGGTTGTTTCTCCTCCCCGACCTCTCACCCCCAGCCTCTGTCTGCCCTCCTCCTCTTTCAAGGAAAAAAGCAGTACTGGGAGGAATATTTTGCCCAAGATGAATAGAATGAAGTTTTGATGCTTCTAACAGCGCATGTGATCTTCTATTTAAAAAAAAAAAAACAACTAACGAGCACCAGATTATCACATTTGGAAAGCGTTCAAAGTCAGTGCACAAAACCTGGTGAATGCCGTCTTGGGTCCCCCTGGTATATGGCTATACAAGAGAGCACAAAATTGTAGCCTTGAAGTTTTACACTGGTGTTTCTGTTGTGCTGGGGCTAACTACACTTAACTGTTTATCTTGGAAATTGTTACATGAATGCGAACGTAGAGCGAATAGTGTCACGAACCTCTGCGTATCTATCCTGAACTTTCACACTTTTCAACTTTCAACCAATCTTCTATTATCTAATCCTTCTCACACATGTACACATCTTCTTTACTCAGAGGTTTAAAAGCAAGTACAGATGTTATGTCTTTTTCTCTGTTCTGTATGCACTGCTGACTGACAAGGGCTTTCTCCTTTTATTGTAATCACGATGTCAATATCACACCAAACGAAATTAATGAGAGTTCCTTAAAATCATCTAATACCCAGTCCATATTTATTTTTCCCCGGATTTCCTCAACATGCCTTTTTATTGTTCAGAATCCAAGCCGGGTCCTGTCTTTACATTAGTTGTTTTACCCCTAAAGCTCCCTCTCCTTCTCCTTTGTAAATTTTATGCAATAGACTTGTTGCTGATATCCAGATTTGTGTTCTGTAGAGATGTCCCACCCTATCGATTTGACTAATTGCTTCCTTGTGGTGTCATTTCACTTGTTCTGTACTAGTAGGGCTATTGCTGGCCGAGAAAGCTTTGGTGGAGTTCTTCAGACTTAAGGTGACCGAGGACACACCCTTAGGTAGCTAAATGGATTAGACAAGAACTATACCAGCCATCAATCCTCTAGGACCTTTGGATTCCAATCCTTTGAGAAATTAATTTTGGATCTCAAACTCCGTCGCAGGTGGATCGGTACTGCTAAAAAAGATTTAGGCAGCTTCTGAACCAAGTTAATATGAGGTTATCAATTTATATTAGCCTCAGTTACAAAAGAAATTCCTTACGAGCCCCTTGATTGTGACATTTACCTCCGAGAAACCACCGACGAGTTGAAGTGACAATTACATGGTAAAGTAGTGTGCACAGATGAAAGACAACCGAAATAAGTCACACAAAACAGAACTTACTTTCTTTTTCCTATCTGTGTGTAATAAACTGATATTTCAAATTCTATTTGGTTTTCTTTGTGTTCCACTGTATTTAAGAAAATGCTGGTTGTAACCCAGGAAATGAATATTATGACCCACCAATGAGTCAGGGTCCATTGACTGAACTGCTGACTTTAGGAATGACTTGGCTTTTGGAAAAGTTAGAGTCATGGGCCACCTGCTTTAGCGATGCAATTGAGGCACACTTTCTTCAAAGTCCACCTCCATGCCTTTGAGTTCACGTTTGTGGAAGGAACACGTTTTCAGAAGCCATAAAGAGCAACCTCCTATTTATTTATTTATTTATTTATTTGTTTGTTTGTTTATTTATTTTCTCAGTAGAACCGTTGAGAAACAAGATGGAGGGAGATGCTGAGGGCAAAGTAAGAAGCTCCGTAATTTCAAATGTCTTATTTATAAGGAAGAGGACTAAAGTTTTCTAAGTGGCCTCTACTTGTTGGATGTTATTCCATTTTATCCTATGGAATCCTCATAAAAATATGATAGACTAGCTTTTACCACCTACAAGTCACATATGACAAAACTTGGTCTCTCTGAGATTAGGTAATGTGGTTGAGATGACAGAGTTAGTAAAATGCATAGACTACTAACCAATTGATAGGGGTCACATCTCCTGGTGATTGGGGACCGAGGTTGGAGCCAGTATTCACTTTGAATCTTTGTTATGTCACTTACTGACTCTGTCAACTAGTAAGTGAGGAATGAATAACATAAATTATGGAAACACTCAGCATCTAATGGTCAAAGATTAAATATATATAATATATATATATACATTTATAAGATACATATTAGAATATACATATATAACATATATATTATATATGTAAATTAAAAATTTTTGTTTCTGGGGGTGCTTGGGTGGCTCAGTCAGTTAAACATCTGACTTTGGCTCAGGTGATGATCTTGCAGTTCATGGGTTTGAGCCCCAGGTTGGAGCCTGCTTCAGATTCTGTCTCTCTCTCTGCCCGTCCCCTGCTCACGCTCTGTCTCTCCCTCTCAAAAATAAAGGAACGTAATTTTTTTTTTTAATGAAGGGTTCAACTATTCTATAACCAATGATGGATGAGTTGGGACTCACCAGACCTTAACACCATAAGTCACAAAGGCAAGATTCTCTTTCTGAGAATTAAAAAGAAAATTATGAACACATAGAAATATTTTAAATAAGAGAAAGCCCGAAAAATGAGGAACGTTGCTATTTCATGACATTCTCCAGATGAAAAGTGCGAAGCAGTTTATGGCTAAACATTTTTATTTGCGGTCCATTTTTTTCCCTTCTCTTTCTTTCTTCCTTTCTCTCCCTCTGCTTCCTCTCTACTTCCTTCTCCTTTTTCTTCCTTCTTTTTGTTAGACATTTCAGACTTGTCAAAGAAGCAATGGGCCTACCAAGTTGAGCAAGACAACTTCAATTATGAAAATCATGTTTGGAGAAGTTTTAGCCACCTATCTCTTCTTCTCCCATAAGGTAAGTAACTTCCAAATCTGTGGACAGTCTTTCTCTTGATGTCTAGGAAAACCTTTGACCGAGAGTGCAATACTCAGAGGGACCGATTCTGAACCCATTAGTGCTGTCCTCTATCAGATGAATCTATCTCAAAATTATTGCTAATTGAAAATGAAAAGGCATGTTTGTTTGTGAAGTTAATAAGCTCCCAAAGGGAACCAAATGCCCAGATGTCTTCATCCTTTCTTTTTTAATTGACCATTTGTCTCCCTGGGAAGATGTGTATCTTCTATGATAGCAAATAGAGTCATTTATCTTGAACTGGTTACTCCAAATCTAGCTGTATAACAAGTCATTGACTTCCTGAGATTTAGGGAACCTCAATAATGTATCAGATGTCTCATTAGCAATGTAAAGATCTGTTCCTGGGCAGAAGTGCTAACTGCGCCGAAATGAACAACTGTCTGTCATATAGGAATGCACCGCAGGAGTCAGCTACCTCACGTCCTATTATGAAAGACTTCCTCTTGTATACCGTGCAAGAGACATGCGGATTTATTTTCCTATGCGGTTCCCCACCATGAGTTATCCAACATGGCAGCCTTAGAAATGGGTTATGTGTGATGGGTTATTTGATAAGCCTGTTGTTGGCAACTGGAAAGGCACCTTCCAACAATGACAGTACCAAGAGTCCAGCTTAGGTTCCTGAAGTCATCCGCGAAAATCGACTGAAAGCGAAGCTGAGGTTTCATCGTTCATAACCACTAATCTGTCTGAGCAATCCTGTGTCCCAGCCCTGAGTCCGCGAGGCCTCGAAGGTTTCAGTTACTGCTGAGATGGCGAGGAGGTGGGGATGCGTAGAGGGGTGCACAGAACTGGAGGTGAAGGTGGAGAGACTAGAAAGGGAGTTTCATGCCTTCTGCTACGTTCGCTGGGGTCACTGGTAAATCAGAAGCGATCAGTATTCTCCACACTTTGTACTTCCCATTACAGTATGGCCCCTTTATCTGTGGTTTCTTTTTCCATGGTTTCAGTTACCTGTGGTCAGCCACGGTCGGAAGGCGGATTATGCCTGTGATAACAGGTCAATGGTAGCCTGACGCTACCCGTCCTTCACCTCACTTCACCTCATCTCATTTTATCATCCCATGTCACCACAAGAAAAAGGGTAAGGGCAACACAATAATATTTTGAGCGAGGGAAGGGCCACATTCGCATAACTTTTATTACCATGTACTGCTATAACTGTTCCGTTGTACGATTAGTTATTGTTGTTCATCTTTCACCGTGCCTAATCTGTAAATTAAACCTTATCGTAGGTACATGTGTGTAGGAAAAACACATACTATATGTAAGGTTCAGTACTATCCATGGTTTCAAGTATCCCCTAGGGGGTCTTGGAATGCATCCCCTGCATATAAAGGGAGACTAGCTCTTTATCCAATTGCTTCCAGGGAGATCTTACGTGTTTGTAATTGAAAAAGTTTGCCCTTACAAAAAATTAAGAGTTTGTCGCCACATCTAGAGCCTCAGAAACCGGATATGTAGATTTGTCCAGAGGGGGGGAGATGCACAACACAAGTCGTCCGGCATCACGTACGGATGAGTTGTTTAAAAAGCGTCGCTTCCGTATTGCATTTGGTGAACAATTGCACTGTGTAGTTTGTTGGCATTTGTTTGATTATAACCAAATGTCGGGTCTTCGTGAAGGCTCAGAATTGTGGCTCTATAGAACTGAATCATGAATACCGTGGAACAGAATTTCCTTCTCCCGTAATGACTCAGGGAGAGGGCAGCCTCAACTCTGCCATGGAGCTGGTGCCATGTGCGCATTAACTTTCTGACACAAACGCACAGGTGCATCCCCGCCCAGGCTCTGCAAGCGTTTTTCCAAAGCCGTGACCATCCACAAGGTGTTGTTCTTGGGGTAGACTGAAGGCTGGTCAAGAGGGTAAAAAGTTACCCCGGGTGTAACTTTCAATACTTCAATACTGCCCTAGAACCGAAGCTATCTATATAAAATCTATAATTAACCATATAATTAAATACCATTAAGGTATTTAATTAGAAATCAGTGTATAACGGTTTGTGCTGACGGCCCCCGGTGTTTCGGGGATAAAGTCTCTGCTCTTGAGGAATTTATAGTCTAGCTGTGAAGATAAATGGACCCATAATTACCATGCAATGGGATATATGCTGTAATAGAAATATGCACCCAGAGGAGGGAGAAATTAATTTAACTCTGAGGAAGGGTGGGAGGATGACATAGAGGGTGTACCATCTGGTTTGTACTTTAGGAAGAATGTAGGATTGCTGTAGATGGTAAAGGAAGTGGGGGACATATTTGCTAGAGAAAATCACACGTACAAATATCTGGAGGTAGGAAAGCATCCAGCCTGCTTGGGGAAGAGCAAAGAACCCTGGCATAGCATAAATTTAGTGACGGACGATGAGACTGGACAAGTAAATACAGGCCAAAGTGCCTTCCCTGCATGCCATGTCAGTAATTTTGGACATTAGCCCATAAACAATGAAAAGGCATGAAGGTTGGGTACTTGTAAGAGCTCCTGCTAGAACATTTGATGATGGAATATAACATTAAGGAAAGTACGAGCAATCATAAGACTGCAACTCTCTGGGCCTGGAGTCCCTTGGGGGAACGGCGACATCCCCTCTTCTAGGGAGCAAAGAAGCCTGGTTCTTGGAGCTGAATGGCTGTCACCAATGTGACACCAAGGGTTCTCAAGTGATTTTCATCTGTGGAACAAAGATTCATCTCTTCCGGATTTTTCTTGGAATGTGCTGATGTTCTCTGTGAACTGGTCCAGGTTTACTGCCTCTGCCTCTAAGCAAACCTCTTCGACTGCTCAGTAAAGTTTCTCATGTTCAATAATACCAGTCTTCTGTGCTCTGCTCCATTCTCCTCTCTCTCTCTCTGTCTGTCTCTCTCTCTCTCACATACACACACACACACACACACACACACACACACACACACATCTGGCAATTCTAATGAGCCAGAGGGCACACAGGCTTTCTAGTAGTTCATTGAGTGATTTTTCATTGAACAAACATTTGTTGAACATCTTCTATGTAGCAGGCCCTGGGCAAGGTCCTCTGCACAATGCTAAACAAGAATGATTCACTGGTGAAGTCTGAAAAGCATGACTTATGCATGACTACTTCATTTTGCTCTGTCATTTCTTGCCTATCACATTGCCTTGATCAAGGCCATTTATGATCTGACTTTGTAATGACGACATCTTATTCTGAGCATTCGCCAGTATGTCTCCTCTCTTCCAGGCAAGACTTGTCCCAGGTGTCCTTCTCCTAACCCAGCCTTCTGGTCCTTTGTCACGCTTTCTCACTGCCGCAAAGCCCCTTCTCTTTGCTAATCCAGATCCCAATCACCATTCATTCAAATGAACCACCTCGTGACATCTTTCTGATGGCTAACATTTTTGTTCATTTCTTTAGGATATAGTTTTAAAAAGTTAAAAATCTGAGCTGTGCTTTTAGGAGAGGGGTTAACTCTAGGGGGAGGAAGGAGAGATGTGATCAGGGAGGGGCATTCACAGAGCTCCGTCTCTTGGTAACATTTATATCTCAAGCTGGGTGATGGGTATATACAGGATTTTTTTTGTTTGTTTTAAACGTAACAGTCTTTTTGTGTGACTGAGTTATTTGGCTAAAGAAAAGTAGTAAGTCACTCATTAAGTGTGTACCTCATACAAGTTATTTAACTTCTTTAAGCATTTGTAAAATGGAAATGATAACAGTACCCACTTCGTAGAGTGTCGCGAAGGTTAGTAATTAAGCGAATGCCTAGCAGGTATTTACAAAGTGCTCGACATATGGTAAGTACTCCATAGATATGAGTGATTGTCTTCATCTCTCTCTTTTCCTCCTGGCCTCCCGAGAGTACTTTTGCTGTAAATTATATAATCCAACACTTAATTGGACCCTGGCTGGTTCTGTAATTTTTCCCCTTTTTTTTTTTTCTATTGCTCTCCGCTTTCCTCCTCAATGATGTTGTAAACATGTCAAGGGATGTTATCCTTCGTGTGTCCTGTGGCATCTCAAGTGTACTTGAATAGGTTAGGAGGCACTTGTGGGTTGATTGATTGGAATAATCTTTTCAAGAATGAACTATGTATGACCCCCATGAGTGTTTCACTCATGTGTGTCTGGATATCTAAAAAAAAAAAAAGTCCTGTGCATGTCCGTTGCTTTCCTCCCATAATATGACCTACGAGAAGGCCACCTTGGGCTCAGAGTTGAAATATACAAATCAGCAGAGGACCTGCTCATTCACGGGCTTTCGAAGGTCCACTCACCACTTCCTGTTTCCATTCAGTACTAGAACATCACCTAATAACTCAATAAGCATGCACACCTCCCCTTCTGAGAAGAGTATTTTTGAAGGTTATGATCTTCTGTTTCACACTTAAGGAAAATCTGAGCTAACTGGCTGCTCCACAGCAAAGTTCTAATAATCATCCCACTCTTGGGGAGACCGCTTCGGGGGTTACGTAGAGCCATGGTACGGGTTCCGGAGTCTAGAGGGCAGAGCTAAAATCCCATCAGGTGCTGGCTGTAGGGCATCCACGTCTGCACCAGTAATCCATTTCCCTAGCTGTTTCCTGCCTCTTGGGTGAAGTCAATCCAACCCACACAAAGGGGGGACCAGCAGTCTGGCCTGAACCCTTAATGTGCACTTGCCAAGAACTGAGACCACATTTCCATTTATACAGGGGTTCCAAACGTTCCTGGAGGCCAAGTGTTTCTACAGGCTGGCAGGTAAGAAAACCAAGGAGAAAATGGTCACTGTCCTCAGGCCTTTTAGCTAGAGTTTTGTGCTGCCTAGTCTGTGGTCAGTCCGTTTAATCTCAAGGGATCTGTTTAGTTGAACTGTCTTTGCTGGAGTGGGTGACTGGACAGCGGAGGGGAGGGGGGCAAAAGGGAAAGGCAAGCAGTTAGGATAACGAAGGCAGGTAATTGAAAGAAGAAACACCACTCAGTGGGGGTGAGTCAGTCTCCAGAGCCATCTCTAAATAGATCATAAACTATGCTAAAAGGATAATATCTTAATGCTCGATCTTATATGGTAAATCTAGAGCCTACCCGGTAGAAGAAGTATTTAAGATAGAAATGGAAGGTGTAAATAAAGGTCATGTCACTTACATCATAGATGCCTCATATGCTCTGACTTCTCCATCTCTACCTCAGTCTCCATCATCTAGATTGCATCTGAATAACACTGAGAACATGCACACACACGCGCGCACACACACACACACACACACACACACACACACCACCATCACCACCACCACCACCACCACCAACAACAACAACAACAACGACGACCACCACAAAGACCTTCTTGGCCTGAGAATTCCACGCTGTCAGGCCTGACTTCTGTCAATTACCCCAGATGCTAAAACTAATTGGCTTAATGCTCAGATGAGAGAATCTATGTCTAGAAAGGCAGGAAAGGATCCCTCCTGTGACCAAAGCCATTAAACCTCAATTAGGACATGGACAGGGAAGGTGTAGATGAGTCTGGGGTAATTACCAGTCTTTGTCTGACAGCTCGGTTCCTGCAGCCTGGTCCAGAGCAGGTGATTTGGAAATCCGATCCCCAGACAGCCGCAGATGATGCAGGCTGATTGCATCCTGCCCACCAGACCTCCCCTGCACTGACTGCTTTCTGCAGCTTGCAGTCCCTCACCCTTTATTCCTGCCGGGCAAGCTGGCCCCATCTGTCTTAGAGATGGCCAAACACACAGAGAGCCACTGGGCGGGGGGAGAGGGGGACGTTAATAGACGCCAGCCCAGGAGACAACCACTGGATGGGGGTGGTGGCGATGCTCTTTCTTATGCTTTAGAACCATCTCTAGAAAACTCCTTCCATGTAGGCTTCAGATGTGTCAGTGACCAACCAAAGGTTCCACTGTCCTTATTCTAGGCACCTGGGGAGACCTGACGACTAGCTGGCCTAGGCTATTTCTTAATGGCTTCCTGAGGCTGCAATGATGCCTGCTTCCCATACTGCAAGTGCATTAAAGGTAGGGATGGGGCCACTCATGAAGTTATGGGCTGAGTTGGGTACCGTCCATATTCAACTGTTGAAATCCCAACCCCTAGCTCTCCTCAGAATGTAATGATATCAGAGGTTAAATTTGAATGAGGCCGTTAAGGTGGGGCCCTCATCCAATGAGCGGCATTCTTATGAGAAGGAGAAGCTAGGACACAGGTGGAGAGATACTAGAGGTGCCTGTGAACAGAGGATCGACCATGTGAAGGGGGATCCAGAGGGTAGCCATGTTCAAGTCAACCAGAGAGGTCTCAGAGGAAACCAACTCTGTAGGCACCTTGACCTTGGACTATCAGCTTCCTAAACTGTGAGAAAATAAATATCTGTTGTTTAAGCCACCCAGTCTGTGGTATTTTATTATGGCCTCCAAGCATACCAGTATGTTTGGATTCATTAATTCACTCAACAACTACTTGAACATTTACGATGTGCCAGATATGGTTTAGATGGCGGCACGTACAGAGCTGAGGAAGAATCTGGGTCCTTGCTGTCAGAGAGTTTCTGTTTCGGTGGGAGGGGAAGGTCACTACAAAGGTAAAGTAATAAGCTGATTTTAGAGAATGGTAAGTGTTATGAAGGAGACCCAACAGGATTGTGTAATGGAGAATATAGGGGAGCGGCTTTGAACAGGGCATTCAGAAGAAGGCCTTTCGGGAGGTAATGTTAGAGCTGAGACCTGAAAATAAGATTCAAGCCATGCAAAGACATGGGAAGGAGAGTGCGCAAAAGTCCTTGGGCAGGAGCACATTGATTGGTGTCTTTGAGGAACAGAGAGAAAGCCAGTGTGAGTGAGACAAAAGTGATCATTTACGTCAACTGGAATTTATGTCAATTGGATCATTTAAGTCAAATGGGCCGCAGTGGCTAGGGACACAGCTTTGCCCTCCTCAAAGTTGGTGAGGGTGGTCGAAGGTCACAAATTGAAGGAAGCATATAGAGAGGTGAGAGACACAGAGCAGAATCCTGACAAAGGAATCTGAGCTCCACCTACATGGTTGGCCTAGAAGATTGGTTCTCAAACTGACCAGGATTAATGCTTCTTTTTTAGAGCAAATATTTTATAAGAACCTTTTCATTATCAATCATCATAAATAATGTGACTTATCTGAACACATAGTTTAATTTAATTTAATTTAATTTAATTTAATTTAATTTTTATTTTTATTATTTATGAAAAAAATTTTTTTAGCGTTTATTCAGTTTTGAGAAACAGAGAGAGACGGAGCTCGAGCAGGGGAGGGACAAAGCGAGAGGGAGACACAGAATCCGAAGCAGGCTCCAGGCTCTGAGTTGTCAGCACAGAGCCCGATGCGGGGCTCAAACTCACACGTCACAAGATCATGACCTAAGCGGAAGCCGAACGCTTAACCGACTGAGCCACCCAGTGCCTCTATTATTATTATTTTTAATCTTTATTTATTTTTGAGAGAGAGAGAGACAGAGTGCGAGTGGGGGAGGAACAGAGAGAGAGGGAGACACAGAATCCAAAGTAGGCTCCAGGCTCCAAGTTCTCAGCACAGAGCTGGAGGCAGGGCTCGAACTCACTAACTGCAGATCATGACCTGAGCTGGAAGTTGGACGCTTAACCAGCTGAGCCACCCAGGCACCCCCTGAACATATACTTTTAAAAAGAATATCATGCCCTAACTATAATAAAAGGGAAACACTTATTTTTTATTTTATCTTTTTAAATGTTTATTTTGAGAGATAAAGAGAGTGGGGAGGGGCAGAGAGAAAGAGAGAGGGAGAGAGAGAAGCCCAAGCAGGCTCCGTGCTCTCAGCACAGAATCTGACGCGGGTCTCAAACCCACAAACCATAAGATCATGACCTGAGCTGAAATCAAGAGTCAGATGTTTAACTGCCTGAGCCACTCAAGCACCCTGTATTTTATTTTTTTTTAAGATTTTATTTTTAAGTAATCTCTACACCCAATGTGAGACTTGAAACTACAACCCTGAGATAAAGAGTCACCCCCGGCAGGTGCCCCAAGGGAAACCTTTATGATACAATAAGGTCAATGCATAAGTATGTAGACACAAGTAGGGTAGAAAAGAAAACAGTCAGTGGCCAGTAAGTACATTCACCACGAACGGGATGGCTACAGTTGCAGGCTGAGACCTGGTTTGGTTGATTAAAACTTACTTTTAATCATCAATAGTTGGTAAACTTCCCTCCAGCTTTACAACTTGTTATGGTAATGCCATGCCAGTTTTAGGATTATGGTCAGATTTGGGGAAATTTCCTTCAGGCTTCTTTCATTTATGAGCTTTAAGATTTCCTGGCGGTTCGGGTTTTCTCGTGCAATGACTAATCTTCAGTGCTCTTCGAACTGTCAGCACCCATTAACCACGTCCCACATCCTTTCGGTGCTGGGCACGATAGGACACGGGCACACCCCAGGAGGACTCTTGGCCCTGAATCTATCTCACAGGGTCAGGCGACCAAGGAGCAGTGGAAATTCTCTGAAAGCCAACCCTAACTTGAAATTAACTGTAGGACCGTAACTCCACAGTAGCTGGAAGTGTCTGCAAATCACATAAACCCAACCCTTCGCTCAGCTTCCCTTAAGCTGGATCACAAAAATGCCTGTGACCTGACAAGAGAAGTGGGGCAGACCTGAAGCCAGGGTGGAAAAATAGAGTGGCTTGAACCAATGAAACACTTGACTTTCCTAAAATTGAAGTAACGGTATGATCACATGAGCGCTCTGCTTGGCCCTCCCAGCAGTACAGGGCAGAGGACCCCAGCTTAAATTTCGTTGGCTTCACCATTAAGTGCCTCTATTCCTACTCAACTTCCCTGTACTTCTGGTCCAAAGCCCAGCAAAATCTCAACTCTGAATTCAAACTTCTCTTTCCTCCATTGACGTCCTGCTGAGCACTGCTGGAGAAAAATCATACTAGTATGCATGACATTTTCCCTGCAAATCTGCCATTTTGAACCTCAGTTAGGCTGTAAATCATGCCCCATGGTTCTACAGATCTTGAATTAGTTTCCTATTTCCCTAAACAGCTGTTGTGAACATTTCTTACTGTTTTTAAATACTTATCCTTGGCTGCTTTCACTCTTTCTCATTTTAATGTCCTTATAAAATCATATATATGTATATATATACAATATATTCATTATAATTATTTATTTACATACAATAACATAATTTACATTTATGTATTTAATATATTATCTACACCCATTGTTACCATGTATCCTTTTAAAAAATTTTTTTAACGTTTATTCATTTTTGAGAGACAGAGAGAGGCAGAGCATGAGCGAGGAAGGGACAGAGAGAGAGGGAGACACAGAATCGGAAACAGGCTCCAGACTCTGAGCTATCAGCACAGAACCCGACGTAGGGCTCGAATTCACAAGCAGTGAGATCATGGCCTGAGCTGAAGTCAGACGCTTAACTGGCAGAGCCACCCAGGCACCCCTCTCTTGTCCACTTTTAAATAGGACTGTTTGCTATTTTGCCATGGGGTTATAGGAGTTCTTCATATAGTTTAGATATTAACCCTTTATCATACGTATGTTTTGCAAATATTTTCTCCCATTCAGTAAGTTGTCTTTTCATTTTGTTGATGGTTTGCTTTGCTGTACAGAAGCTTTTTAGTTTGATGTAGTCCCATCTGTTTATTTTTGCTTTTGTGTTTTGCTTTTGGTGTCAGGTTCAAAAACACCATTGCCAAGACTTATGTCACGGAACTTACCATGTTTTCTTATTAAGAGTTTTATTGATGGGATGTCTGGGTGACTCAGTTGGTTAAGTATCTGACTGTTGATCTCATTGATCACGACTCTTGATCACGACTCTTCGTGATCTCATAGATTGTGAGTTCCAGCCCCACATCAGGCTCCGTGCCAACAGTGCAGAGCCTACTTGGGATTCTCTCTCTCCCTCTCTCTCTCTGCCCTTCCTTTGCTTTCTCCCTCTGTTTTTCTTTCAAGATAAATGATGATAATAATAATAATAATAAAATATTTTTATGATTTCAGGTCTTATGTTCAAGTATTTAGTCCATTTCAAGTTAGTTTTTGCTTTATGGTATGGGACAGTGGATTATTCATTGTTTTGCAGGTGGCGGTCCAGTTTTCCTAACACCATTTATTGTAGAGACTATCCTTTCCCTATTGTATATTCTTGGATTGTTTGTTGAATATTAATTGACCATAGATTTGAGGGCTTATTTCTGGGCTCTCTATCCTGTTCAATTGATCTATGTGTCTATTTTTATGCCAATACTATACCATTTTGATTACTATAGATTTGTAATATAGTTTGAAATCAGGGAGTGTGATACCTTCAACTTTGTTCTTCTTTCTCAAGATTACTTTGGTTATTTGGGGTCTTTTGCAATTATATGCATTTTAGGATTATTGTCTCTATTTCTGTGAAAAATGCCATTGGAATTTTGATAGGGATTGCATCAAATCTGTAGATTGTTTTGTATATTATGGACATTTTAACAATATTAATTCTTCCAATCCATTAACATGGGCTTTTCATTTCTTTGTGCCTTTAATTTTGTTCATTAATGTCCTGTAGCTTTCAGTGTGTGGGTTTTTTAATTCCTTGGCCAAATTTATTCCCAGGTATTCTATTCTTTTTGATGCAATTGTGAGATTTAAAAAAAATCTCTTTCTGATAATTCACTATTGCTATATAAAAATGCAACAGATTTTTGTGTATTGATTTTGTATCCTGCAACTTTACTGAATTCTTTTATCAGTTTTAACAGGGTTTTTTTTTGGTAGAATCTTTAGGGTTTTGGATATATAAGATCATGAATCTTCAAATAGTGACAGTTTTTCGCCTTTCTTTCCAACATGGATGTCTTCTATTTCCTTTTCTTGCTTAATTGCTTGGCATAGGACTTCAATACAATGTTGAATAAAAGTGTTGACAGTGGGCATCCTTGTCTCGTTCCTGATTTTAATGGAAAAGCTTTCAGCTTTTTCCCATTAAATATGTTAGCTGTGGGCTTGTCACATAGTCTTTATTATGTTGAGGAATATTCCCTCTATGCCCATTTTGTTGAGAGTTTTTATCATAAATGAATGATGAATGTTGTTAGCTATTTTTCTGCATTTATTAAGATGATAATATGATTTTTGCCCTTAATTTTGTTAATGTGGGGTATCACATTGATTGATTTGAAGATGTTGGACCATCCTTACATCCCTGGAATAAATCCCATTTGGTCTTGGTGTATGATCCTTTTCAGGTATTATTTAATTTGGTTTACTAATATTTTGTTGATGCTTTCTGTATCTATATTCATTAGGGATATTGGCATGTTATTTTCAAATGGCCTTCTTATCTCATTTTGGCATCAGCGTAATGCTGGTCTTATAAAATGCGTTTGGAAGTGTTCTCTCTTCTTCTATTTTTTGGAAGAGTTTGAGGATTGCTATTAATTCTTTGAATGTTTGGTAGAATTCAACAGTGAATCTGTTTGATCCTAGACTTTTGTTTGTTGGGAGGTTTTTGGTTAATGATTCGGTGCCCTTACCAGTAATTGCTTTGTTCGGATTTCCTATTTCTTTACGATTTATCATTAAAAGGTATGTTTCTAGAATGCATCCATTTCTTCCAGGTTGTCAAATTTGTTGGTGTATGTTGGTGTTCACTGTAGTGTCTGACAACCTTCTGTATTTCTGTGGTAGAATTTGTAATGTCTCCTCTCTTTTCTGGTTTTATTTATTTGAGTCTTTTCTCTCCTTGTATCCTGTGTTAATGGATGAATGTCAGTCACCTTTCTGGCCCTTCTTCTTCTTCAATTATCTTTCTTTTTCTATTTTCAGCTATGCCAGTCAATTGCCCTTAGCCTGTGAATAAACTCAGATGCTTCTAAACGTAAAACAAGAAGGAGAATTTCTCAGGATATCTAGACTGTAAAATTTCTGGAAATGCAAGATTCTTCTGATTTCTTGATTTTTTTTCTACCTTGGCTTGAGACCTCACTAATTTTTCCCTTTCACTCTAGCTCCCTTTCTTAGCCTTCTTCATTGGATCCTCTTTTTCTGCTCATCTCCCAAAGTCCAATGTTTCAGTGTTCTATCCATTGCCCTCTTCTAATCTGCTTGGAAAACACATCTTACTCACGCCTTCAGCTATCAATTATACACTGATGCCTCTCAAATTATGCAGTGTCTAGCCAAATCAGTCTTTGGAGCTCTGGATCCTTGTATCTAAAGGCCTGCTTTATTTGGCTGTACCCATGGCATCACAACCACAATGTATTCAAAGTTGACTTAATCACACTCCCCTTTCCTTCTTTTACTTTTTGTTTGGGAAAATGACACCAACATCCATCCTGTACACCAATATAGAAATGTGGGAAGCATTACAGACTCCTCTGTCTCCCACATCGTCCCTATGCAATTGATCACTAAGTCTGTTGATTCTACCACCTTAAAACCTCTCAAGCGTACCTCTCCTCTCCATCACACTCCCACTACCTAATTAATTTCAACCTTCATCATTTCTCTCCTGGATTGATGTAATGGTCTCCTAAATGTCTGCCATCAATCCACAGTCCTCACTGGAGTCAAAGTAATCTCTCTAAAACACATATGTGATCATCTCATAACCTGCCCCGTCCCCCTCCTAAAATTCATCAATGACTCTCTATAAGGCTCAAGATAAAATTCACATTCCAAATTCATCTCTCCTATTCCCTCTTAACCCAGCCTGGAGACAAATTGAAATATTTGTAATTCCCCAAGCAGGTCATGCTTTTTACAGCTTTGTAACTTTGCACACACTGTTTCCTTTCTTAGAATTTCCTTCCTCTTCTTTGTCTGGCTTACATATTTTTATTTAATAGATGCAACATACATGTTAATTCCCCAGAAATCTTCCAAGTCTACCAAGTATTCCACTCTGTCGAGTGTCCTTCCTCTGCACCCTTGATGGATTCATTCAAAAAATGAATTGGGTCTATATCACCTATTTATCTATCTATCTGTCTATCTATCATCTGTCTATCTACCACACTATCCTGGGCATCAGAAAAGCAGTAAAAAACAAGAAACAATCCTTATTACATTGAATATAATAAATGCAAAGATAGCAGAGAACACAGTGAAGGGGAATGTTAATGAGACTTGAATCGAGTGAATAGAGAGGGACTTTCTGAGGAGGTTGTCCATAAGTTGATATAATTGCTTCCTCTTCTAGTCCCTTGCCCCTGATTTTCTCTGCCCCTAGGAACCAATTACTTGTGTATGAAAAAAATTAGCATATGGTTGGTTATGAAACATTTTTTTCACAAATTTCTGTAAATTTATGGAAAATAGACACAGCCTAGCCTCCGTCTATTATTTACCTACTAGATATCACGAAGCTCTGAGTACTGTGTTCATATGTTCCAGTAAGGCTTATCCAATCCTGGGAAAATAATTGCATCTGAACCAGCAGGACCAGCAAAAACTAAACCGAGGAAAAAAGAGGAACATGTAGTGAGCTATATTTTTAGATTGTTTTATACGTTCATTCGGATTTTATTCCAAAATGGCATTATAGAAGTGTATATACACTGTTCAATGGGATACAATATATTATCGAGGGACTGAGAGTACAGGGGAAATACGAAAAGGAATAACATAAATTTGGAATAAGATTAGTACATGGAAGCACTAAAGAAAGGCAACAAATTTGACTCTAAGCTTCTTCATAGCCAAAATAAAGAAGGATCATGATTAGTCACATTTCTCCATAAGAAAAATAAAACAAACCACTTGTTCAGAAGAAACACAGTTTTATTGAAAACTGATTTCCCAGGAATTTCTCCCCCTGAATGCAGAAAGTGCTGTGTGATGTGGCCGGCAACGGTCCCAACACGATCCCTTCCAGAGCCCCAATCACTGACGTAATGAGTCTGTCTCATAAGATCCTTTCTTGTGGGTAGTTGGCGTAATTCCAAAGAACAAGTCAGTAAAAGCTATTCTACGAGGAGTAAATTTTAGTGACGCTCACACAAAATTCCAAGACTTCATGATCCAACAGCTGAAGGTTGCATTCTGGTTCAGTTAAACACAAAATGTGTGAACTCGATGCTGGTACTTCCTTTCTTTAGTTTGGTGATGACAATAACTCACT
This sequence comes from Prionailurus bengalensis, assembly GCF_016509475.1. Classification (NCBI taxonomy): domain Eukaryota; kingdom Metazoa; phylum Chordata; class Mammalia; order Carnivora; family Felidae; genus Prionailurus; species Prionailurus bengalensis. Next base: position 58,034,520 of record NC_057360.1, read on the forward strand.
TTTTGGTTCTATAGGCCAGCTAAAATTGAGAAGATTTAACAACAACGATCAATATCCATTTAACTCTTCCTCTGTTCCAGGACTGTTCTAAGTACTTTATATGGATTGTCTCATTTAATGCTCAAAGCCAGTCCATGATGTGGGTACCGTTGTGTCCATTTACCAACTAGGGTACTAAGACCAACTAGGGTACTAAGAGTGGGATGCAAACCACAAGAGACTCTTAAATACAGAGAACAAACTGAGGGTTGATGGGGTGGAGGATGGCAGGGTGGGTTAAATGGGTGATGGGCATTAAGGAGGGCACTCTTCGGGAGGAGCACTGGGTGTCCTATGTAAGAGATGAATCACTGGGTTCTACTCTTGAAGCCAAGTCTACACTGTATATTAACTAACTTGAGAAAAAAAAAAAAAAAAAAAAAGACCAGGCAATCTGTCCGAAAACACAGAGTTAGGAAGAGTGGCAACTAGCCCAGGCAAACAGATCGTAGAATCTATGCTCTTGAACCATTTTGTTGTGTAATGTTTAGACAGCTTTTAGGCACCTTTTGATGAAAATCATTCCTCACAACCAGAGTTTTGATAGAGGGTTCATGTCAGCATTATTTCTGACAACCTGGAAAACAGATTTTTCTCTGTGGCCATTACGTTGAGATCCCCTTGCTTTGCCAAAAGAGAGTTTGCTTTAGCGACTCTGATGACAATCAAGGAGTCTGACCGTGCAGATAGAATAAATGGCAGGTTTCCCTGCAGAGCTCAGAGCCCAGAAAAGTTAATCCTTGTGTTCTGCTTACTGTCTGTGGCAAAGACAGCCCCTTGCTGTCCGCTCACCTCGTTTATTCGGTTGACAGACAGCCGCTGGCTAATTGGCCTGCTGTGTTGCCTCTTTGGCTGGTTTGTGTGGCAAGCTGATTCTGGCAGGAGGCCTTAAACAAATCTTTCCCAACGTGTCTTCAGCTGCAATAAACTAAAAATAGCTCAAGTTTTGCAGAGCCCACGGGTTGAACATCCAGTCAATGGCTAGAAGATAGGTCTGTCATCTCAAGGGTGGCTTGTGTTTCCTGTGAAACTGGGGTCGAAATGACAGGGGGCAATCTTTTGAGCCCTAGAATCTGAAAGGCATGGCACATGACTGCTATGTGCAGGGCTGAATCCTGGCTATAAATCATAGCAACAACAGTCTGAAACTGAGCTATCACAGACCCTTAAATCTCCAAAGTGTGGCCTGGGTAAGCCATTATGAGAAGTCTGCCTTCCCAGATATAAGAATTTCATGCCTCAATGCATAAGGCACACCTTCCTATAATCCATCCCTTTGTCTCATCCAGACTTTTTTTTTTTTTTCTGGAATTTCCCTCCAAGCTCCGTGACTCAATCAAGGGTTAAAGAGGATTCCATATCCCCTACTTCATTAGAGAAAAGTGGCAACATATTAGAGAGAGGCAGTATGGACCTGTGTTTAAGCCAGCCTGTCTAGGGGCGCCTGGGTGGCGCAGTCAGTTAAGCGTCCGACTTCAGCCAGGTCACGATCTCGCGGTCCGTGAGTTCGAGCCCCACGTCAGGCTCTGGGCTGATGGCTCGGAGCCTGGAGCCTGTTTCCGACTCTGTGCCTCCCTCTCTCTCTGCCCCTCTCCCGTTCATGCTCTGTCTCTCTCTGTCCCAAAAAATAAATAAAAAACGTTGAAAAAAAAAATTTAAGCCAGCCTGTCTAGATCCACATCCTGGCTCCATCCTTTTGCTAAGTATGTAACCTGGGACAAGGTATTTAATCATCATGAATTTCATATTCATTATCACCCTTAGCCGTGGTCCCATTATCTATACAACATGGGCAATGAAAGTCCCAACTTCATAGGGTGGTTTTGAGACAGAAGCAAGATAATTCAAATAAAGCACTTAACATATGTTCTAGGGAAAATACTTGATAAAAAGTCTTTTCATCGTGATGATTAATAGCATGTATCACCTGGGGAGATCCAGGTGTACCCATGCCAGGGGGACTCAAGAGACAAGTAGAGCAGAGCCTGAGTTGACTTTAGAAATCCAAAAAGATGCAGAGGACCACAAAAGTAAACTCAACTCTATTCAGGAGTGAAATACTCCATAAAACATGACACTCCTCATGGAAAGCGTTTTTTTTTTTTAATTTTGGTAATCGGGGATTTCCTGCTCCTCGTTCACGCACCCAAATGGAAACCTGCCTGCTAGCATACCTAGCTATGCACACAGAAGCTAAAGTCATCCTCCCCTTGTACAGGTTGGTAAAACAGACTTCCATAAGTGCTAATCCCCTTAGTTGTAAATCTGAATGGACACTAAGAATTAGCTGAGAACAATCTATGACAATAAAGCAATAACCAGCATTGGAAAAAATAGAAATAGTGCATAAAAGAAAGGAGAAAATCAGAAAAGAATTCTATCAAGCAGCTTTGGAAAAATTTATGAGCCTATTTCGTACAAACCGAGAACAGATTGCTATGACAGAGGGTAAATAAGAGAAGAAAAAAAAATCCAGAAATTAAAACATTAATGGTCTTGTGATCAATTCCCCAAAATTAAATGAAAGGAGCCAAGTAATACAATGGATATGGATGAAGAATATATTAGTTATATGGGAAGTAAGCAGGAAGAAGCTTTCCAGAATATGAGGCAGAAATTATTGGCCAGAAGTTTGAAGAAACATAATGAAAAATAAAATTAATAACAATATGAAAACCTAGAATAAAAATTCTTTACCCATAGGACCAGTAATGGAAGCATGCTAATAGTTTTGTATTTTTTAGGAGGGATGGGTTGTAGATGCTGAATAATTATCCTTTTCGTTTGACAATATGTTGAAATATGGTTAATTAAAATTTGCATATTGTCATTAGATAATGCAATGTTCAAGTCATTTCTATGAGAGAGATGGGAAAAACAAAAAGAAAACTCAGATAAGAGAACCAGTGTTATCTGGAGGTTAAGAGCATGGCCTCTAGAGACAGATTGCTAATATCTGAGTCCTGGTTTGGCAGTTTAACAGTTATGGGATCTTGGACAAGTTACTGAACCTTCCTAAGCCTCAGTTTCTTTACTTGCAACATGAATAATAAGGTTATTTTGAACGTTAAGAAGCATTTGGGGTGTGAATTCGCACATTGTGAAATATCCACACATATCAGCTACAAACGGTGGGAGAAATAGTAACAGACAACTTCAAACAACAGCAGTAAATCCAAACACATCAGCAATAACAGTAAAGGTGAATGAGTTAGATTTCCATGTTAAAACACAGAGTCCTGAAGTGAGTAAAGATGCAAAAACCAGATATAGGCTGCTCACGAGAGATCTACCTGAAACAAAATGTCACCAAAATTCTGAATATGGATAATATGTTAAAACTATTAATGACAGACAAAATAAAACTCAAATAAAAATCATTAAGCAAGTTAAATAAATCGTATGGGAAATGTGTGCATTCACTCACTTATTTATTAATAAACATCTATATGTATTTCTTGAACATCTACAATGTGCCAGCCACTTTCAAAATGCTGGGAATAATATATAATATAACCTTGCTCTACAGAAATACATTTGCTGCCTTCAAATAGCTTCTGGTCTAGTGAAAGAAGTTGACAAAGTTATGGATGTGTAAACATTAATTGGTAGTTATTAGGGCTATGAATACAAGTAAGGAGGTAAAGAGACTGAACATGACAGGACTTCTGTTTTGGCAGGGTGGTCAGGAATGCCTTTCTGAGGAGGTGACCTGAATGGAGTGAGCAAGTCATGTGACTAGTAGGGGTGAGGTGGGTGGGAAACTGTTCCCAGGCAGAGTAAACAGCATCATGTTGTCTCTGTACACAATGAATGCACATGTGCAAAAGCTCTGAGTCAAGAGCAGTCCTCCCAAACAGCCTCCAAATAGATAAAGCAAAAACTGCTGGAAATACAAGGAAAACTCCAGAGACAGTGATGGTGAATTGCTTTGTATCTGTCCCTCAGAAAGTGTTAAATTAAATAGTCATAAAGATGCAAATTTAAAAACTGAATTAACACATTGATTAAATATACCTATATATAACTTACTAACCAAGAAACAGAAACATACATATTTTTTTTAAAGAATAGAATTTTTTTTAAGAACTGGCCCTCTAATAAGTTCCATAAATGCAAATCGATAGGTGTGTTTTCTCTGACTATAAGGCAATAAAACGAGATTATTGAAAGAAAAGTCAAATCTTGGGTCCACTTATTATTAATAAGCACTCTTCTAAATAAAACTAAGGTTTAAGAAGAGTTCATTCAGAATGAAAGACCAGTTAGAAATATATGAAAATGGAATTTCTGCATGAAAATATGACAGCACTCCAATGTAAAACAGTACTCAAGAGACTATGTACTATTTTATTTTATTTATTTATTTTTAAACGTTATTTATTTTTGAGAGAGAGAGCATGAACGGGGGAGCTACAGAGAGTAGGGGGAACAGAGAATCCAAAGCAGGCTCTGCATTGACAGCAGTGAGTCTGAACTGGGGCTCACACTCGGGAACCGCGAGATGACCTGAGCCAAAGTTGGATGCTCAACTGACTGAGCCACCCAGGTGCCCTGACTATGTATTATTTTAAATGATTATTTTAGAAAATAAGAAAGAGGGGCGCCTGGGTGGCGCAGTCGGTTAAGCGTCCGACTTCAGCCAGGTCACGATCTCACGGTCTGGGAGTTCGAGCCCCGTGTCAGGCTCTGGGCTGATGGCTCAGAGCCTGGAGCCTGTTTCCGATTCTGTGTCTCCCTCTCTCTCTGCCCCTCCCCCGTTCATGCTCTGTCTCTCTCTGTCCCAAAAATAAATAAACGTTGAAAAAAAAAAAAAAAAAAGAAAATAAGAAAGAGTGAAAATAAAATAATTAGGCGTTCAATTAAAATATTAAAAAAACAAGTAAACCTATACAAAGTAAATGAAAGGGATTAATACAGATAAAGCAGAAGTTGATGAGGTATAAATCTATGAAATTAATACAAATAACACAATATTGAATTAAACAAAAGGATTTTTTTTTTCAAAAAGCTTAATAGAAAAGATAAGTATTCAGCTATTTAAAATTCAAGGGAGATAAAAGCAAAAATGAACTATTGGGACCTCATCAAGATAAAAAGCTTCCACACTGCAAAGGAAACAATCAACAAAAGTAAAAGGTAACTGACAGAATGGGAGAGGATGTTTGTAAATGACATATCGGATAAAGGGTTAGTCCAAAATCTATAAAGAACTTACCAAACTCAACACCCGAAAAACAAATCCAGTGAAGAAATGGGCAGAAGACATGAATAGACACTTTTCCAAAGAAGACATCCAGATGGTCAACAGACACATGAAAAGATGCTCAACGTCACTCATCATCAGGGAAATCCAAATCAAAACCACACTGAGATACCACCTCATGCCAGTCAGAGTGGCTAAAATGAACAAATCAGGAGACCATAGATGCTGGAGAGGATGTGGAGAAATGGGAACCCTCTTGCCCTGTTGATGGGAATGTAAACTGGTGCAGCCGCTCTGGAAAACGGTGTGGAGGTTCCTCAAAAAATTAAAAATAGAATTACTGTACAACCCAGCAGCAACACTACTAGGAATTTATCCAAAGGATATAGGAGTCTGATTCATAAAGGCACGTGTACCCCAATGTTTATAGAAGCTCTATGAACAATAGCCAAATTATGGAAAGAGCCCAAATATCCATCAACTGATGAATGGATACAGATGTGGTTTATATATACAATGGAATACTACTTGCCAATGAGTAAGAATGAAATCTTGCCATTTGCAACAACGTGGTTGGAACTGGAAGGTATTATGCTAAGTGAAATAAGTCAGTCAGAGAAAGACAGATATCATATGTTTTCACTCATATGTGGAATTTGAGAAACTTAACAGAAGACCATGGGGGAAGGGATGGAGGAAAAATAGTTTCAAATAGAGAGGGAGGCAAACCGTAAGAGACTCTTAAATACAGAGAACATGGGGCGCCTGGGTGGCTCAGTTGGTTAAGCGTCCTACTTTGGCTCAGGTCATGATCTTGCGGTTCGTGAGTTCAAGTTCTGCATGGGGCTCTGTGCTGACAGCTCTGAGCCCGGAGCCTGCCTCAGATTCTGTGTCTGTCTCTCTCTCTGCCTCTCTCTCTCTCTCAAAAATAAACATTTAAAAAAATTAAATATAGAAGACAAACTGAGGGATGGTGGGGGGGGGCAGGGAAAAGGGAAAATGGGTTTTGGGCACTGAGGAGATCACTTGTTGGGATGAGCACTGGGTGTTGTATGTATGAATCAAGGGAATCTACTCCCAGAGCCAAGAGCATGCTGTATACACTGTATGTTAGCTAACTTGACCATAAATGATGTTAAAAAAATAAAATAAAATGTAATCATTCCCCAAAAAGGATTTGTATATGAACTGTTACGTTTTATTTTCTTGAATAAAGGGCTTAGGTGCAAACCAAACCAAAACAAAACAAAAACAAGCAGACAAACAAAATAACCAAATTACATTGTAAATCAACAAAGGGAAAATAACCAGATACAAAATGATTTCAAAATTAAATAAACGTATTACTTTCGTATCATTGAATTTAGAATGTAGATGAAATTGATGACTTTCTAGAAAAATATAAAGTAAAAATACTGACTGAAGGAGACATATAAAACCTGAAAAGAACAATAATCATAAAAGATGTTGAAGTAATTATTAAAGACAGGCCTATCTTTATAGAAAAGTTTGAAGTGATTTTCCTGGCACGTTCTATTAAGCTTCCAGAAATATGTCATTCCTCTGTTATTTAAACCGTTCAGAGCATTAAAAAATATAGAATATTTTCCAACCTCCTTTTCAAGGCTGGCAAAATCCTGACACTCTAACTGGACAAGGAGAGGACCAAAAAAGTAAAGATAAACCTCACTCATGGCTATAGATGTCAAAATCATAAATAAGTACATGCAAGTAAGATCTGACAGCTTGTAAAAAAAAGTAATATGTTTGCAAGAATGATTCAGCATAGGCAAACTATTAAAGCAATGTTTTACATTTCCAGATTCAAAGTGACAAAACCCCATGACAATCTTGATAGAGACCCCAACAGCCACCAAATAAAACTTTCTAATAAGAGTAGAAAGAAGTCGGGGCACCTGGGTGGCTCAGTCAGTTAAACATCCAACTTTGGCTCAGGTCATGATCTCACAGTTTGTGGGTTCAAGACCTGCATCAGGCTCTGTGCTGATGGCTCAGAGCCTAGAGCCGGCTTCAGATTCTGTCTCTCTGTCTCTGTTTCTCTCTCTGCCCCTCCCCTGCTCACACTCCATCTCTCTCTCTCTCAAAAATAAAATAAAACATTAAAAAAATTTTTTAAAAAAAAGAGTAGAAAGAACTTATCTTTAGTTTGATAAGGGCTATGTACCAGACAACCACTGCAAACATCAAACAACAACAGAAGAACTTCAGAAGCTTTCCTTTGGCAGTAAGAACAGGATAATGTATGAGACACCCCCAAAATGGCACTTGTCAGGAGACAACTTGCTGATTGGAGAAAAAGCCTGGAGTTAGCAAGTATTTCCACGAAGCGCTCTCCCTTCGTGCATAACTTCCAAACGAAACTTGTGCATATTTTTTAACCAAAGTAATCACCTATCTTTTTGTGACATTGTTAAAAATGCTCCCTTCTAAGGAAGCAAAGTTAGTTTTAGGCAATGCTCTTTTTCTTTTTTTGCATAATTTGTAATTTGCTAAACATATTCCTATGGAGCATAGCTCATAGAACAGGAGTGATAGTGAGTACATTAATTGTTGGCTTTAAGTCTATGTCTTACTGCAGGAAAACACTTTTAAATGCATCACCAGGTGTCTCTGTGGGCTCTTACGCTCTATGAAAGCCATGCAACTGACAGTGACCATCCTAGAGTCTAACATAACCACGCCGGAAGTCAACACACTCTTAAAGAAAATTGACAACAAATCAAAGTCTCCAAAGGGAAATTTTGGGAACCGGCACAAAAGGCTGGGTTCTTTTAGATGTAAGGATTTTTTTTTTGGTTTTTTTTTTTTTTTTTTTTGCCCTATAATTGAAGCATTTAATGAAATGACTTCCACTTAACTGACTCATGGGATTACTGAGGGACACTCTGGTCCCTCTGTAAAACCGAACTCTGAAGCCAGAGGTACTCTGAACTTGTAGATAGTAGTAGGTCCCTCTGCAAGATGCCCTCTCCTTGCTGCTGTGACCAATTGAGTGCAATGCTTCCCACGAGGTGATTGTGTTTGTTCGCACACTTGTTTAGGTCAGTCGCAATTTTTATTGAAAACAGATATTAAAATAGAGTATAAACCAATTGTAAACAATAATATGAAACAAAATTATTGCTTCTATGAAAATTAAGTTGAAAATTTGGAAAGAGTTAAGGTAGCTGCCTACTTTGTACCTCCCACAATTTAGGTGTTAATGTCACCAGTTTGGGACCTCACAAAGAACTTCTCCCCAATCCATGATGATGCCTGATGACTTCATCCATGCTGTTTTTTTTTATCAGGCAAAAATCAACTTTTGCCTTCTAACTTGGGCTTCTTATAAGAAGTTCTTCCCTGTTTCTAGGTCGCATAGACAGAGTCCCTTGCGGAATGGGCTGCATAAATTGCCAGCCCCGTGTGAAATGAAAGTACAGGACCCTTTGTAAAATTAACAATTTCAAGACGACAACAGTAGAGCGTCCAGTCAAACACGGGTTCTTCTGAGTGTCGGCCCCTGTGCATGTCAGACACCCATGAAGGCAGCTGTGTTCCTGTACCATCTATGAATGTAACTCTTTTACTTTTCAGATTTAAAGTTTTAATCTCTCTAGAGTATACAGTTGTATAAAATAGTAAGTAGGGTCTTTATGATTCTTTTTTTCCTTCATAGAATGAGCCAGCTTTCCCCAAATTGTCTACTAAGCAGCCTATTCTCTCCTTATTGTTTCATGGTGCCAACTTTATCACATGTTAGGTTCTGCATGGACCTTGCTCTGGGCTTTCTGTTCAGTTCTATTGATCAGGAATTTGTCTTGTTTTGTTTTGTTTTTTGTTTTTGATTTTATTACTTTGACTAGTTCTCACTTTGGTCTCATTTGCCTTTGGTATTCATGGGCATTTACTCTTCATAAACAATTTTAGGGAAAGTTTCTTTTTTTTTTAAGTGTTTATTTATGTATTTATTTATTTTGAGAGGGAGAGAGAAAGAAAGAGAGGGTGTGTTCACGGGAGAGGGGCAGAGAGAGGCAAAGAGAATCCCAAGCAGGCTCCACACTGTCAGTGCAGAGCCTGATGTAGGGCTCAAACTCAGTGAACCTCAAGATCATGACCTGAGCCATAATAAAGAGTCGGATGCTTAACCGACTGAGCCACCCAGGTGCCCCTAGAGAAAGTTTCTTAAGTACTTTAAAAAACTCCAGCAGGAGGGTGCTTGGGTGGCTCAGTCAGTTAAGCAACTGACTTTGGCTCAAGTCATGATCTCATGGCTTGTGAGTTCAAGCCCCACATCTGGCTCTGTGCTGATAGCTCAGAGCCTGGAATCTGCTTTGGATTCTGTGTCTCCTTCTCTCTCTATGTGCCTCCCAACTTGTGCTCTCTCTCTCTCTCTTAAAAAATAAACATTAAAAAAAATTTTTTACAGGGGACACCTGGGTGGCTCAGTTGGTTGAGCGTCTGACTTTGGCTCAGGTCATGATCTCACAGTTGGTGGGTTTGAGCCCTGTGTCAGGCTTTGTGCTGACAGCTCAGAGCTTGGAACCTGCTTCAGATTCTGTGTCTCCCTCCCTTTCTGCCCCTTCCCCACTTATGCTCTGTCTCTGTCTCTCAAAAATAAATAAAAATGTTAAAAAAAGTTTTGTTTAAATCATAAAAAAGCCTCCAGCAGGGATTATAGTGAGGACTGTGTGAAATTTATAGATGAATTAGGGAGAGAATTGTTACCTTCATAATATTTTTTTCATTCACCCAAGAACTTGGACTGTTTAATTAGATTTTCTTTTAGATCCTTTATTAGGGTGCTGAAGTTTTCTCTAGAAGATACTTTATTAGGTTTTAGAAGTAATATCTCATTTTTTATAAAATATAAGAATTTTATATTTTCTAATTGATTACTGATAGCTTGAAGAAATCACATTAATTAAAAAAAAACGGATCCTATATTCCAAATCCTTCATTACTTGTAAGAATTTGGCTATTCCCTTTTTAAAAAATTCTATAAATCGTTATCACCTTTAGATAAATCTATATCATCTTCAAATAAGGCCAGCTACATAATTTGCAGATCCCACCATGAAATGCAAGTTCAGAGTCCCTTCTTCTTTTTTAAAAAAAAATTTTTTTAACATTTATTTATTATTGAGAGACAGAGAGGCACAGAGCATGAGCAGGGGAGGGATAGAGAGAGGGGGAAACACAGAATCTGAAGTAGGCTCCAGGCTCTGAGCTGTCAGCACAGAGCCCGACGTGGGGCTCGAACCCACAAACTGTGAGATCATGACCTGAACTGAAGTCGGTCGCTTAACCAACTGAGCCACCCAGGTGCCCCCAGAATCCCTTCTTTTAAAAGCAGGAAAAAAATGGCTGTTAAGGTACTAAATTTTAAATTTTTTCAGTGGTCTCTCTCTTGGCTTGTCATGGTATTTATTTTTGCTATTGAATGTTGTTCTAAACAAAGTCAATTAAATTTTTAAATTTAATTGGAAGTAGTTATTAAAAATTTTTTCTTGATGTTTACTTATTTTGAGAGAGAGAGAGACAGAGCTTGAACAGGGGAGGGGCAGAGAGAGGGGACAGAGGATCCCAAACATGTTCCTGGCTCTGAGCTGTCAGCACAAAGCCCCACATGGGGCTTGAACTCACCTGAGATCATGAGTTGACCTGAAGTTGGGTGCTAACTGACTGAGCCACCCAGGTACGCCTGAAATAATTATTTTATTTTATTTTTAAATTTTTTATTTTATTTCATTTTATTTTTGAGAGAGAGAGAGAGAACGCAAGCAGGGGAGGGGCAGAGAGAGAGGGAGACACAGAATCCAAAGCAGGTTCCAGGTTATGAGCTGTCAGCACAAAGGCCAACTTGGGGCTCGAACCCACGAACCATGAGATCATGACCTGAGCCAAAGTCAGGCGCTTAGCCAAATGAGACACCCGGGCGCCCCTGAAAATAATTATCTTAAATGAATTTTACACATCATCGACAGAAAAGGAACTATGGACTGCCCTATCTTTCTCTTTTCTTCTGTGTCATAATTTTCAGCAGGAATGGTTAGTTAATACAGGGAAGGGACATTAGTAGTAAGAGAGGATATGATCGGTTTCCTTGGCCATTCACGTTTCTGAGAATGCCATGGCCTTCTTTCTGCATTTGGAGTCACTTCTGGTTTGAACTGAAAGCACGTCCTGTCCCTACTGTCGGGACTCCCCTTGCTGGGTCATAGATGCAACACATTTACTTTCTTCCTGCTGTATTGCTGAACCACTGTGCCTCCCGGGCCCACCAGAATTCTGTGCTCGTGAGACATCACGAACACTGTGGGCCAACAGAATGTCCAGGAGGAGTTAACTGCCGCTTTCGCTCTGACCACTTGCGTGTTCCATTGTCCCATTCGATTTCACTTACCAACAAAAGTCCAAAAACAGAATTCTTAAGAATTCCATCATGAGTAGAGCACTAAACCAAGCATGATGCCCTTGGGCACTCAGAGCCCCAGGCCACTGCAAAGGTGGCCTGTCCATGAAGTGGACTCTTCTGGAAGCAATGACTGTTACATTTCTTCCCTTTGATCCTTCCTCCTGTCACTTCTTTTTTGCTTCATCATACAATTTGCCAGTGACAGCAGTAAATATCTAATCAATTACGGATGTCCCATAATAGTAGCGATGATATTTGGCATTCTGTTCTTGCTACTGATCAACTCAGCCTACAATTTCTGTATAAAATGACACATTTGCCATATTTCTGCTATATAAGCTTTTAACATGTAAGGGAGTGTCCTTCTGTTCAAATTTTTAAATTTCTTTATCATAAATATATGTTGATATTCATTCAATACTTTTCCCGAACCATTTGGCATAACCATATGAATTTTCTCCTTGGTCTATGAATACGGCAAGTTGTAGTCATTAATTTTTTTTTTTTTGTGGTTTTTAAACCATTCTTGTCTCCGTGAGATAAATTTTACTTAATGTTGAGATTATTTGGGGCGCCTGGGTGGCGCAGTCGGTTAAGCGTCCGACTTCAGCCAGGTCACGATCTCGCAGTCCATGAGTTCGAGCCCCGCGTCGGGCTCTGGGCTGATGGCTCAGAGCCTGGAGCCTGTTTCCGTTTCTGTGTCTCCCTCTCTCTCTGCCCCTCCCCCGTTCAGCTCTGTCTCTCTCTGTCCCAAAAATAAAATAAAAAAAAAAAAAAACGTTGAGATTATTTAAAAAGTATGCTAGTGGATTCGGTTAGCTAATACTTGAAGATTTTTTTATAGCTATGTTTAAGCTGAAATGTCCCTGAGAAATGGGTCTTTTCCCCTGATTTTCCTTATTCCGGTGTTGGAATCAAGACTAACTTCATAAAATGAGCTGCACAGTTTTGCTTTTATTCCCAACTTCTGGAAAATCTTATATAAGACAAGAAGAAGCTATCCAACTCAAAGTTTGTTAGAACTCATCTGTAGAGATATGTGAGTTTCAGGGTGTTTTGGAGAAAGAGTCTTTAATTTTTCTTAATGCTATTAGACTGTGTTTTCCATTTTTCTTCCCTCAATTTTGCCATGTCATATTTTTCCCAGAAATTTTATTAAAATGTATATATAATACCTTTTAATGTTATTTTAATACTTTTGGGTCTCTAGTGTCATTTTTTTTTTCTTTTTTGGCAACTTTTCTTTTTTTCCTATTAACTTTCAGAGTTCTATTTTATTAATTCTTTCAGAATCAGTTTACCTTTATTAATCTATTATCTTTTTTCTATTATTCCACTTTAATTAACTTTTACCTTTATCTTTCTTTTTTATTAAAAATTTTTTTTACATTTATTTATTTTTGAGAGATAGAGTGAGACAAAGTGAGAGTAGAGGTGCGGAAGAGAGAGAGGGAGACACAGAATCCGAAGCAGGCTTCTGGCCTGAGCCCTCAGCACAGAACTTGACGCGGGGCTCGAACCCACAAACCGTGAGATCATGACCTGAGCCGAAGTCAGACGCTTTACTGACTGAGCCCCGTTACCTTTATCTTTCTTAAATCCTTCCTCTTTGCATCTTTTGGGATGAGCACTGGGTATTGTATGGAAACCAATTTGACAATAAATTTCATATATTTAAAAAAAATCTTCTTTGCTTCTTTGGCTTGAATGTCTAGTTAATATATTTTAAGTTTTTAGAAAATTTCTTGAGAATTGTATGTAAAGTTATACATTTATCTTTCCAAGTTTTATCAGCATTTCACACATTTTATAGTGTTTCTAATGTTGATTAGTTCTAAGTGTTTATTATTTCCATAATATGGTAATTATTAGTGCTTTCCATTAGATATTTCTTTTTTTTTTTAGTTTTTTTTTTAAAAATAATTACTTATTTTTGAGAGACAGAGCGAGAAAAAGCATGAGCAGGGGAGGGGCGGAGAGAGAGGGGGGCACACAGAATGCAAAGCAGGCTCCAGGCTCTGAGCTGTCAGCACAGAGCCCGACTAGGGGCTTGAACTCACAGACCGTGAGATCATGACCTGAGCTGCAGTTGGAGGCTTAACTGACTGAGCCACCCAGGCGCCCCACTGTTAGATATTTCTGAATCCCTCCCTTCTGAGTTTATGATAGAACTGCATTTCTCCAAGTCCTTTGAAGTCACATATATTCATGTGATTTGCTTTGAGCACGTGAACAGTGAGCAGAAGTGACATCACTTCTGGGCAGAAGTGATGAAATGTTATGAGCGAACATCTAAGTCACCATTATTTCTTGACTCTGCCATAGCAACTGAGGAAACGCAAAGATTACATTTCTCTCAATCTAGATCCCTGGGTGAGGATGATTTAAAGAAGGGACTCTTACCGAGCCATGATGGCATATTCTAACATGAGCAAAAATCAAACCTTTGTTGTTTTGGGCCACTGAAATTTGTCAACTGCTCATTATCCCAGCATAGCCTAGTTTATTCTGACTGAAATAGTTTATGATTTTCTTTTCATCTCAAGGATTATTCAGTAATATGTTATATATTTGCTGTACCTATGGGTGGTTTTATTTTTTTTCTTTATTTTTTATTATTCATTTTTATTTTTTAATTTACATCCAAGTTATTTAGCATATATCGCAACAAAGATTTCAGGAGTAGAATCCAGTGATTCATCCCCTACATGTAACACCCAGTGCTCATCCCAACAAGTGTCTTCCTCCATGCCCCTTTCCCATTTAGCCATTCCCCTACCCACAATCCCTCCAGCAACCCTGTTTGTTCTCTATATTTAAGAGTCTCTTGTGTTTTGTCTCCCTCCCTGTTTTTATATTATTTTTGCTTCCTTTCCCCTTGGTTCATCTGTTTTGTATCTTAAATTCCATGTATGAGTGAAGTCATATGATATTTGTCTTTCTCCGACTGATTTAGCTCAGCATAACACCTTCTAGCTCCATCCACGTCTTTGCAAATGGCAAGCTTTCATTCTTTTTGATTGCCAAGTAATATTCCATTTTAATATTTAAACCACATCTTCTTTATCCATTCATCTGTTGATGGACATTTGGGCTCTTTCCATACTTTGGCTATTGTCAATAGCACTGCTGTAAACATTGGGGTGCATGTATCCCTTTGAAAGAGCACACCTGTATTCTTTGGATAAATACCTAGTAGTGCAATTGCTGGGTTGTAGGGTAGTTTTATTTTTCGTTTTTTGAGCAACCTCCATACTTTTCCAGAGTGGCTGCACCAGTTTGCATTCCCACCAGCAGTGCAAAGGAGTTCCCCTTTCTCTGTGTCCTTGCTAACATCTGTTGTTTCCTGAGTTGTTAATTTTAGCCATTCTGACTGATATGAGGTAGTATCTCACTGTGGTTTTGATTTGTATTTCCCTTATGATGAGTGACGTTGAGCATTTTTTCATGTGTCTGTTAGCCAGCTGAAGGTCTTCTTTGGAAAAGTGTCTATTCATGTCTTTTGCCCATTTCTTCACTGGATTATTTGTTTTTTTTGGGGGTGCTGAGTTTGATAAGTTCTTTATAGATTTTGGATACTAACCCTTTATCAGATATGTCATTTGAAAATATCTTCTCCCATTCCATTGGTTGCCTTTTCTTTTGCTGATTGTTTCCTTTGCTGTGCAGAAGATTTTTTGTTGATGAAGTCCTAATAGTTCATTTTTGCTTTTGTCTCACCTGCCTCCAGATACATGTTGAGTAAGAAGTTGCTGCGGCCAAGGTCAAAGGGGTTTTTGCCTACTTTCTCCTCGAGGATTTTGATGGCTTCCTGTCTTATGTGTAAGTCTTTTATCCATTTTGAGTTTATTTATGATGTAAGAGTTTGTTTATTTATGATGTAAGAAAGTGGTCCAAGTTCATTCTTTTGCATGTTGCTGTCCAGTCTTCCCAAGACCATTTGCTGAAGAGACTGTCTTTATTCCATTGGATATTCTTTCCTGCTTTGTCAACAATTAGTTGGCCATAAGTTTGTGGGTCCGTTTCTGGGTTCTCTATTCTGTTGCATTGATCTAAGTACCTGTTTTTGTGCCAGTACCATACTGTATTGACAATTACAGCTTTGTAATACATCTTGAAGTCCGGGATTGTGATGCCTCCCAGCTTTGGTTTTCTTTTTCAGGATTGCTTTGGCTATTGGGGGTCTTTTCTGGTTCCATACAAATTTTAGGATTGTCTGGTCTAGCTCTGTGAAGAATGCTGGTGCTATTTTGATAGGGACTGCATTAAATATGTAGATTGTTTTGGGTAGTAATGACATTTTAACATTTGTTCTTCCAGTCCATGTGCATGGAATATTTTCCCATTTTTTGTGTGTCTTCTTCGATTTTTTTCATACGCTTTCTATAGTTTTCAGTGTATAGATTTTTCACCTCTCTGGTTAGGTTTACTCCTAGGTATTTTATGGTTTTTGGTACAATTGTAAATGGGATCGATTCCTTGATTTATCTTTCTGTTGCTTTATTGCTGGTGTATAGAAATGCAACAGATTTCCGTGCAGTGATTTTATTTCCTGAGACTTTGCTAAATTCCTGGACCATGGGGCGCCTGGGTGGCGCAGTCGGTTAAGCGTCCGACTTCAGCCAGGTCACGATCTCGCGGTCCGGGAGTTCGAGCCCCGCGTCAGGCTCTGGGCTGATGGCTCAGAGCCTGGAGCCTGTTTCCGATTCTGTGTCTCCCTCTCTCTCTGTCCCTCCCCCGTTCATGCTCTGTCTCTCTCTGTCCCAAAAATAAATAAACGTTGAAAAAAAAAAAAAAATAAATTCCTGGACCAGTTCTAGCAGTTTTTTCGTAGAATCTTTTGGGTTTTCAACATTGGGTTCTTTTAAATGTTATCCCTTATTTTATTGTATTAAGGTCTTAAAATATGGCACATATGACAGTTTTTCTTTGGTGTAATATTGAGTATTCTTTCATGTTTTGGAACATGGTACATTTTTGTAAATATCCCATGGGTGCTATAAAAATGTATAGTTTCTGCTTATTGCAAGTAGAGTTAAAGATATAGCATATGTTATACATTGTGATTTGAATATATACATATAATAATAATAGTTCAATGTTATTACTTGCATTTCTCAGGTCTTCTGTGTATCTTCTTATTTTTTTGTCTGAATCTTCAGTTTCTGAGAGATATATGTGAAAGTCTCCACTTTCAATTCAGACAGTTGTCACTGCTGACATGTTGGCACCATGTTATTTGGTACACATAGATTGACATTAGTTGTATTATCATGCTCCATTGTTTCTTTTCTGAGTATAATATTCCTCTTTATGACTTATAATAGGGTTGTCCTACATTTTATTTTATCAAATATAAAGATTGTCTGTCACTCCACTTTTTTTTTATTTGGCTTATTTGTGGCTACATTTTTTTCCACTATTTTTATATCTTTTTGTTTAAACTGTGTCTATTTTAGCCACAAACTGTTAGCTAATGCTTGATTTTAACCAGTTTAATCATATCCCTTTTTTTTAAGTTTGTTTATTTATTTTGAGAGAGAGTGCACGTGTGTGTGAACAAGTGGGGGAAGAGCAAAGAGAGTAAAGGAGAGAGAGAGAGAATCCCAAGCAGGCTCCACACTGTTAGCACAGAGCCTGACACGGGGCTTGACCTCACGCACCATGAGATCGTGACCTGAGCCAAAATCAAGAGTTGGACACTTAACCGATTGAGTCACCGAGGTGCCCTTTCGTATTGCCTTGTGATTAGCCAATGTCTAATTACTTTCCAAATTAATCCATTCTGTTATTTATTCCAGCTATTGGATTTTTTTTTTAATTTCAGCTCTTATATTTGTTTATCCTTAGTAATTCTACTTGATTCTTGTTAGGATCTCTTGCTTCTGATTTATATTATTAATATCCTGTCTCTCAGCATATTATATTGTGTTTATTTTGCATTATTGGTGTGTCTATCCCAATTACTCTGTTGTAGAAGTCATATGTTCTTTGGTTGGTTGTTTTATTTTATAGTGGATACACTCCTCAGGTAAATAAACGTATCAGTCTGAAAGCTCACGTTTCCCATGGTGTGCTACCAGCCCAATCAGGTAGCATTCTTGGGCGATGGGCCACAGGTCAAGTCCTGGTATGTCCGTCTTTTCCTGCAAGTTGAAAGGGAGGGAAGATGATGAGATTCAGTTTGGAGAGCCCTTGGCACTATGAAAACATACTCAACCTCCTTCTTTGCTTCCACCCCACCAAGCACATCTTCTGTTCTTGGATTTAACTTTAATCATTCATCACATGGCTTCATAATTGACTGTGGTTGGAAGGGGGGCTGTCAGATGGGACAGAGGTGTAGAATTGAATGCTCGAGGGCGGGTAGTCAGGCATCTCCTGTTTTTCATCAGCTTATCATCCACAGAGTTTTTATACTCCCCTGATAGTACCTCGACAAGTGGCCAGGCCTGTTATTGCTAATTTTTATGGCCACAAGGCATCCAATTACTACTGTCCCAGGCAAGAGGAGAACTTATAAGCTCCTCTGAAAATTAGCCTCTCACAGATAGCCACCTTTTCTTCTAACTTTTCTTCCCAGGCGTGTAAATACAGTGTCTTCTGAAGTCAATTGACCAGCGAAGTTGACATTTAGAGCTAATGTAGACCTGACTGGTTTCTGATGACTTTTTAATTTGGTTAGAAGCAAGGAAAGAATTCTATGGAATGCGGCAAAGACAAACATTTTCAAGAACAAAAGGTTTAAGCCCAACCCACAGAGCCGGTCAATTAAGACCGAGACTGGCAGGTGACTCAAGCCTGTCATCTGGCTAGGCAAGAAATGTGATTTAGATTCTTCCTTAGGACTGACTTATCCCACAAGATGTAGCTGGATTTGGGAACAGTTGGTATGGTATGTGAGGAGCCCTTTTAAATTTATGAAGTGCTTCGTACAAATGCTATCTCTTTTTATTTTTATTTTTCAAACATTATCTTTTTTTATTTATTTTTTTTTAAATTTTTTTCTTTTCAACGTTTATTTATTTTGGGGACAGAGAGAGACAGAGCATGAACAGGGGAGGGGCAGAGAGAGAGGGAGACACAGAATTGGAAACAGGCTCCAGGCTCCGAGCCATCAGCCCAGAGCCCGACGCGGGGCTCGAACTCACGGACTGCGAGATCGTGACCTGGCTGAAGTCGGACGCTTAACCGACTGCGCCACCCAGGAGCCCCTATCTCTCTTTTTTTTAATTGGTTTTAATGTTTATTTATTTTTGAGACAGAGAGAGACAGAGCATGAGCAGGGGAGGGGCAGAGAGAGGGAGACACAGAATCTGAAACAGGCTCCAGGCTCTGAGCTGTCAGCACAGAGCCCGATGCGGAGTTCGAACCCATGAACCGTGAGATCATGACCTGAGCCAAAGCCGGACGCTTAACCGACTGAGCCACCCAGGCGCCCCGAACATTATCTCTTTTAATCCTTACAATAATCGTTTGCTGTAGACCAGACTGGCAGGATTCCCATTTTACAGATGAGTAAGTCAAGTCTTGGGGATGTGCTGTCACCACATTGTTGGCCCGGGGCAGAAACGGTACTTGAACACAAGTCCTGCTGCGCCACAGATACCCGCACATTCGCACATTCTCTTTGGGAAAGAACTTGGCGTCCCTCATCTGCAGGCAAATAAACACAAAATTGGAAAAGGCTTGCTGATTCATTTAGGCAGAAGAGAGTGTGCAGCATTTGGAATTACCCTGTAAAAATATCTGTCTGGCTTAGGGCCAGCTGGCAATGTAGCCTTAGGCCTACAGAGAGGTGTAGGGAGCTCAATGGAAGGGAAAGGAAGGAAAGAGGAGAGAGAGAGAAAGAGAGAGAGAGCAATCAGGAAAGAGTGATCTCAACAAGTCCTATTTTAGGAGTCTCCTTTCCTGTAAGTTTTATTCCACAAGATTATGAAAACTAACCCCAGCCTGCAGATTTTAAAACAGGAAAACAGCTCCTTGGTTTGCTTTCTGACCTAGTCCTCTCCACCTAACTCAATTTGTCCAACGCACAGAACACCAAAGTTACATTTCTTGGATCAAAACCATAACATATTTCTGGTCTTTCCCATGTGGTTTGTTTACTGGGTTATGGTTGGTTTAATCTTATCAGTTCTGCTGAGCAAGACGCTCTGAGCCATCTTCCTAAAGTTTGTCTCTCAGCAGGCAATTCTCCACTCTCCACTACCTCATTAATGTCAGAAATTCTGAGGTGAGGTGTTTGCCAAACTGTAGCTCTCAGAGAGGGAGAGAGAGAGAGAAGGAGAAAGAGAGAAAACTCTTCATTTCCTGTAGATACACACAGATAGGACATTTTTCCTCTTCTCTGTGCGATCCCTTCAATAAAAGCAATCGTGTCCTCCAAATAGAAGGCCACCTAAAGCATAAATCATAGTCCTGAGAACAGAAGAAACACAGAAAAAGAAACCAAAACTCTTGGACATTCTGGTTAGAAATTATCCCAGAGAGAGGTCTGTGTGGGCCCAGGGTTGACCCTTTCGCTCTTGATCTCCGTGGGGTGGAGGATTTATGTTTGTGGATGGTGGGAAGGGCAAGACCTGTGTCAGAGGGGTGCGGGTGTGGATGTGAGAGACAGAGAGCGGGGAGAGGAAAGGAAGAAAGAAATGATGGTGGATTTCCGTCTTCAGTGATGTTGTTTCGGATCGTGGAGCCACTAAACACAAAACGGGTGACAGGGAGGGAGTTTAGGCCGCGGAACCCCATCACGACTCCCTCTCCAGGAGTGGCGCCACCCGCAGTGTGCGGGCTGAGCAAGGCCGAGTACTCTGAAACACCAGCATGGGTGCGGCACTGGGCTGAATCCTGGGTAATCAGAGGAAAGCTCAGCGAGTTTGCTCCATTATAATAGCAACCACTGATTGTGTAGCTTTATGATGTGTCAGATGTTATCTTAAGATTCTAAGTACATGACCAACGCTCATCAATACCCAAGAATCACTCCGTGGGTGGGTACTGTTGTAGCCCCATTCTACGAGTGAGAAAACTGAGGTGCAGAGAAGTTACAGCATTTGGCCAAAGACACACGGCTAGCGGTCGGCTTCCAACTGGCTCTGGAGTGAAGGGGGTATGAAACGAAAATACACGACGTGAAATAACACAGGATGTGGCCTCCAATTTGTTTAACAACAAAAAACTTTTGCATATTTTTTAAAAAGTATCTTGAGAGAGAGAAAGCGTGAGTGGGGGAGAGGCAGAGAGAGAGAGAGAGAGAGAGAGAGAGAGAGGGAATTCCAAGCAGGCTCCGTGCTGTCAGGACAGAGCACAAGGCCAGGCTGGATCTCATGACCTGAACTGAAATCAAGAGTCGGTTGCTTAACTGACTGAGCAACCTGGGCTTCCCACAACAAAGAACTTCTGTACATGCATCTGTATCTATCTCTGAAAAGAACTCTGTACAAAGGACTTTTGTACATGCATCTTATCTATCTCTGAAAAGATAAGCATAGAAAAAAAAATAATGGAAAGAAATACACCAAAATATGTGCAGTGGTTATTTCCAGACAGTAGAAAGAATGGCAATTCTTACTTTCTTTCTTTAGACTTTTACGTATTTGCCTATTTATTTATTTATTTATTTTTAATGTTTATTTATTTTTGAGAGAGAGAGAGACACAGAGTGTGAGCAGGGGAGGGGAAGAGAGAGGGAGAGACACAGAATCGGAAGCAGGCTCCAGGCTCTGAGCTGTCAGCGCAGAGCCCGATGCGGGGCTCGAACTCATGAACTGTGAGATCATGACCTGAGCAGAGGTCGGACGCTTAACTGACTGAGCCACCCAGGCACCCCATATTTGCCCCCTTTTGAAAAACTATCTGTGTATAATATATTTATAATAGAGAAATTCACTGCATAGGGAAATGAGGCAGTTGAATCCAACTTCTTTTCCATGAAGCCCATTCCATCCTGGGATCACTGTTCTCACTGCTGGTTGCTCTTCACCATGGGGTGGGGGGCTCTGCTCGCACCCCCTTCCCCCATCCTGTTCCATGTTAGTGCTCTATAGACTTACAGGGGCCCACAGAAAAAAACCCGTGTGGTGAGCTCTGGGATGGTGTAGACTTCTTTGCAGTAAGGTTAATCACCTCCTAAATGACAGTGCTTTGAAGTTTTGGTTTCGTGTATCAGATTTCTGTTCACAAGGCAGAGGTGTTACCCAGGGGCTAAACTAAAATATGCATGGTGATTTAAGTAAAGGATTTAACGTAAATAGTAACAGGTAAAGAATAGATTTGTACGTGATCCAGGAATAGCAATAATGAAAAAGAATATGAAGCCGTTAAATAATGGAAATGTCCATATATAATCAGTTGAATAGATTATTAATAAACAGTTGAATAGATTCATTTATAAACAGTTGAATAGATTATTAATGAAATACATCTTTGGATCTTCTGCACACCGATTATCAAACAGCTGTGAATATGGATGGGCCATCCTCAGGTCTCAGATTCCCTGCTAAGTAACGGAATATTCACGCCCCCCCCCCACCTTCTTCTGAATGTTCCTTTCTTGAAGACTGACAAAAGATTATTTTACTATCCTTACTATTTGTGGAATTTTCTTTTTAGCATCATATAACCTGCATCCTTCCCTCTGAGACTGGAACGTGTTTTGTTATATTCGGCAGAAGTAACCCCAGAAGGCAGCTGGCTTTTGGGTCTCTGAGGTGAACTCAGACATTAATTAATGGATCTGGTCCATGACTCTTTTAATGAGAACTCAAATACATAAACCTTTGGGATCGAATAGGACCCAGATGGATTGTAGGATTCCCAAGCCACCCACAGGGTATTGCGATGATCCTTAGTGTGGCTGCCGCCATCCTCCAGATGACTAAAGGGAGGTCCAGGGGAGGAAGAGAGAGAGGGGACAGGCTTGGCTAGGGACAGACCCTGGTGTGGCTTTGCGTTCCCAGCAAATTGGCATCATACCTACTATCACCAGGGCCTAGGCTGTTCGCCCGGATCCTGCATCAAAACGGTTGATACCCTAGGAGAGCAAAAAAGAGATTAGATCCTGCAGGGACTGACCGCGCGTCTGCAAGAATTGTTTTCCATTCACTGGTAGGACCCCAAGGGTCCCGCGCAACCCCCAGGTGACTGATGTCAGTCTTGACCAGATGTGGGGCCAGCACACCCTGCCTCCAGGCAGCCCATGAGCCAAAGTCCTCAGTGCCTCTTGGGCCCAAAGGCATAAATCATCGATTTTCTATGAATTAGGGATTACTGCTAAATCGTGTGCTTTCTATTAATAGATCTTCATAAATGCTGCAGGTGCGGCCGGAGCTCGTCTTTGAACTACTGCTTAATCGTCCCCTTTCCAAATCCTCAGAATCCAAGCCTCATAAAAAACCCCGGGGATTATTGATTGAGAGGGCCTCGGGGACCCCTAAAGGTGCTGCATCTCAGATGCAGGCCGTCCCGAGGTGCGGCTGCGGCCCGGGAATGCGTGCCAGGTGTGACGGTCCTGCCGCCTGTCTCCTCCCAGGCAGTGACAGAGCCCCCGGGGAGGGGGGAGGGGAAGGCCTGAGGATGATGATGCGCACCGGCCGGCCGCCTGCTCCTGCCTCCTCGTTTTCAGCTTTCGAGTCTCATTAAATAACTTGCTTAAAACAACCTTCTTTGCAACCGCAGTCCGAAACACCTTTTCTCACCCTTAATTAATTAATTAATTAACGAGCGTCAATTTGCCTTAAGACAATTTAATTTGTTCCACTTCGTCCCTCTGTTTGCTGTGATTCCTTTAACTAAGTTAAAATTTCACCGGTGGAATGAATGAATTTCCTTACGGCGATTACATTTCCGTCCTGATCTTCCGGGCCTCCCCTTCACGGCACTGTCCCCCAGCCACCGTGCCTGGCTTCTTAGGCCCTGCAGGGCCACATTTAGCAAAACTGATGTATTCGTGAAGTTCCAACGCCTAGAATGTCCTTCCCTCTCCTCTCTATGTGGTGAATACCCGGCTCAAATGTCACCTTGTGAAGCCCTCTGGAGTCGCCAGGCGGATTGTGTCCCTTTCCCCTTTTCGTTTCCATGATGCTTTGTTTGTGCCTCTATTTTAGCGGTCTATATATTCGAGTCCATTTTATCAGTGTAGTTGTTCATTTATTTGGCGCGTTTTTTTAATCTCCTGGGTTCCGGGCACTGGGTGGGAGGCTGAAGGCCCAGAGTGCCTGCTTTTAAAGAGATGAAAATAACTAGGTGAGTAGAATATGCTAAGAGTTATAACAAAAAGCACTCTGAGGTCTTAGGTAGGGAGTCACTGGTCCACTCTGGGTTGTGAAAAGTTGAGAGCTGGCTTATCGGGAACACCCCCATAGGGTGCCTGATACTTACCCTGCTTGATACGACTTCCTGGAATTACTAGTACAGGTTGGAGCCTCATGTCGTGCCTGTGAGAAGACGCATGGCTCAGGGCAGATTGCTGGAACATTCTGCCCTCGCTCATCAAGGAAATGGGGATAATAACCTTAGTCTGGCACTGTTATCAGGAGCAGATGAGGAAACGTAAGTGAAAGCAACGCGCACGCCGACAAGGGAGGTAGAGGAAATGCCCTGTTGTGAATGATGTTATCTTCCCGACATGCCACAGTGATCCCTTCTCCCGAAAGCAACCCGGTGCGCAAAACCTCACGAGCGTCACCACAAGCCATGGAAAACTAAAACCATGACTGGTGTCAGGACAGTCACAAAGGGACAGGAAGTGCTGTTCCTTCACTCCTGCTGAGCTACTGGTCCATATGTTATGTATGTTTCCATGGGGACCACTGGGTTGGTTTGAGATAACTACGAAATATCTTTGAGGCGTAGTTGGTTGGTTCTGTTTTAGGTAGAACGGGATCAGTGCGTGGACAGGTCCACGCCCCTCGGGAAGAATTTTCCCACTAGTTTTTCACGGTGTGATAGAAATAACACTTACTGGACGCAGAATCAGACAGACGCGTGTAACCATCATAGGTGGGTTCCGAGAACTGCTGTCATGTGCAGATTTCTTCTCGTCGCCTTGATGACCATGGTCAGTGTGAGCTTGAGGGGAGACAAATCCATCATTGGTTTAAGCAGCTTTCTACTGCACCATGGTGCTAAAAATCACAAAATCAATCAGCTGGTAGAAAGACACCCTTGGAGGTGAATGGAAGGAAGGAGACGTGAATACGAAGGAATGCATTTGGACAGGGATCTATTTGTCATTTGTGCCTGCAGTGCGTGGTAGGCCAATGAAAATAGGGCAACGTGTGAAAGAGTGGGACGCCCAACGAAGAGAGGCAAAGGCTTCCGAGGACGGAGATGATGCTTTCGCTTCCGACAGTAATGTCTACTCGGGCGAAAATGTATTTGGCAAAGTTTTTGACTCTCCTTCCCACGTGGAACGGTGTTTGCTCAATGAGGTAATATGCAATGAGAAATAAAGCCCCGCGTGGCCTGCAGAAAGGAAGACGAAACAAGAGATAAACCCTTTTCAACATGTTCAGGTACTCCTCAGTGTCTGATTGGGTCCGAAACTGGGTTTCGCCTGCATAGTTCATTAGCCTCAAAACGTGCTTGCCACATGGGGGTGAGGCCAAGAAGCCAGGAAGCCACGGCTGACAACGGCGGCTTGTGCTGCGGGGTGGGGCCACAGGGCCGGGCTCACGTCTGGAAACCACGGCTGCTCCGTGCACACTGTTCTTTCTACCTGCCAGAGCCGTGCAATTATCCCAACGGCCATATGTCCTCTGGCCTTTGTTCAGCCGCTCCTTCACTGTAGAACAAGAAAGAAGAGAAAAAATACCCCCACCTCCCTTTGGATCAGAGTCTGCAGGTTGACCTGGCCCTGTCCTCCCGGCTGAGTGCATAGAAGTGCTAGAAGCAAGCTGCCCTCTAGCTTTTAACCCTTCACTCCCCACACTGGCGTCTTAGGAGCAGCCACACGATGGCGTCCACATTTTCTGCCAATTAATTTGCCGGCCACAGAATTGTCTGAGGGCCGGAAGTCGACATTTTATTATAGAGTTTCTAATATAATTTGGCTTTTTAAAGGCTGTAAATAGGTTGCATTGCTCAAATGAAGCTTAAACACCCCAATTGTTACAACTATTGTTAATTGTTCAGCTGCAATATTTACTTATAGTTTCATGTAAGATAGCTTGCTATTGTTGAAAACGTTGACACTTGAGCCTTTCTGATTTAGAGACTACTTTTGCTGGGAGGAAAGACTTTCTGGACCACCTGGCCCCCGGAGTGTCCCCACTGAGATTCCTTGTAGAATGAACAGGAGGGCTGCCTTCCCTATCAATGAGGAAGTGGTGTTAGTTTCAAACTCAATGGGATATACCAACTAAGTGGGATAGAATAGAGCTTATAAGATTACTAGTCCTGGAGGCCAGGCTGTTGACTACCCAGAGGAGGAGACTCACACTGGTAGTTACTAATATTCCTGGAATTCTCTCTGAGAACAACTGTCCCTACTCAGGGACTCTCTCAGCAACCCCAATTATAAATCTTTTGCAGAGGAAAACATGCATGAAAGATGGAACCATGCTTTCCCAGAAAGACAAGTAAAAAGGAAATGAAATGTTTGATCTCTTCATGTAGCTCTGCATTGCAATTCCCTGACGTGTATGCATTTTCTTGGTAATAAAGAAATCACCAAAAAGAAAAATCCAATAAAAACTCACAGTGCTGTTAGCAAACACTTGCATGTTTTCTCCTTTGAATTGCCTTTAGGGATGCATTTCTTCCCCCCACCCCCTGCATTTGCCTTGAAAAGTAAGCAGCCACAAGTACTCATTTAACTTCCTGATACCATCTGGGAGCGCTTGAAGTGCTTCCGCTAACACTAATTAGGGACCTCTCAGGATCCCCAAGAGAGCGTGCTTCTCACTAACGCCATCCAGTACCATCCAAAAGGGAGGCAGGACTCTCATAAGCTGTTTGCCCCAAGTCACCCAACGAAGGTGGCAAATTCCCAGGGAAAGTATCAAATGGATCTGTTAATGAGCCAAACACTAGGAAAGAGGGTAAGGGGGGAGAGGGGTATGTGCAAATCCAGAGCCTGAATGAGCTGACGGAAATGGAAGACTTATTTATCTGGTTCTGAAATGATCTGGGGATCTCTCATTTATAATGAGAGGATCTCTCATTTTAGTTGAAAGCGTTTTCAAGCCAAACCTTCCGCGATAGAAAGGCATCTCAGATAAGCCAAGGGCTTCAGAGTTTATATTTAAAAAAAAAAAAAAAGAAGGCAATTTGACCCCCAAAGGATGAATATTTCAGTATAAGTTATGGTTATTATTTATATACATTGAGATTTTTGTCTCCTTTAAGTAAGAATTTGTCCTGCGCCACGTCCAAAGTTAACTGGAAAAAAGCTTCGGGATCAGTTTGTTCAAACTCTGTATTTTACAAGGGAAACTAAGTGACATGGCCAAGTTCGTACAAATGAATGTAATAGCTGGGGACGAAATGGCCTGGGCTTAACCTATTTCATTGTGCACCAATGATGTAATTTCTGCCAAATTATTCTGTAAGTTTATTTATCCAGTTTGTTTCTTCCCTTTCTTCCTGCTGCCACCCCCTCTATCAATCTCGTTTATTTTGAGTGTATCGAGACATCAAATGTGATAGTTCTTCCCCCCTACATCCATATCAGTTCCATCGCTTCACCTTTTTTATTGGTTTGGTCATCACTGCAGCTCATTGTTTTGTTTTCCTTTGCTTTTATTATTACCAAATAGCTTGTCAAGGTATATGCCACAATTTGTTTCTGTGTTCCGGTTTGGGACTCTTAGGAATACAGATGCCATGAACATTTTTGTATATATCTTTGTATGAACCTATGTTTTCTTTTGTGTTGGATCGAAATTTAGGAAGGTGATTGCCAAGTCACAAGGGGGGGGGGGTGTGTGTTTTTGACTCTGTACAAGTCTGCCATGTTGTTTTCCAGAATGGTGGTACATTCTACACCCCACCAGCAGTAGGTACAAGCTCCTGTTCCCACACGCCCTTGCCAACTTTTGAGGTTGTCAGGGTTTCTAATCAGAGCCATGCTAATAAGCATGCAGTATCATTTCTTTGTGGATTTGACTTGCATTTCTCCTATGACTAAAAGTAACTTTTCATAACCAGTTGGCCATTCACAAAACTTCTTTTGTGCTATATCGGTCAAGGCTGTTAACTCATGTCTTATTGTGATTTGTCATTTTGTTATCTGATCATAGGGATGATTTAAATTATCTGGATAACTGTCAGTTTTTAGAGATAGGTATTGCAAATATTTCCCCCAAATCTTTTCAGGTTTGCTTTTCATTTTTAATGTTACCTTTCATTAGCAAAAGTGTTTCGTTGTGATAAAAACTGAATTGCTCAATGTTTCATGGTTAGTACTTTTTTGTGTCTTGTCTCAAAAATCATCACCTCCCCCACGGACATAAAGAAGCAACTATGTTCTCCTGTTCTAGAAGCTTTATGAGTTTTAACTTTTATATTTCGGTATACAATACATCTCAAATTAATTTTCGTATGGAATGACGGAGAGATAGGCCTCTTTCCCCCAACCTAACTTTTACTTCCAGGGCAACTAGAATCAAGTATTCTAGTACAATCTTGGGGACAGCCTAGGCCCTAGAGGTACTTAAAGAAGAAATGCATCGAAGGGCATCACTGAGGCATTTATGAGCCTCTTAGGGAATGTAACCATCAACCCTTGCACTTTAATTTATTACTTTCTTATATACACCAGATAATCCAGAGAAGTAGGTTTTCTTTCTTTCTTTCTTTCTTTCTTTCTTTCTTTCTTTCTTCTATCACCATTTAATTCCTTATGCTATTCCCTATTTCTGGAAACTCCCAATTCCTTTTCTCTGTCTGCTGATGTCCTACTTATCTGTCAAATCCTAGCTCAAAAGCTATTTCTCTCATGAAGGCCATGCTTATTTACCTGCCTTCTTTTCTTATAATCCTGACTTTTCCTATGCATCTTATGAATTATTTAAGGTAGGGCGTTGTCTTACTCACTTTAAAACCACCTGAAGAAGCTGATATAGCAAGTTGTACATGGTGGATGCTCAGTGAAGGATTACTGACTCAAATTTTATTGCAAGTTAGTGGGTTTGGAAAGAGAATTTTGTTGTTGGAACTTCTGCCTACATTTTGTCTTATCTGAAATAATGTGCTTCTTGATACATTAAATAATCCATAGCAGGATGTAAACACACACCTAAGCAAAGGACATTTTGGAAAAAGATGCCCTCTCTAGTAAGTAAATCTCAACTTCAGGATTTCAGCCCAAGAGACTGGTTTAGATCTATTTAAAGGTTCATGCACTAAATGTTTCATTGCTGGTGGATGGTGTTGGCTTTTTAAATGAGATTTCAGTTAATCTCTATATTTTTTCTATACATGGGGAAAAATCCATGACTTGTTTAAAGTAAAACGTATACTATAATTAAAACATATCTTCCTTGGGGCGCCTGGGTGGCTCAGTCATCAGTTGAGTGTCCGACTTCGGCTCTGGTCACGATCTCACAGTTTGTGAGTTTGAGCCCCGTGTCGGGCTCTGTGCTGACAGCTCAGAGCCTGAAACCTGCTTCGGATTCTGTATCTCCCTCTCTCTCTGCCCCTCCCCTGCTTGCACTCTGTCTGTCTCTCTCAAAAATAAATAAACATTAAAAAAATAATTTAAAAAACCCCATATCTCATTCCAGGGTTTTGTGGTGGTATCCTGTATTCTCAGGCTCTCTCACTTCAAACTTACTTGAAAAATTCTCCAGGTGAAGAAACGAAGCGTAAGAGAAGGTTTTATGTTCCTTTACCTCATTGGAAGAATGTATGTTTTCCAATATCAGAGCATTAGAGAAGAACTTGGTTAGTTTACAAAGTCTAGACCTCTTATCCATTAGGGTCTTGGGTACAAGCAATACGCATTAACTTTGGTTGACTTAAGAAAGAAAAAGGAATCATTGGAAGGGTACGGGATGTCTCACAGACCCAATGAGAATGTTAGACAACCAGGCTTTGGAAAGGTCAGGAACCAAATACTTAGTAGGAACTAATGGAATGTTTATTTGGGCAACCACCAGTAAGATGAATCAGCCTGAAGTCTTTTCTGCCTTTTCCTCACTCATCTCTAAATCCCCTGGAGACAGAGAGGGGCTGGCATGGGCCAGCTCATGCCTTGGCCTTAGATGGGGGAAGGGACGGCCTCTGAGATGGACCGGATGATAAGGAATGGTGGGAGGATTTGTCCCGGAAGGAAAGTCTAGGCACCAGTACCAGAAAAGTGGGGAGCGACTGGGGGGGTGGTCAAAAACAACACACATACAGTACAGGTCTTTAAACCCCAGTGCGTGGCCCCCCCGCTAAGTGTTTGTTGAAGCTTGGTCAGAAACAAATGGTTTCCTGGTAATAAAGGGGATTTTGGAACTTGTAATAAATGCTGGCACGTGTGCTTTTCCTGGCACACATTTGATGGTAACTGCATAGAATGAACTGATCTAATCTAAGTTTCCCACAAAATACAAATACTATTACATGCAAGCAGCGAGCCACATCCCAGTTCCGTTCAAAGGAAATATCAACCCTCAGTAACGTAGAGTGCTAATGGTCACCGGCTAATGGTCATACCCGTGCGTGACCTCACTTACAGGGACAAGGAGCCTGTGATTAGGAGAACAGGCTGTCACCGAGTTTCATGTGCGTCCTTTGACTCAACATGCAGTTGTAAGAAGGTATTTAATATAACATATTACTATGTTATAGTAATATAACAATAATAGTAATATATTTAATGAGCGTTTACAACATGGAAGGAACATGTCTATGTGCCTCCTATGTACCATGTCATGTAATCAGCAAAGACAGTTTCCAAGGCTTCTCAGCATCTGAAGTCAGGCTCATGAGAGATGATATGGAGCCTGGGGAGTGGTTTTTGTGCATTCCCTTGTAGTGGACACTGTGACGCACGACCCAGCTCCGCCTTCAGGATAGTAAGTGTGTTCCTCGGGGGCTGGGCGTGCCACTGGCCGAACACCCTCAGTTACCAGCCCTCTCTGAGAACCAACCTCAGCTAAGAAGATCTGCTGTACCCACTGGCAGCTTACATCCAATGACTAGACAGACAATGTTGGGATGCAAAGGCCTGCACCCTTTTACCCCAACCTGGGACCACCCTGCAAGGCCACCCCAGCTCCAGCAGGGTTCCTTGTGGGATAGGCTGTGGTTTTTGTTGTGACTGTGTTGTAGCCTAGTTTTTCCTCTGTCCAGTCCTGATGCCTTCCTTTCTCCTCCAGATGTATTGATCTACAGATGCTGAGCATGGAACTTGCTTAAGATTCTCTCTCTCTCCCTCTGTCTCTCTCCCTTTGCCCCTCTCCACCACTCGTGGTCTCTCTCTCTCTTTCTTAAATAAAAGAGTTTTGAAAAATTAAAAAAAAAATAAAGTTCTTTAGCTTAAAAATTCTGTGATTTGATAAAAATAATCATGCTTATGCACATGAAACTCACCTGAACCTCAGTTTTAAACCAGAAAATACGACACAATCTTCAGCTTTAATGGCTGATGCAAGCGTTTAATAATAGATGCAAATGTGCTTTAAAATCCGTGACAATTCATTTTACATGGCAACCTGATTGGGCCATAGGATGTCTAGATTCAACTCTGCTGCGTGTGTCTGTGAGAGTGTTTCTGGAAGAGATTAGCATTTAAATCAGATTTTAGATTCAAATCGAAATTTAGGTGAGAATCAGAAATCAGATTTTTTTCTCCTATGTGGATGGGCATCATTGAATCTACTGAAAGCCTGACTAGAACAAAAAGGCAGAAGGAGGAGGAATACACCTCTTTGTCTTCTTGCCTCCTTTTTTGAGCTGGGACACTGGGTTCCTTCTGCTGTGGACTGAGATTTATAATCTCTGCTGCCTTTGTTCTCAGGCCTTTGGACTCCGTATCATTGGGTCTCTAGCTTGGCTTTCCTGGGTCTCTAGCTTGCAGATAGCAGATCATGGGACTTCCCAGCCTCCATAACAGTATGAACCTCTTCCTCAAAAAACCTCTTCCTCTGTCCTTCTGTCTCATCTTTCATTCTTTCTTTCTCTCTCTAAAGTATAGATATGTATATATTTCTACTATTGATTTGTTTTTCTGCGGGGAAGACTGACTCATACAGGTTCTGTACAAATGAATATAAAGGTCATTCCTATATCTATGAAGTCTTTCCCTTTTCTTCAGGAAGGGCAGAAATGTAATGCCTCTCAAGGTTCTATGGCATTCGTGACTCACTTGCCCATAGTCTACAGTATTTCAGTTAAAGTGGATGAGAGCTGGGCGCAATACTTGCTTGCCTTTCCAAGGGCTTACGTAGTTGGGCAACCTCAAAACAATGTTTTAGGTACAACTCATAAATGGAAATTGGTGGTTGTTTTTTGTACTCGCCAACAATCCATCCCCAAACACGAAAAACTCCAGCATTCGTTCATGGAAACATTTGTGAACACTCTCCCGCCATTGCACCAACCTAGTAACACTGCCAACACTCTCACAATTTAGGAGATAGGCAGTTATTACCCTCTGGGCATCCCGTTCAATTACACTTTTCTTCTAAAAGAGCACTGAGAATAGAACAAGGTACACTAGGTTCATTTCATTCCATCCGCGTTCTCTCTGCTTCCTCTTCCCTGTGAATGCCTCCTGCCTTCTTATTCACATAATGGGGAAGTCTTCAGGCCTGTAGCACAGGGCGTTTAAACTTAATAACCAGCCTCTTTGCTCTTGTCTTTGAAAGCTACCTTGACGTAGACCCTCATCTCTCTATCATCCACACGTACAGTCATAATTTGGTGACTCTCCCAGTAGACCCCAGAGTCTCCCTCATTTCATTCCTTAGTGTGCAGCAGGGAACATTGGCAGGAAGGCCAAGTGTGGAAACATTGGGGCACATCTGACCACATCCTAGCATGCAACGTTCACGTCTTGGGCTCAGTCATTGCTCTGCACCAGCCACATCTCCCTTCTTAGCCCCAGCGGAACGTAGTCGAAAGGCTTGTTCAAGCTACAGAGGGCAGATCCCCCGCACTAGGGGTAGATTTCTCTTCGAGCCAAAGTTCTGAGAGGATCATGGCTCCCCTTGGCTTCTCAGCTTTCGTGGGTTTTTTTTTGTTTTTATATATATTTTTTAATGAGTAGCTGTTCATTTTTTTCAAAGCATTCTTCCCATCTGCTCCAAGACAAGGTGTCTGACTAAATTACATTTTGTGACGCATGCTGACTGCAAGCTCATAAAAAAACAACCAGATAAGTAGTAAGTAGGTTTTTAATCAGAAGACTATATTGAACTGGAGATAGTAAAATCCTACATAACTACCTACAGATGCTAAAAATCTATAAAGGTATAGTCTGGGTCAGCACAGCGTACCTTCCTAATATGTTAGCCTTTGTGTTGCACATAGCTTTATTATTGAACTTAATAAACTATCAGTTTTATTATGTACAGTACATAACTCCTGGAGTTTCACTACAGTAACTATAATCCCAGCATAGCTGAGAGAGACGAAAAAGATCACTTCATGGGTGGATGTTTTGAAACACCAAGAACCAAAGACATGTTTGTTGGACGCATTTACTTTCGCCAAGTAACCGGACTTTTGAAAAAAGTTGAATACATCATCCTGAAAATGCTACTTTACCTCCCAAACCCTTAAGGTGGTGTCTCCTCTGACGTGGACCCAAATGGCTCCCTAACGCACTGAAGCATTTTCCCAGTAAAATTGCTACGATTTCACCAGCATCGGTGTGGAATGAAACCAAAGGAAAAAAGATGGGCTGTAAGGAAAGGGGACACCCTTCGCACCGCCAGAAACTCCTTGTAGAAATGCTGCCTAAACATATCAGGAAGGAGGGAAAATATCTTGGAAGACCTTGGGGATCTTGATGAATTTTGCAGACTTTCCTATACTCAATGGTATATTTAAGCTTGTGATTTTGGGATTTGAGTGTCTGATGTGGTTCAGAAAAAAGACAGTTTGCTGTCATTTTGCTTGGTGTTACTCTTGAGAATCCTCAGTTAAAACTAAGCTAACTTGACTGGAAATCTAACGTCACTAGCCAAGAGCCAGAGAAATTACCGAGTTATCACTAGTATGCTACGAGGAGAGGTTTGCTTTTGGTTTGACTGGAGAATTGGGTTCACCAGAGGTAAATAACATGTTTGGAACGGAGTCCATTTCCTGAGAGACACAAACAGTGATCAACGCTACCCACTGACCTAAGATGAAGAGACTTGAGAGTAAAATAAATATCGCAGTTGCTTGTCTTATCTCGCTGCATTTCAGAACCATAGAGCTGATAGTCCAAAATTTGATTTAGTTTTTAGACTGATGTGTGAGCTAAAACTTTGGGGCTCTCTTTTTTAGACCTCTTCTTGTCACTCGAGCACAAACTCTTTGAGACAAAGATCTTATCTTCCATTTATTTTGCCCCCTCTTTCTATGTCTCAGCAGCCACCTAGTATAGGAGATAGCTTTAAGGCATTATCATAATTCATTTGGTTTGCCTGGAACATAACAGGATATAACAAGGGAATGGCAAAAATAAGGCTAGAGAAGAAGGCGTAGACTCAGTCTCAGAGGCCCCCGTACACCATTCTGGTATTTTGTATTCCGTCAAACTTCACCCGCGTATACCAAATTTACCAGCACTGCTGGATATTACCAAATTTACAGCACTGCTGTTAACCTTGTATTAGTAGGTGCTTATTTTCAATGGGTATGTGAGTGCCTTAAGGGCTGAGACGATCACACCTTATTCTTACCTGGATTGTTCTCAGAGGGTGGGTATCTATAGGGGATGGATAACAAAGTTACAGTGCCTAAGAGCGTTGGTGTTTGCCTCAACCATTGGGGCAAACATTGCCCCAACTTACACTTCATGTATCTCTTTTCTGCACACAGGTCGAGATAGGTTAAAAGTTACCCTAGGAAATTAACTTATCCTTAAGGAAATGAGGTCATCATGGGACTTCAGTCAAAGGTCCCACGGGACATGTCCTTGAGAAGGGCACAGTATGGTGAACTGAGCTGATCACAGTCAAAATCTGGTGAGTCTGGACCTGGCAGACCTCGAGAGCACTGTGATCACCACTGCTTTAGGACAGAGAGGAAAAACCCGGAGAAAGTCTTGAGCAAGACAACTATCATTAGCACAGGGATGGGAAGCATTTCAGAAAAGACCTTATCTCGGGGCACAACATTAATAGTCCAGATATGCCTATTGGGGAAGACAAAATATAACGGGGAACAAAGCATTTGGATAGAGTGAACTCAAATAACTTCCATTCTATTCCAGGAGTAGAATTAGAAGGTATCTGTCCATTAAAATTTGAGGGACCTAATAGAAACAATAAGTGTACTTTATAATTACTGTAATTATTAAATTATATAATTACTAAATACTTTTATATATTATCTCATGTTTGTTTGGTTTTGTTTGTTTTTGCTTGTTTGTTTTTTGTTTTTGTTTTTAGCAGAGCAAGCACATTGGCTGTTAGATTAATTACACCGTCAAAGTGACACAGGATGAAAATAAAATGCTTGATGTGCTTGGTATTATCATATTCCTACGTGTGTTCCAGAAGTATTTAGTCTAGTATTATTAAAACAAAACAAGGGGAAAATACAGTTTCCATGGTCCTACAGGTTTAGAAAATGCCCCATACGCACGAGCCCCGTGGGCAGTTACAATACATGTGATACAGTATTAAAGACTTTGAAAAATCTCACGGAAAAGAAGACTGCTTGAGCTTAACTCTCGGTTTCCCACATTTACTTTATCAAAAAAATAACTTTTGCCCACTCTTACTGACATCCTACAGAAGGTTAAAGTCACTCTGAGAAAAGCTGACTCTTATTTATTAGTGAAGGATGGATGTCTAATGGGTACCGGGGGAAATCAAGATGTCGGTGTGTGATATTCCCTAAACTGTAAAGCTATGTCCAGAAGTATTACTTATTGGGTTTGTTCCTTTGTGTCTCACTAACATTGGATATACTTTTTATGGGGGGAAATCATTAAGTTCATTAATAATAATAGTATAACAGAGACTTACTATGCTCTGAAGACTCCTAAGACTTTCACATACATGATTTTATGCAATCCTCACAATAAAACCCCAGGGACGTGCTATTAGAATCTCCATTTTACAGATGAAGACGTTGAAACACAGAGGTTGAGTAACTTGTCCGAGACAACCCAGAAATGTCAGAGCTGGGACTTGAACCTGGGCTCTTGGACTCTAGCCTGGAGACTTGTAGCCCCTGTGCTGCCTGGCCATCCTCCTCTGAGTGGCTCAGCGGCGCCTGGGGAGAAACCAGGTGGATAAATGATTGTCCCCACAGGGACCAGGGGCCTTGGAGGTCGTGGAAGTGTGATGCTTCAATCAATGTCTCCATCAAAACTAGGAGGAAGAGACAAAGCATGCATTTGCTAAGAGATAACCAAATGACAACCTTTTTACCATGAGTGTTTCTGAACCTAAGAAAAGGAGAAGGTATTAGAGGAAGCCCGGCTGCATGGATAGGATAGTAAGAGCAATTTCTGGTGGCTTTAGGCGTTGTTGTTTGTCTCCTGTGCTGTTTAACTGCCTCCAAGGTTACGATCATGGTCCAAGCCCTATCACATCTCACTGGGACCCCTAGGACAGCCAGACCCCTCCCCCCACTGGTCTCTCTCTTCCACTGTTGCCTCCCTGCGATCCACGCCTTCCAGGTAGCCAGAGTAAAACTTCACGTCGAAGAGGAGATCGTGGGACTCTCCTGCTCAAGATCATTCAGGAGCCCATCTCAGCGTAAATAAAAAATTCTGAACATGTCCCAGGGGACCCTACCCATTTTAGCACTGTCCCTTTCTTCTGTCACCTCCCACCACTGTCCCTGATCACTCTGCGGCATCCACACCAACCCCTTTGCTGCACTGAGGAGACGCTCAGAAGTTCCCTCTGCCAGACCAGCCCGCTTGATCTATTCCCCGTGCTCTTGCTGTCCTCGATTAGGGTCTCTGTTCAAATATCCGCTCTGGGAGATGCCCCTCCCAGCCACGCATAAAATAGCACCCGCTTCTCTTTCTATACCTTCCCCTTACTCGCCTTTACTTTTTCCACATCACTAATTACACTTGACGTCGTATCATGTCTATGTTTATTTACTGTCCATTATGAGACGGTATGCTTTGGGAGGGGCAGGGGCTTTATCGGTTTTATCTAAAGCTGTAGCCTGGCTGTTGAGATCAGTCTCGGGTACATAATGAGTTTCACACACCCCCCCTCCCCAATTTTTTTTTCACATTTAGTCAGTATATGTGAGTATGCTGTAGAAATTCAGGTGTGGAAGTAGACGGGCTCCTGAGCTCTGTGATTTCGGGGCTCGCTCAGGTTGTATAGGGCTGATGAGTGGTTGAATAAGGGGTTCGGACTCTCTGTCCAGTGCTCCTCCTAGGCCCCACCCCGTCTCCCCATTCCCATGGTGCCTTGAGAGATTTTTGTCAGGAAAGCAGCTTTCCTGGGAGTGGAAGCCTATGAGGTTTTTACCAGGAAATGATCGGGGCTCCAAAGTGAGGCTGGTCCAATACGCAGCCCTACCAGGAATCCCGCGCTGCCAACCTCCGACCCCTCCTTCTGAAATATGGCCATAAAATAATGGATCTGTAAACTGCTCGGAGCAATTATGGAGCTCCCGGCGTGAAAGTGGGCTGTCGTTAGCCGGGCTTATGGAGACCAGCTTGCGGCAGTTGGCTCCCGGCCAGGTGGGGAACCGGCCTTCCATTGAGAGGACACAGGTTCAAGGGGATAATTAGGCAGAGTTTTGCCCGAGTTTGTTGATATAAATGTGCTACAGATTAGCCTTTTCCCCTCTGCTGGCTGAGTAACGATCAGAAAGAACAGGTGGCAAGCTAATGGGGGAACATGAAATTAATACTTTGTTTCCTGGTCCCGCCTTTGTTGTTTTCGTGGAGAGGATTTCTTCAGCGTCTTCAAACACATTGCCAGCACCTTTTCCCTCGCCGTTTTTATTTAGTTTAGTCTAAAACCTCTGGCCCAAAGGGATCAGAGCCATCCAGGTTTTCAAAAGGAGTCCCCACCCCCCCTACGTTTGTGGGAAACGATCTAGGAATAAACATCTGGAAAATGGAACAATTAAAAACAATATGAAGTAGAACGCGAGCCTTTCAAAGTAGCTATTAAACCCCAACCGCAGCACCATCTCCGACTCCAAACAAATGTCAGCTCAAACTTAGTCCAAGCAATTTGTTCATGCTGGAGAATTATGCCCAGAGGCAATACTGTACCCTCTCGTGCCAGACGGCTTCTTGCACAGCGAGGGATGGGTTTTCATAAAGTTAACTTCCCCTACAGGTCCTAAAGACCCTGACGCTTACTTCTAGATGCCAGTGATCCTTACACAAAATCAAAACAAAACAAATTGGTCCCCCCCCCCTTTCTTATAATGAAAACAATTTACTTTCCTCGTCCTTGGACTCAGTAAAAGTGTGGCAGAATTATTTTGGAAGGACCTGGAGACCCCGGGGTTTCTTTCTTTTTTTCTTCAAAAAATTTTAACGTTTATTTATTTTTGAGACAGAGACAGAGCGCAAGCAGAAGAGGGGGAGAGAGAGACAGGGAAACTCAGAATCCCAAGCAGGCTCCAGGCCCTGAGCTGTCAGCACAGAGCCCGACGTGGGGGGCTCGAACCGACCCACGAACTGTGAGATCGTCAACCTGAGCTGAGGTTGAAGCTTAACCGACTGAGCCCCCCAGGTGCCCTCCAGGGTTTCTTTCTTTATGGAAGATCCTCAACAATGGAAATCTGTTCTGTGCTGTGCATTTCTGTGTGTGTGCGTGTGTGTGCATGCACGCACGCAGGCATGAGAGAGAGAGAGAGAGACAGACAGAGACAGAGAGAGAGAACGTAGAGTCCAGCCAATTTCTCCTTTTTCCCTGAAGGATCATTCCAGCTTTAATCATTTTCCTCTATTCTTCACCTGGACTATCTCATGATTTTTTTTACTTAATCACATGATGGCTTAGGTGGCTTTGTGTGTGTCTGGCTTTTCTTCAGGTAGAAGCAACGTGGCCTAATTAAGGAAATGTGGGTGTGGGAGTGATGGCAGCAAGACGGGAGACCAGGAAGCTGTAGGCCCTTGCTCCCCCATGGAAATAGCAAGTGAACAGCAGCACACAGACTAAAGTAGCTTTGTGGGAGTTCTTGAAACCAGTGAAGAATCTGCAGCAACAAAACAGATGCCTAACCAAGAAAAAAAAACCACACACACACACACACACACACAGACACTCAAAATGGCAGCCGAAAAATTGTGACATTGTTGCTCATCCCTACCCCCCACCCCTTCCCTAGCACAGCATGGCGCAGTCAGGAGAAAGCCACCCGATTCCCAGTTCCTCCCTCAGGATGAAAGGAAAAGGATGGAACTTTCTAACAGGAAGGGCAGAACTAAAAGAGATATATGAGCATGAATATTTTTCCGTTCTGTAAACATATCTGGATAGGATGCCCCAGGGTGGCTTTGTGGAAACCCACATATCATCGTTTCCCATCACCCCTTTGTCCTAAGGGACAGCACCCCATGCGTGCACGCTGTCTTGTACAGATCCAGCATCCGTAAAGCAAAGAAGATCTGATCTTGGACACCCCCGATTCTTGCTCTCGAGCCTCCTCTCTTAGCTATCGGGGAAGACTCCAGAATGAGGATATAGAGAGAGAAAGTTTTGTTTATTTTTTTTTCACTTCAATTTAAAGTCTGGCTGACCAGAATCCCACCCAGGGAACCCCAGCCTCGGCTTCAGCCGGCACACAAAGAGTAGTTTTTCGGTGACTAGTTTAGGTTCCAACACCCTTGTTTATATGGGTTTATTTGGAAAAATAAAGCCTTAAAATAGAAGTCCAGCCTTATCATGGGAAGGCCTTTTCCTACCAACTTATAAGCAACAAACTGTTTGGTTTATTTTTTCCTTCTCTTTGAGATAGAGCACATTCCAAGAGGAAGTCGATGTCAAGTATTTGAACAAACATCTCAGATTTGAGGATGAGCTTTCCTGGGATGGGGGAGGCTTTCTTTAATACTTTGTCAGAACTGTGAGCTACGGGCTTGTAGCAACTATTTTAAAAAATAAAAAAGAAAGCGGGGAGAAAAGCATTTTCAGCCCATCAGAGAAAAGACCTCTGCAGTAGACTAAAAAAAGGTGTGAGGACCCCCGTCACCCGCCTGGCCTCTGTAGCTAGATTTCTAAGGTACCCTTTTTGCCCTAGGAAGCTATTCAGGTAGGCTGCTGGGCATCCTTCCTTGGGGGAACTGAATTGGCGTGGTGACAAAACGGATCCAAACCTGAGGCCAGTTAGGGGAGCAGGTGACTGAATGGAGAAGGGCCACTGAGTACGGATGCTCTTGTTTTCGCTTGTCTCCCTGGAAGCAGTTCTTGCCTGGAGAAATGAGGGTGTCTCCAGGTGTCTCCATCTAGAGATACAGAAATGGTCACAGTGAGGGACCGCTGACCTGCAGAGCAAAGAGCCCTTTGGTGGAAAATGGGATGTGTGTGTGCGTGTGTGTGTGTGTGTGTGTGTGTGCGCGCGCGTGCGCCCGCGCGTACCTGTGTTAGCCCAGCAAGGGCTCGGATGATGCTTGTTCAAATCACCATTGCCTTATGAGCTGGGGTGACTGGGTATAGAAATCCTTGGAACCGGGTGTCAGCCTTGGTGTGTTTGTGCGGAGCAGAAGGGGACTGAAGACCCCTGTATGGAGGGGCCTGCTGGCACAGTCAGGAGGACTGATGGCTCCTGCGAGAAAGAGTGTGAAACGTAGTGAAAGATAACATCAGAGGATCAAAACTGCTGCGTG
The DNA here is from genome assembly GCF_016509475.1 of Prionailurus bengalensis. Lineage (NCBI taxonomy): Eukaryota > Metazoa > Chordata > Mammalia > Carnivora > Felidae > Prionailurus > Prionailurus bengalensis. The sequence goes on from NC_057360.1 coordinate 58,075,101, forward strand.
TTTGTGGTTGGATGGAGATTAGAGCAGAGAGGGAAGAGAGAGAAAATGTTAAAAATCTCCAACATTCCAATTTGGGCAGCCCCCTCCCTTTCTGGCCACAGGGACTATTTTTCTGGCAAGCACTGTTCAGCAAGGAGAAATCAGTTAGCCAGTGGCCTCAGGACTTTGAAACACAACAGCAATAGAAAAGCAAACAAAGAAAACAATTTCTAAGCCCCAAGCCCACAAGCGCTCACAGGAGACTAGCCTTCTGTGCTTCCTCCTGGGGCCATTTCCCTCCCAGGAGGCCCGGAGGGGTGTCAGGGAAGCCCGGGGCTCTCAGGCCAGGCACAGGGAACGGCTCTGTTTGTTGCCCAAATCCAGTTTGGTTTGTTTGGGGCAGGGTAGACCCAGAAATGAAAATTATTTGACCCCAGGCAAAGACCTGAGCAGATGTAGACAGAATAATTGTCTTACCACCCAGGCAGGATGCATTCTGGGTCATTTCATGGATAGTCTTCTCTAGAAAAGCTTCAGAAGCAATCAACACAGTGGAAGATGGGCTGGGGGATCAGGGACATTGGCAGATAAAGCCACTGCTCCTGTCACTAATGAGCTATATGGACAAATGGCTCCATTCTCTTGGTCTCTCCTTCTCCTTGTAAACACGTGACTGTCCTTTCCAGATCCAAAAGTCTCTAGTGACTTTCTGTCTTATTTACTCATCTTGACGTGCTTTTCCTCTCAGACATGCCTGATATCAGGAATCTGGGGGAAATCTGAGATTTGATGGTACTTGACGTGGTCAGTGCTGGAGAAATGGGGGCCGGATCAAAGTGACGGGACTGTCCCATTCAACTCCTTCATGGGAGCGATCTCTTGGGGGCTATTCGACATCTAAAAGGACTTCAAAGCTGACTGCATGTTCTACAAAAGAGCACGCTTTGCTTGAAGTTCTCTTCATATTCGAAATCAAGATTGCTTCTCCCAGATGCCATAAGCTCTCGTATGTCAGCCGTATCCATTTCCAGAAGCATCTTTCAGTCACCAAGAGGTCCGGAGACGATTATTGTAGAGTTATGCTCTTCAAGTTTCCCTCTCTGCCACAAAGTGATAATCAGACATGCCTGCTATCAACTTCTCTCAAGTGCTAAAGGAAAACAATTTGGAAACCTATTCTATGAGCTTCTTGGCTGACAGTTGTAATAGGTAAAAACCATCCCTTTTATTTGTGATTACGTGTCTCTCCAACCAGGACCTTCTTATGTCTACAGAGACTGTTTTGTCTTTTCTAGAATGCTGGGTTACATTTGAAAGAAGCACCAGGCTTTATGTTAATACCGAGGCTTTGAAACCACAGTAGTTAATGACTCAACCAGCTGCCTTTCGTCGTCTTTAATAGTGACCTCTTTTCAGGAATAACTGCCACCTAATACCTCCCTCTCAAATACTAGGTCAACAGAGAGTCATTTGACTGATTTTTCCATCAACAAGCTGGGGAATTGGGGGTTGGCACCAACTGGTTGTATCCATTTCTTTCTTCAGCCTCTCCCTTGCCTGCGTCTTAATATTTCTCCAATGAATACTTGTTGCCTCAGGTCACAGAATAATGATGGTACTATTCCAATCTTGTCCTACTAAAGAAATGCACTGACTCCCCCACCCCCACCCCCCCAAATACGCACACGAGCCATGTGCCGATAGCATCTTTGTTATAAATACAGGCTCTGGATGTTTAAATATTTGTGTTTAGCCTCCGTCTTCATTCATCACTCTTTTGCTTTTGTTCATTGTGAAATGCCTGTAATTTCAGTCCATATCAAAGCACCCAGTCTCTTAGGAGGAATGGTAGTGAGGTCAAACCTTTTATTCCTTGAGTAACAAACTTGTAGGGGTCAACACATGGGAGCAGAGAGTGGCTGTTCTGGCACCTGGAACAAGTCTACCAGAGTGTGAGCCCATTACTCAGAGGAAGTAATCCCAAGCCAGGAAGTATCCTTCCAGAAAAAAAAAACTAAGTCATCATGGAGTGCATGGTCCCAAAATGTTCTTGTCCCTTTAGAGTCACTACCTTTTGCTCTTCTGGCCAATATCCTTCCCAGGGTTTCAGACTCAGACAGTAGGAGTAAGACACTCTCTTTTCTGGGGCATTGGTGGCTGGCTGCTACCATGTAACTAAACCATGGAGGTAAAAGGCTCATGGTAGCCTAGCCACAATCACAACTTGGACCTTCCCACTTTTCTAATTGTTGACTGTTGTTGATGTATTGTATACGATCAAGCACAAGTCATTAGTGAATGTATTTATAGGTGGAATTGTGTAGTATTTAAGAGCACAGGCTTCGAAGTTGGGCGTTTGCGGATTCATATTTGATCTCTATTTGCTAGCTGTGTGAGCAGAAGAGGGTTGCTTAACTGAGCGTCATTTCTCTCAGTTGTAAAGATGTTGACAATTTCACCCACTTTATGGATTACTGTGAAGATCCAAAGGGATCATGTTTGCAAAATGACAGCCATGGTATTGTGCATGATTTTAAGCATTCAGAGCATTAAGTGCTTTTATTATTAATAATACCGATATTTTATGATTATGTAAAAGCATTAAATTTACGGATAGATACACACTGGGAAGCTATTGTGGCCCAGAAAATAACATATTTTCTTTTGTATGTGACAGTGAGGGCCCAAGAAACATATTCCTACTAATAATAACCAAATTCAGAGTCTTATTTTTGGTCTCACTTTTAGCTACATGGATATGACTTCACCTAGGTCATTAGAACTTTCCTCAACAAACTTAATTTTTGTTCAAGAGTCTGATAACATGGAAACCACTTGGTCTTTTGGGTGGAGGCAACCAATTATTCCTATTCTCAAATATTAAATTCAGCTGTATTCCTTACTGTAAGACAAATAGATATTTCTACCTTAATGAAAATATTGCCAGTCACCCAGAATGGTTTTCTGGTGGAGAAGGTCTAGGGAAAAACCATCAGCAAAAGTCCAAAGTGAATTAGCGGGCAGTTACTTAACCATGTGAGCTTTAGTTAGTTAGCATGTAACTGTTGTGAAAATGGAGAATTTCATTTTGTGCTTGGGTTTCCTCATTGCCTGCCCTCTTCCACCCCAGGCCCCCCCCCCCGCCCCCCATGTACTACTTTGAAACATTGAACCAAGTAGGCAACTGGAAAAAAATATGGCTTTGATATATTCCTTTTGAAGAGAGAGGTCAAAGATGCATTTTCTTAAGAGATGGGGAGCAAAGAGAATTTGTATGTTTTGAGGCACGTGTGTGTGTATGCGTGTGTGCGTGTGTGTGTGCACCCATGTACACGTTCCCAATGGGGAAATAATTCTCCTTGATGATTTAGGACTGCTTATAAAGCACATTTACAATTACACACACACCCCCTTTTATGCCATGCTCTCACTTTCCAAAATCCATATGTTGTAACTGATATGAGGCACCAACCGCTTTGCTGCACATGTGAATTTAATAGAGGCAAATTTAGAAGAGATCGTTCAAACCCGCCAGTGTATTTTCATCAGGGGCAACATCACCACGTTAATTCTTTTCCCAAGTTGGTGGTGAAGCTAGACTTCTCAAAATGGGTGATTGAGAGTCCTGGACGCAGACAGGCGTGATGAACACAGGTGCTGGCCTGGAAGCTGGCCCTTCTGAATGCAGCCCAGGCAACCTCACCTCTGGCTTGCACAAGCCCCCCCCTGATGTTTAGTGCTCACTTTCTCACCATCACAGAGCTCTTGTCCTTTGGTATCTCAGCTCCGATGTCTCTACTCTGTGGTATTATTTCCAGCCCCACAGAAGAGGGCTGACCTTGGTCTGCCATTGCGCTAATCATGGTTTGCAGGTCTGATCCTTACCCTGGAAGTTGATAAAATTTTTTTTTGCTTAGTTCTTCTCCTCTCTTACTCCTTCTAATAATAGTTTCTTTTAATTTGTCTGTAGAAGTCATATTTCGATGTGCTATAGTTCTTCTGCCCAACTTGTTCACTTTAATTCACCAATTAAAGTGAGGGGCCTCCTCCTACCTGCTCTTCCCTGCCAAGACCAGACTTCTGTGTTCATAAGCTCCATTTGAAGCTGGTCAGAGTACCAAAGAGTGAATAATGCTGATAGGCATATTCAGACATCTTATTCTTTGGTGACTTAGTCTTTTGGACTAATGGTATTATTACGTCATTGCTGTTTATACACAGAGGCACCATATATCAAAGAAATTGAGTCTGCCCAAGGTCACACAGCTACTTATTCAGCTAGTAGTTGAGCCCAGGTCTTTTGTCTCAGAGTATACGCTGCTTCTACTGGACCATGACTACTTCAGGGAGTCTGGGGTCCTGAGTTCCACCAACAGATTGCCGTGGAAGCATTTCTGTGGTTCCTGGTGCTTCAGAACCCCTCTCCAGGTTTTGGGGTGAGGCAGAGGTTGGGCAAGAGTGGAGGAGGGAAGGGCTACCCAAACTAGGGACAAGCTGGCATAAAATCCGAAGGGGGGCGGAGCAGAAGGTCACAGATCCAAGTAAGAATATCACAGTCTCCAAGTCAAGTAAGCTAGTCGATGTATCAAAGATGAGGAGTGAATAGAAGAGTAGGTCGTGGTGGGACAACAGGTTGAGCACAAAAAGGGATGGTCCAGGACAGTTGCCTAGAGCCGGCTTGGTTGCCCGGGTCATAATATAGTTCCAGGGATAAGACTGGTTGTTAGACAACCAGTGACTTTATGAGCTGATAGTCTCATATTGTGGTATTGATGTGACACTGATTTTACAATCTCAGAAGAGTAATGGATGGTGAAGTTGGCTTTATTTGCAGGTTATCTGCTAAACTTCATTAAGAGGTGCTGGAAATGTGAAGGGTCCCTGATCTGATCTCTGCCCACAATTCCCCAAGGAAGAGATGATGAAAATGGCATATTTACCCAAGTAAGAGTCCAGGCTCCACATTTATTTCTGTGGGGCCCTTTAGTTTTCCAGCAATTCCCACGGTGTGGTTTTCACCAAGGCCTTGCACGCAAGCTAGCCATACATCTGTTGGGGCTTCTGAGAAACAAATTCTGTTCTTCTTGTGCCATCAAGAATTCTAAAGGGCAGAGACATCACCAGGCTAGATTCAGTTTTGATTTCTTTAAAATTTGATTTCTTTAGAGGCAAGTATCTGATAAATCTTCAGGGACGTTGCCACCTTGGGGTCTTAGGAGAGAACCAATGCCTCTTAACCCTGTAATACTGCCCCACAGGTATGTAATGAGAGGCTTCTAAATTGATCTCCTTTTCAATGCGAGTCCCAGAATTCCCCAAGAAAGACTGTCCTAGCCATATTTCTGTAACTGTGTGGTTTGTTTAAATGCAACACTTGTCCATTTATCCATTCATTTATTTATGAAAAGTGTATTATCTCCCACTGCTAGGCACGGGAGAAGCAAAACTGAGTACGATGATGGGCTCAGTACTTTCCTTTTGGTTTGCATTGTGTTCCCCTCTGCTGTTTGAGGACTTACCTCTATTATGGTGATATTGTTTATCTACTCATTAAAATGTAATGAGTATAATGATAAACTTTTTGGTGTCACTGGTGACTAGCACAGTGTCCGACACATAGAAGGTGCTTGGTGAATATTGTACTGAGCGAATTCAACATATTTGCTGTGTAGCATGTGAAACAAATATTTGCACATGAAGGTAATCAAAGTAACACAGGCAGTACTAAAATTAGGTGTTAAGCACAGTGATGATTAGCATTCAAGTACTAGCTAGTTAAAGTCTTCCTCTTAAACCAGAGATGGACTGTCTCTTATTATTGGGATTGGGATTTCTTACCCTTCCAAATGCATTCTTCATTTCTTCAGTAAACATTTATTGAGTCTTTACCAGAATCTAAGACAAATCTGATGAATCCTTGGGTATTCAACATTTATTCTTTCTGTAAGGAAAGTATTCTCAGTTCACTTCTTAGAGTTAAGGACCCTTTAGGACTTGTAATCATAGTGAATAGCTTCTGTGTCATAAGAGCTCGGCAAGGACATCATATCCTTGTTGTACAGGATATTGGCCAATCACTTCACTACATGAGCCACGGTGGAAAGACAAAAAGTCCCTGTACACTAGGCACAATAAAATATACTTTTTCTTTTCAAGATATTATAATTTGATTCTGAATTACATTGCCTTTGATCTGTTTTGGTGCAAAGTCCCCAAACACTGTTGACTTTCTTCCATCTTTGTTCATCATTCTCATTCTTGGTCAATTCTCAAATCTCTCTCTCTCTCTCTCTTTTGAAATTATAAAACTTCTAGCAGATTCCAGGATTCCCTCAAAGTTTTCTAGATGTCTTTGGTCAAACATAACATCATGGTCAAGATGACCTCTTATTCTTTCTTTAGTTTGGACATCTTATTGTTCCTTGGCTCTTTGTCTTTTTTATTACCAGGTTCTGACTAATCTTTGCCAATTTTTATTACTTTCTTACTGCAAAATGTTAACCAATAACTCAGGGCTCTTATATTTTTAAAAACCACATCTCAAGTTTCACTGGCAATTCTCTGATCCCAAAGCCAAGCAGATTCTTTAGAATTAGAGGTGAGTCAACATCTAATTTCCAAAATGGGAGCCAAAGAGACATGCATGTGGGACCATTTTTGCTTTAATATGGATTTTTAGTGAAATCATGCGGCTTCTTTGTTTCTTGCCGACCATTGTTGCAGTGATTGGGGTTGAGCCCTTTGGGATGTTGTGTAACTCAAACAGGATAAGCCCTCCCATCACTGAGCTTTGAGACACAGCTGTAGAGGGCAGGTGCCAGAAACTGCCAAAGGCTGAGGAAGTGGACATGAGATTGGGCTCAGTTGGGTCTTGGGGCTCTGAAGGATCCCAGGGAGCTCAGACTTACCTGGAAGGTTCTCAGGTGGTCCAGATTAAAAAAAAAAAGTGATCCGCATACCCTGAGTATCTCAGGAACCCTGAGTATTCCCTTGGGAATCTCCCAGTGGAGAAACTGAATAGAATAGACCTGTCTTTGTTGTAAACCCAAGTTTTAAACCCCAACTGAAGGATTTCAGAAGCTAGTTTCAGGGGTTTTGGAACTCAGGGTGGGCTTCCTCATACCCAATTGGTCAATATGAAAAGAATATGAAGTGGAGTTAGTGGGCATGACGACAAGAGAATGTGTATATCATGGGATGAGATGCCATCATAAGCATGTGATTGGTATTTTCCTGAGTGTGTTAGATAAAAAAAAGGAGGGAGGAGGATAACATTTGTTATAAGTGCTTCTTCTATATCCAGCACGCTACTAAGTTCTGCCAACTGCGAGGAGGGTCTGGACTGGTATGTTGGTCCATGTTCATCTTATTTGTAGGCTTATTTGATCAAGGGACACATGGTGTTAATTACATGCAAATGAATTGGCTAGGACGCAGAATAGTAATGCTGGTTTCCTATTCTTGGGTCCCATTGCTGCCAGAGAACTGAATTACCTGGCAGAGTTTCAGGGTCTGCTTTTCTTGACCCGCAAAATGACAATAACGGCCATTTCCTCAGTTGAGAGAGAAACAGCATCTCAACAGGCAACTGTGGCATATTGAAAAGAATATGGGCTTTGGTGTTTAGAATATCTTGTGTAGAGTAAAATTTATGGCATTTATTAACAGTACGCCCCTGTCCCAATCATTTAATCTCCCTAAGCTTTAATTTCCTCAACCCTTACATGAGGATAATAATACCTGTCTCAAAGGATTGTTCTGTTATGAAATGACATGAGGTACATAAAAATGCTTTGCAAATTTAACAAACATTTAAGCTTACATTGATTTTTCTGCCAGGAACTCTGCTAGGGGTTGATGATAAATTGGTAAAGAGTATACTCTCTGCCCTCAAGGAATGAGAAGTACAATGCGGGGGGGGGGGGCAGAAATGTAAGTACATTATTACAATGTTTCTAACCTCATAACGTGATATAGTCCATGGTGTTAAGTGAACTGCAATGGAATTCTAAAAAGAACAAAATGTCCGAACTGGAAAACAAAAGACGAATTAATGATTGCCAGGCAAACATATTTGTGGGAGTTTAGAGGAAGGGGTTGTCAAGTGGAAGGCACAACAAATGCACTGCTATTATTACCATATTTCAGTTATTTCCCAAATTGTACTCACATAATCTGACAATGGACCATTTGATCACTTTGATAAACAAGAGGTATAATATAGAGAAGTTTAGCATGTTCCTTTGAAATTTTAACAGACGTTGTTTTTCTTTACGTTTATTTATTTATTTATTTTGAGAGAGAGGGAGAGACAGAATCCCAAGCAGGCTCTGCACTGTCAGCTCAGAGCCCGACGTGGGCTTGAACTCACAAACTATGAGATCATGACCCGAGTGGAAACCGAGAGTCAGACACTTAACCGAACTGAGCCACCCAGGTGTCCCTAACATAGATAGAAACTGTTTTAAAATAAAAACATAATGCTACATACATTAAAACTTCTGTTGAAAGAAGTATTTTAGAGCTGGATGGGAATGTGAGTGATGCAATGGGATTTCATCCTGCAAATAACAAGATCATGTTTACAAGTGGATATCTCATATCTGTCTAGATATCTGCTCATTCACTCTGGGAATCATAATTAGGGGTTCTGTATCAACCATGTGATCTGTACAGACCATACTCATTGAGCCTGTGCAGGAGATTGCTGGAACCCCTCTCCCCAATTCCCTGCCCTGTTCAGAAGGTCCTGGGGAACCCAGAATCCTATGCAAGGGTTTTCCTTTCTTGCTCTGAACCACCTGCATTTTGCTGTGTGCAATAATGAAGCAAAGCCCAGATTTAACTGTGCACAAAATGAAAATCCAGACTTCTCTGTCCAGTTGGCTTTGTCAGGTATGAGCAAGCTTCGGTTAAGTGCAACTTCAGCTGACTGTATAAGTTTGAAAGACTTTATTTAGAATCCAGTCCACGTAGGAACAATAGAACAGCCCCCTACAGACTGGCTGGGAAGCCTGGTGTACACATTTTCAGGGGTTGTCTGTGGACATCTCTGCCCTAAACTGCCATAACCAGAAGGGCAGGATGGAGCCTATAGGGCCATCTCAGGAACTAAAGTGACTCAGAGATTTGAGTTGAGTGGAAATTTAGGAAATGATGATTGGATGATTGAATGAACTCCACTCTCTTCTCATTTAGTATTGCCAATCAGCTTAGGCAGGTTTGGCCTTTATTAAATCTATTATTTTCTCAGAAGAGTGTTTGCAATTGACAGAAAGTCTTCCAATATGAGGTTCTCAATGTGTGTTATCTAAGTTGGCTAGTTCTTCTTAACCAACAATCATTCATCATTAATGTTAAGGAAGTTTTAGCTAACTCCTAAAAAAAAAGGGGGGGGGCCATACCAGCTTGCTGGTCAGCAAAAAAGACAAAGGAGGAAAGCAAGCAAACTTTATGTCCTCTGCCAGATGATAGACAAACAGGGGTCAAAGGAGCAATGAAGATTGAAACAAGTGTCCTTTAAAAAGATGTGTTTTCTTTTTATTACAGAACCTTTTCTACAATCTCTTTATGATTTCACATACATTATCGTACACATACTAAATTGTTGCTTTATAACTGATGACATAATCAGGGTCTACCTAAGACAAAATTCCAAGAGAAGTAAATTATTTCCAGTTTCTCAGCTTCTGACCCTCAGATGTTGGAGATGTGGTTGCTTGAAGATGCGGGTGGGTGGAAAGAAACCAGGTAAGGTTTACTTACAGTGATCTAAGGATGCAGGACAGAAGCAAAATGTTTGCTAAAATGTGAACAAGAAGACAGGAGGGCAAGGTGAGGATGGAAGGAGGGAATGTTCATTACTTTATTTATTTGTATAATCTCTGTTGCTCTTTCATATCTCTGTTCCTTTGCCCAAACTGTAACATTTGTAGAGTGTGGGAGATTGACAGAAGCCAGAGTGCCAAACCCCTTGATCATGCTTCTGCCAGGATTAAGTCTTGTTCTTTTATTTTTTTAAAATTTTTTTATCCTTTATTTATTTTTGAGAGAGAGACAGCGAGACAGAGTGCAAGTGGGGGAGGAACAGAGAGAGGGGGAGACACAGAATCGTTGAGCATCTTTTCGTGCACTTGTTGGCCATTTGTATATCTTCTTTAGAAAAATGTATCTTTATGGCACAAAAACAGACACATAGACCAATGGAATAGAATAGAAACCCCAGAACTAGACCCACAAACGTATGGCCAACTCATCTTTGACAAAGCAGGAAAGAACATCCAATGGAAAAAAGACAGCCTCTTTAACAAATGGTGTTGGGAGAACTGGACAGCAACATGCAGAAGGTTGAAACTAGACCACTTTCTCACACCATTCACAAAAATAAACTCAAAATGGATAAAGGACCTAAATGTGAGACAGGAAACCATCAAAACCTTAGAGGAGAAAGCAGGAAAAGACCTCTCTGACCTCAGCCGTAGCAATCTCTTACTCGACACATCCCCAAAGGCAAGGGAATTAAAAGCAAAAGTGAATTACTGGGACCTTATGAAGATAAAAAGCTTCTGCACAGCAAAGGAAACAACCAACAAAACTAAAAGGCAACCAACGGAATGGGAAAAGATATTCGCAAATGACATCGGACAAAGGGCTAGTATCCAAAATCTATAAAGAGCTCACCAAACTCCACACCCGAAAAACAACCCAGTGAAGAAATGGGCAGAAAACATGAATAGACACTTCTCTAAAGAAGACATCCAGATGGCCAACAGGCACATGAAAAGATGTTCAGCGTCGCTCCTTATCAGGGAAATACAAATCAAAACCACACTCAGGTATCACCTCACGCCAGTCAGAGTGGCCAAAATGAACAAATCAGGAGACTATAGATGCTGGAGAGGATGTGGAGAAACGGGAACCCTCTTGCACTGTTGGTGGGAAGGCAAATTGGTGCAGCCGCTCTGGAAAGCAGTGTGGAGGTTCCTCAGAAAATTAAAAATAGACCTACCCTATGACCCAGCAATAGCACTGCTAGGAATTTATCCAAGGGATACAGGAGTACTGATGCATAGGGCCACTTGTACCCCAATGTTCATAGCAGCACTCTCAACAATAGCCAAATTATGGAAAGAGCCTAAATGTCCATCAACTGATGAATGGATAAAGAAATTGTGGTTTATATACACCATGGAGTACTACGTGGCAATGAGAAAAAATGAAATATGGCCTTTTGTAGCAACGTGGATGGAACTGGAGAGTGTGATGCTAAGTGAAATAAGCCATACAGAGAAAGACAGATACCATATGGTTTCACTCTTACGTGGATCCTGAGAAACTCAACAGAAACGCATGGAGGAGGGGAAGGAAAAAAAAAAAAAAGAGGTTAGAGTGGGAGAGAGCCAAAGCATAAGAGACTGTTAAAAACTGAGAACTGAGGGTTGATGGGGGATGGGAGGGAGGGGAGGGTGGGTGATGGGTATTGAGGAGGGCACCTTTTGGGATGAGCACTGGGTGTTGTATGGAAACCAATTTGTCAATAAATTTCATAAAATAAATAAATAAATAAATATTTATGCATAATGTGAAAAAAAAAAGAAAAATGTATCTTTAGTTCCTCTGTCTACTATTTAATTGGATTGCTTTCTGGCATTTTGCTCTTGAATTGTATGAGCTCTTTATGTATTTTAGATAGTAATCCCTTATCTGATATATGGTTTACGAATATTTTCTCTCATTCCGTAGTTTGCCATTTCATTTCTTTTGACTGTTTTTTGTTTTGTTCTGTTTTGCTGTGCAGAAGCTTATTAGTTTGATGGAGTCCATTTGTTTATTTTTGTTTTGTTGCCTGTGCTTTTGGTGTCATATCCAAAAAATCATTGCCAAGACCAACGTCAAGGAGTTTTCCCCCATTTTTTCTTTTAGTAGTTTCACAGTTTCAGGTCCTACATTTATGTCTTTAATCCATTTCAAATTCATTTTTTGTGAGTGGTGAACATAGGGGTCCAACTTCATTCTTTTCCTGTGAATATCTAATTTTCCCAGTACTGTTTATTGAATAGACTATCTTTTCCCAATTGAATATTCTTGTCAAATATTAGTTGATTGTATAGGCATGAATTTATTTCTGGGCTCTTGATTCCATTCTATTAGTTTATGTGTCTGTTTTTACACAAGTATCATACTGTTTTGATTACTATAGCTTTGTAGTATAGTTTGAAATCAGGAGACATGATGCCTCCAGATTTATTCTTTCTCAAGATTGCTTTGACTACTTGGGATCTTTTGTGGTTCCATATGAATTTTAGGATATTTTTCTGTTTCTGGGGAAAATTCCATTGGAATTTTGATGATGATTGCCCAGAATCTATAGATGGCTTTGGGTATTATGGACATTTTAATAATATTAATTCTGGGAGACAAACATGGGACGCTTCTCCATTTATTTTTGTCTTCCTCAATTTTGTTCATCAGTGCCTTACAGTTCTTAGGGTATACATCTTTCACCTCATTCATCACATTTATTCCCAGGTATTTGGACTTTATTCTACATGAAATGGGAGAACACTGGAAGGTGTTAGGCAGCAGTGGAGCAGAAGTATATAATATACACATTTGATCTTGTGTGGGAAATAAAAATAGAGCGGAAAATGGGTGTGGAAGGACATTTAGGAAGCTTCATATCTGTCTAGTGTGGTAGGCAGAATTCTGAGGTGGCCCCCAAGATTTCTATCCCTTATTGGGCATACCTTGTGTGATTTCCTCCCTGGAAATGGATATGATGGGATATTACTCATCTGATTAGGTTACTAAACAGCTAACTTTTAGTTATTTATAAGAAAGATCATCCAGGTAGGCCTGATCTAATCAGGTGAGCTCTCACTGGGGATTGGGCCCTTCCTGAAATCAGAGAGTGATTTCAGCGTGAGAAGCGTGAGAGGACCTATAAAGGGACCATGTAACTAAGACCTGAGGCCAGTCCGAAAGCATTCTCCACCTGACAACCAGCAAGAAAATGGGGACATCTGTCCTCCAACCTTAAGGAACTGAATTCTGCCAATAACCTAAGCAAGCTTGGAAGAGGACTATATGGTACCAATGCAAATCCATTTCTGTCTGATCCTAACTTTCAGTCTGGCGAAGCCCTGAGGAGAGAATCCACCCAGCCTGTGCCTGGACTCCTGGCCAATAATAGAAACTGAGATAATAAATATGTGTTTAAAACTGCTAACTTTGTGGCAATTTGTTGAGCATCAGTAGAAAAATTACTACACCCAGCCAAGAGTTAATGATGGCATAGACCAGGATGAGGCCAGTGGTAATGGAGGGCAGTAGACAAATGCAAGATAGAGTCAACAGAATTTGCTAATGAGGGTGGTGAGAAAAGGGAAGGAAACCAGTGCAACTCCGTGTTTGTTTGTTTGTTTGTTTGTTTTCCCTTAATGCAGGTAAAATTTGTGCCTTTTACCGAGATGGCAAATGTAGAGAAAGAGTATGTTTCAGGCATGCAAGAATTTCTTTTCAGCATAAAATTTTAAACTTTCGATTTTGAAATACTTCAGAGGTTCACAAGAGATTGCAAAAATAGCACCACAAATATCACTGGAAACTTGAATGTGAGGTGCTTATATGACTGCTAAGTGCAAATGTCAGTGGAGTAGGAAACTCAGGGGAGAGGTCAAGATTAGAGATATAAATTATAGCATGGATGGTACTTAAAGCCACTGGGCTCAAGGAGATGTCCTAGGGAGACAGAGGAGCTAAGGAAGAAAAAAAAAAAAAAAAGCAATGATTGAGCCCTGGGGCATCAACAGTAAGAGTGTAAGTAAGTGCAGAGAAAAAGCCAGCAAAGGTATCTGAGAAAGACGTTCACAGCAAGTTGAAGGGGCACAAAAAAGGGGAGGAAAACTTCCTTGGAAACTTCCTGCAAATCCCTGTACTTACCCTCAAACTCTTGAATTCAAATACGCGTATTCAATGCAGGACCACAAAGGGGTGGGAGAGGGATTGGGACGAGCCTCCAGAGATTTGTTTAAGTCTCTGAAGTTTCTGTGAATGACAAATTGGGGTTAAAACACCATATTCAGATGATTTAAGTGTAAATGAGCAGAAACATATGGATTATATATATATTTTTTTTCCCAACTGCATCTGAGTTTTACAATTAAGCGCAAAGGGTGCTTGGGGCAAAAGGCTTCCTGGGGCTTTGTTGAATCCTAAATATGGGAGCAGCGGTTAGGGAATCAGCCAGTTAAACAGACAGTATAGGTTGCCAGGAGAGATTGAATCTGGATTTTAGTCTCTTTGTCCCTCCATCTTCCTAGGTCATCTCTCTGTCATTGTTTTTGTCTCTCCTGGGCTTCCTCCCCCATCCATCTCTGTGCTCAGGCTACCATCTGGGTGCTCATGGACATCTTGAGAGCACATTTTCCAGCTGTGTAAAAGCAAGAGCCAGAGTCCTCTTCTGTTTGCAGAATTCCACCCATGATTTCCAGTTCGAGGGGAGAAAAAAATCAGTAGCAGGTGTTGTAGTTCTTTAGGGAGTGTTGTTTATTATGACTATTCTCTAAAGAAATATTAGGACGCATGCTATGGCGGGTAATATATTGCTCCATATAGTTCTGCATTATGACCTTTCCTTTGTTTCCTCCTCCAGCCTTTCTACTCCTACCTTAGCCCCCAACTTGCTCTTTGCTAGGCAAGCTTGATACAAAGGAATTAAAAGCCATTTTCCCTTTGTTGTGAAGCATGGCTGTGGAATGTGTTCATAACTTACTTAAACACTGTCTGATGACAGAAATTCAGAAATTACATAATGGCTCCGGAGTCAAGACTGGGCTACGGGCAGGGCAGTTGGCCTTGTTCTCGGGGCTTTTGAAGATGCAGTCGTGGGGCCTGGGATGAGAGAGTGGACTGAAGCAGTAGCCAAAGCCAACACTAAATGGAGAGATTTTGTAACTGCTATCTCTGCTTGAAAGTGGAAGGCTCCTAGCAACACCACAAGCAATTAGAGAAGACCACACAGGCTAGGAGGTTGAAGCAGAGCAAAGGGCAAGTCCAAACGTCGTCACTGGCTTCCCTAGGGCTCTACGGGAATGGCAGCATGGAGTGGCAGAGTCCAGGGTGCTTAATATGGTCCAGGAGAAGGATGAGTCATAGTGACAAAATTAAAAAAAAAAATTTTAAGTATGTAGTCAAATGAATTTCAACTTATAGTATGATACAGTTGTATAGCTACCACAACAATTAATCTATAGAACAGTCCATTGTATCAACAAGTTTCTTCCCTTCCCATTTAGTACCCACCCTGATTCCCAGCCCCAAGCAACCACTGGCCTGCCTTTTATCACTGGAGTTTGTTTGTTTGTTTAGAATTACATATAAATGAAATCAAACCCTATATAATTGTGGTTTTTTTTAATCTGGATGTCTTCACTCGGCATAATTATTTTAGGATTCTCCGTGTTGTAGCACGTGTCAATATTTTATGCCTTCTTATTGCTCTGTGGCATTCCACGAATGGATATATATCTTTTTGTCAGTTGGCGGACATTTGGGTTGTTTTCATTGGGAGTTATTATGAGTAAGACTGCTACAAACATTCTTTTAAAAGTCTTTGTGTGGACACGTGTTTTCATTCCTCTTCAATAAATACCAAAAATGGGTAAGCGTATATTTGTCTTTGCAAGATATTGACAGACTATTTCACACAATCGTACCATCTTGCACTTCATGAGCAGTTCCAACACTTGCTATGTTTTCTGTACGTAAATTTTAGCCATCTTAGTAGGTATGTAGTTCATTGTGGTTGTTGTTTGCTTTTAAAATTGTGGTAAGAGGTATACAACATCAAACTCGTGATTTTAACCACTTTTATATAGTTCAGTGGCATTAAAGTGCATTCACAGCATTGTGCCACCCTCACCAAGGTCCATTTTCAGAACTTTTTAATCATTCCAAACAGAAACTCTGTACCCATTAAAAAATAACTCCCCATTTCCTTCTTCCTCTTTTCCTTCTAGTTGGAATATCTGATATTTATAAAAATATTTTAGAAATAATAAAAGCATTTCCTCTACATAATTTAATAAATATTTTAAAAAATATAAAACATCTTATCTCAATATAATGAAACCTTTACTTGAAGATATGTAGATCCATGAGACATGAATATGGAACTTTCCACCACCCTTGAAATCACACAGAATATACAAACAAGACAGAAATTCAGATCAGTGAGAATGTGCCTCAAATTCCTTCTTGTTATTAATAGTGAAAACAGAGGGTGCTTTATTTCTAGATTCATAGTCCTCAGAACATTTTTAGAATATCAATATTTACAATAAACCAGAAATCACATCCTTTGTAAATATTTAAAATCATAAAAATTATGGATATCAACTTAAAACTGTGTGAGAGAATGCACTGTTTAATAAAATCCTTTAAATAAAATTAAATTTTGAGGGACACCATTTTTTTAAATGTTTATTTACTTTGAGAGAGAGAGAAAGAAAGTAAGAGAGAGAGAGAGAGCAGGGGAAGGGCAGAGGAGAGGGAGAGAGCTGACACAGAGCCTGACACAGGACTTGATCCCTTGAGGTCATGACCTGAACCAAATCGAAAGTCAGATGCTTAAGCCACTGAACCACCCAGATGCCCCAAATTTTGAGGAACACCATTCTAATATATATATATATATATAAATTCTGACTATTTCTGCCTCTAGTAGGACTTAACTTTGGGTGAGAGCTCCATTCTGGGATTTATAAGGGAGGAGCACTTGATGGAGAGGGTAAGCTAAGCTGGGAAAGTCGGGGCAGAATCTGGCTGAAAAGAAGCATCTGGTCAGGGCTCTTCTGGGTTGGCCACTTGAGCGTCTTCTTCTTGGCTTTAACCTTCATGCCAACTCACCAGAATATTGGGAACCAGTGAAGTTTGGGAGTCTTGGATTACTCCCAATTGATTGGTGCTGCTCAGCAGTGCACAGGCCGATACTGATAATGGCCACAGCCTTCCTGGAGCATCTTTGTCTTCTCCCTTCTCCCTTCTTCCTGGTCAACCTGGCCTTCAACCCTATTAAAGGCATCCATGGGCATCGCTGTGTCCTGCTGGTTTTACTCATGTTTAAATGAGTGCTGAGTATCAAGTAGAGAAATCACTCAATTGTTCTGTCATCGAGGGGAATCACGTTCTAATGAGGATATGTTTCCAGCCCTGGATGGCTGCATGCACAGTCTCTCCTCAGATGGATGTGGGAGGACTTGGAAGTATTTTGCAGCAAAGATATGGAGCCTCTGTCTGTGATTCTCACTGTCTTTTCTTGGAAGCATCTCAAGGGCTAGTGCAACACGATCTGTTTCTGTGCAGAGTGTCGCATTTTATTAGTTTTAAGGGGCTTCTCGCACCTTATTGATGTTATTTTAATCATCACCATCCGTGTTCCATGTTGGTGCCTGAGTCTGCTTCTGTGAAGTTGGTCACTTCTCCTCAGCCAGGCTTCTAGAGATGCAGCCAGTGGTTCTGAGGTCTCTGGTGTTCACTCTGCAGTTACTGGCTGCACGAGTCTTGGAGTGGTGTAATTCTGCAGGATCTATTGGGTCTGGCCTGACTGTGGCTCAGACTTCTATTTAGTCTGTGATAATGAATGAAATTTGTTGGCCCTTATCCTTCTCTTTCACCCACTTGAAGTAATCGGAGCTGTACGTACAATAAGATTTTTTTTGTCTTACACTCATGTGGAGTGGTGGTTTTCCCTTGCTTCAGTGCCTGGGTGGGGAACAGGGTAGGCCCAGAGATTGGAAAAAGAGGGTGGGGGGCTGGATGGGAAGGGAAGCTTAATGAAAAAGTGTGTGCTGAGAAGAGGGTTAGTGCCAGGCAGAGACAGGATAAGAGTCTTGGAAGAGGGTGGCCGATGGGGAAGAAAAGGATAAGGTTGGGTAGGGTCATCTGACCCATATGGTAAGGGAGCCTTCTTCTTTCAGCTTTGGTGCTGTGGTTCATGGTCTCCTCACTGTGCTAGGCTCCCGTGGTTTCCTGTCATTGTAGCCATGTATAAGTCTCCCAGATGTTAATCCCAGGACACCTGCCCCCCATATACATCTCTCTCCAGTACAATGAGGGGCCATACCACTTCAGCTTTGATCAACAATGTGCTCCCCCAGCCAATGGTGGCCATGAGGAACTGAGACCTCACAAAGCACCACTCCTGATATTCTTTGAGGGGTGGAGATGCTATGGAGGCCAAGATACTCTGGTTGGAAAAAGGAGCTGTTTCTTTAACACCCCCTAAAAATAGTGTGGATGTTCCTCAAAAAAATTAAAAATAGATCGACCCTATAACCCAGCAATAGCACTGCTAGGAATTTACCCAAGGGATACAGGAGTGCTGATGCAAAGGGGTACTCGTACCCCAATGTTTATAGCAGCACTTTCAACAATAGCCAAATTATGGAAAGAGCCTGAATGTCCATCAACTGATGAATGGATAAAGAAATTGTGGTTTACATATACAATGGAATACCACTTGGCAATGAGAAAGAATGAAATATGGCCCTTTGTAGCAACGTGGATGGAACTGGAGAGTGTTATGCTAAGTGAAATAAGTCATCCAGAGAAAGACAGATGCCGTATGTTTTCACTCTTATGTGGATCCTGGGAAACTTAACAGAAGACCATGGGGGAGGGGAAGGAAAAAAAAGGGGGTTAGAGAGGGAGGGAGCCAAAACATAAGAGACTCTTAAAAACTAAGAACAAACTGAGGGTTGATGGGGGGTAGGAGGAAGGGGAGGGTGGGTGATGGGTATTAAGGAGGGCACCTGTTGGGATGAGCACTGGGTGTTATATGGAAACCAATTTGACAATAAATTTCATATTAAAAAAAAAACACCCCCTAAAAGCCTTCCCAAACTGGCCCACGGCTCCTCATTTCTTCAAGTTCAATACTAGTGGCACGAATGGCAGGGAGAAGTTGTTTCCTCTGAACCATCCCCCATGGTGGTCCTTATTTTGTGGTTTGTACTGTTGTTTCTCATTCTTTATCATTACCTAGAAGTTTTGATGTCTTGCCTAAATCCTTCCATGGTAATATGGCCTTATTTATGTTTCAGTGCAGACATGAATCATCTCATTTCCCTCCAACAAACTTCCCCCTAGATATGTTTTTGTACGGCCCATGAACTAAGAATGTCTTTTATACTTCTTTCTTCAAATTTCCCCCGTTTTACTTGTGTTTGTTTGTGGTGTGTGTGTGTGTGTGTGTCCTTAATTCTAAACAATTTTACCACATGTAGGGAAGTATATCAACCACCAAAGATACAGAATAGTTGTATCTTTCATGTTGACTTTTTTTTTTAATTTTTTTTTTCAACGTTTATTTATTTTTGGGACAGAGAGAGACAGAGCATGGACGGGGGAGGGGCAGAGAGAGAGGGAGACACAGAATCGGAAACAGGTTCCAGGCTCCGAGCCATCAGCCCAGAGCCCGACGCGGGGCTCGAACTCATGGACCGCGAGATCGTGACCTGGCTGAAGTCGGACGCTTAACCGACTGCGCCACCCAGGCGCCCCTCATGTTGACTTTTTATAACCACAC
Source organism: Prionailurus bengalensis (assembly GCF_016509475.1). NCBI lineage: Eukaryota > Metazoa > Chordata > Mammalia > Carnivora > Felidae > Prionailurus > Prionailurus bengalensis. The sequence continues at coordinate 58,094,668 of NC_057360.1, forward strand.
CCATCTGGCTCCAACTTCCTCTACCCCTTACTCTGGCTACCCCTACACTGTTCTTTCCTTATCTTCCCCCCCCCAAAATGTTTCATAAAGGGAAAGGTAAGATATGCAGCCTCTTAAGATTGACTTTTTCCACTCAGCATAATTTCCTTGAAACTCATCCAAGTTGTGTGTATCCATAGTTCATCTTTTTTATTGTTGAGTGGTATTCCATGGTAGGGATGTACATGCTTGTTAAACCATCCATCCACTGAAGGACTTGTGGATTGTCTTAGGTTTTTGGCCATGATGAATAAAGCTATGAACATTCATGTACAGGTTTTGTATGAATATACATTTTTACTTCTGTGGGATCGATGCACAAATATTCAACCGCATGGTTTTCTGGTGATCAGGTGGTTAGTTTTATAAGAAATCTCTAAGAGTGGGTTTCCCACTGCCAATGTAGGAGTTCTCCAGCTTCTCCATGCCCTCACAGCATCTGCTGTTGCTGTTCTTATTTTATTTCAGCCATTCTGATGTATCTGAGGTGATGGTTCATTGTAGTTTTAATCTGTGCCTCCTTGATAGCTAATAGTGTGGATTTTCCCCTGTGCTTATTTACCGTCTCTGTATCCTCTCTACTAAAGTGCCTGTTCATGTTTTTCCCCCTTTCTAATTTGATTTTTGTTTTGTTTCGTTTTGTTTTTCCTGACTGTTAAGTTTTGAGAATTCATAATATATTCTAGACACTACTCCTTTGGCAGATATGTGGTTTGCAAATAGTTTCTCTTAGTCTGTCGTTTCCTTTTTGCATCTTCTCAAGAGGGCCTTTCACAGAGCAAAAGTTTTGAATCCGAGATCCATTTTATTGGTTTGATGTCAAGTCTAATTCAAGTCCAAGTAGTCTTTGGCCTTAGATCCTGCAGATTTTCCCCAATGCTTACGGTGTTATATTTTATATTGAAGTCTCCCCTACCCGTGTGCACTCACTCTCTCAAAATAAATAAATAAACAACACCAAAACAAAAGAATCTGTAGCTTGCCGTTCTTTGCCTCCACCATTTGAAAAATATGGTACTTCCTTCTAGCTTCTGTGGTTTCAGAAGAGAAAGGTGTTGGCATTTGAATTTTTTTCTCTATAAATAATACATTTGTTCTCTCTGAATGCTCTCAAGATTATTTTCTTTGTCTTTAGTTTTTGGAAGTTTAATGATCACATGTCTTGGTGTGGATTTCTTTGATTTTGTCCTCTTTGGAGTTTCCTCTGATTCTTGAGTCAATAAGTGCATGTCTTTCATCAAATTTGGGACCTTGTTTCTTCAAATATTCTTTCTGCCCTACTCTGTTTCTACTCTCCTTTGGCAAAATCCAATATTGGATCTTTTGTTACACAGGTGCCTGGGGCTCTGTTCACCGCCCCCCACCCCCAGTCTACTTTCTCTCTATTGTTCAGGTTTGGTAAGTTCTATTGATCTGTATTCAAGTTTACCAATTCTATCCTTTGTTATATCAGCTGTACTATTGAGCGGAACCAGCAAGTTTTAAAATGTCTTTCATTTTACTTTTTAGTTCTATAATTTCCATTTCGTTCTTTTTTTATAACTTCTATTTCTTTCATGAGATTTCATTTTTTTTTCCATTAACCCTTGTCAAATAGTTCTAACATTTCTGTCATCTTGGTATTGCCATCGTTTGGTTGTGTTTTGCCATTTCAAATTGTGATTTTCTTGGTTCTTGTGATTTTCTATTGTTTTCTGGACCTTTTAATTATCGTGTTAGGAAAGTCTGGGTCCTAGTTAAATCTTTTATTTTAGTACGTAATTCCCCTGTTTAGGTTTAATGTGCAGATCCTGACCTACTTTCACGGGCTATGATTCCAATGGCAAGTTTATTTTCAGAACATTTGCCATGCTAATTTGGTCTGCTTGGTATTAATGGTACAGCCAAAGCTCCCCTGGTTGCTGCTCAGGAAATTTAAGAAATTTTCCAGGCTGCTTGCTTCTAGGTGGAGAAAGGAGTGTGTGGTCCATTGAGAGGAAGAGGCTTCCTGGGCCAGGCTACCTGTAATGCTGAGGACCACCCTTCATGGTGCCGCCTGGGTACCCAATGTCTCTAGATATGAGAGGAGACTCCCAAGCCTGTGGAGACAAAGGTGGGCTGGCCACTTACTGCAGCCGAGTCCCCTTTGTTGGTATCCCTGGCTACCAAGCGTCCCTTGGTGGGGAGAAAATCCTGAGGTCCAGCAGGGAACACAGTGTCTCACAAGTCAAGGTGCTTATTGTAATGAGATCTCCCTTGGTTTAACTGACTGAGCCACCCAAGCACCCCTATAACGAGATCTTCCTTGGGAGCTTCTGGGTGGACTGCCTCGCAGCTCTGGGTTGAGTGAGAGTCCCAGTCCTGGCGAGGAGGAGGAGGCCCTCCCCTGGCCACTTGTTGTCAGGGGGACCCTCTTACTGACGCTGCCAGCTTGCCTCCTTCAACAGAGGAGAGAGGAATCTACCCGAGCCACCTTCTGTTGCTAGGTTGGAGGTCAGGAAACATAAGGTCTGGGTCACCTGTTTTTTGTTGGGTGGGAGTTTGCAAGAGGCACTGCTATGGTGCTGTTTCTCCAATGCTGGTGTCCCTAACCAGTTTCTCTTCCTTTTTCTCTTCCTTTTCTTCTCTCTTCCTTTTTCTCTTCTGGTTGTGCCTTAAATGACTTCCAACGCTTCTGATTGTACTTAGTGTGAAGGGGCAGAGAGAAACAAGTCTATGGAATCTTGTCTGCACCAGAAGTCCCTAATGTATGTTGTAGACAGAATGCCTAAAAACAAGATTATTTATTAAACAGAATTTCTTCAAGAGGTGAGTGGCAAGAACTTGTAAATTCCAAAATTATTTATTGAGAATTGCTTACAGCAAATTTTGCTTTCGTTGTTGGAGGTTCTGGTTGCAAACAACAACGACAACACCACCACACCGTTTTCCATAGATCTGCTTTTAAGCAGGCATTCATTTTCAGCTACAGCAGAGCTGACACACAGTTGGTCTCAGAAATAATAGAAGAAAATTAGAATCTTTCCCCAACTTCATTAGATAATTCAGCTGGTTAAATAAGAACTCGGTGGTTTGGAATATGACAGATATTTTTGCTGGATTTGCCTAGTGATTTATTTTCCTGATTCTGGACAAAGAAGACTCACCTATAAATCTATAACTAAACCCATTCAAAAGAAAATGGAAGGTGTCTTGTCATTGTGGTAAGGACTAGAAAGTTCTTGAAAAGTGAACTTCAAAAAGGGAGATCCGGAGACACTCGGAGTTCACGCAGAAGAGATTGGAGAACATCTGTGGTTTGGTGCATGGTGGCAGCTCAAGGGCTTGATCAAAACTATAACATTAATTAGCAATAATTTTAAGGGGCCTGAGGTTTTAGCTGGAAAGGCTGCCTTAGCTGTTGAACTTTCTGATGTTCTGATAATGCCGAAAGGTAAAGGAGAGGATGTCACCTGACCAACAAGAGGACAGCATTCAAACTGATGAACGCTTCCCAAGAAAGTACCCCAGAGGAAGCCAAGAATGTACCATCAACTTCCAAGCTAACATATTTCTCTTAGCGGATCCAAATGACTCCCCTTCCCTTCCGAATGCTGGGGCTCTAGGGACACCCTAGATCCTTGCTTTCCCTCTTCACAACCTGATTTCCATTCCCTCCGTCTGCTAGAGAGACCCTGCACAACCCCTCGGACACTGGACCTCGCTGCCGATCACCTAGTGAATCTCTCACTCCTGGAAGACAGCAGGGTCATCCGGGGCATGCACTGCCCCACCCCGTGGACCTGGTCTGGGTTCCCGACAGCAGACCCTCGCCAGGGGCTTCGCTGCCCCGCATTCCACTGCTGATGAGCTCCAGCGTGAGGAATTGAAGGCGAATGGCACAGGCCTCCGTCCCCAGACTTCAAACACTAATAGCAGATGAGGCCTGGTGTTGGTTAAGGGCCATTTGCAATTGCAACCCTCTGTTTCAGCTGTACTCTCTTCTGTTTCCCATTACCCACTCTGCCCTGCCTCCCTCGCACATGCGCCGGAGATGGGATGGTACAGGCGCACACCGTCTGAAGTACCTCGGGGGGAGATGGTGTGTCCTGCCTCTCCTCGGCACGTGTGACACTTTTGTACGTGAGGACGCTAAAAGCGAGGCCCTCGTCAGCTGGATGCTGGGCCATCTTTTTGTGCGATGGCGCTGGGCAAGGCTGAGCCCCTAGCCCTTTCCATCGTGCCCTCTTCTGACCAATAAGGCATTTGATAAATCTGCATCCGGGGAAGAGAGGAATTCGTCGTGCCAAGCTGGGGTTCCACGGATGGACCTCACCTATGAGCAGGGCTAAACCAGCAACATACCTCTCACTGAACAACCACATGTCAGCGACCAAAAGGCATGTTCGGGGGTCCCCTCTCCTTCACGGCCAGGAGAAGATGGACAGCTGAATATCCCCCCCCCCCCCCCCAAAGAAGGTGGTGAGACTGAGTCCATGAGCCGAGCTGCCCAGGGATCCTGATCAGGTGGTTGGAGGAAGTCTGGGGTCATCGACAGGGCTTTCCCTCCGCGGGCTGCCCACTTTCATAACTGTGCCATCTTCTAGAATTTTGGCCTTCAAATTTTTTTTAATTGAACTGCCAGGTCTTCAAGGAGAGAGAATTTGGGGAATTCATTCTTGAGAAATACACTCTTGGGCTATGAAGGAGCATGGGGAGGGGAGAGAAGGGGGAGGTGGTCACAGCATAAACGCGATTCATTTTGTTGAAGGAAATCAATGCTCCTCAAAAATTATTTTGAAATTTTGAAATTTTTCTTTTAAAAAATTACGATATATATGGAGTCAAGTGGAAAATTTTTTGTTTGCGTTTCAATGACAAAAGAGCGTACTCAAAAGACTCTTAGACTTGACTTTAGGCGGCCATGAGCTAGTATCCCAGAATACCAGTCACTGTGCCAGTCACAGGTATGTACAGAGAAACTGGGGAAACACCTTACCTGTGCCTTTTGAGAGCTGCCCAGCCCAGAGGGGTCCCCTGTGGGGCTGATGGAGATTGGAAGGAAGCAAGGGGACGTCACAGGAGTGGAGGATTTTGCCTTAATAAAGTATCAGGAAAATTATGATGATAACCCCACCTAAAGCTTATCACCCAGGATTGGGTGTCTACAAATCTGTCTGAAGAGTTCACCAATGAATGGGTCTGTGTCTATTCTCCTGTTAGAAAAATCATCAGGACTCCCTCATCAAACCAATATTCCACAAAACTGCTTTCCCCTTGAGGGATTCTGGGTATGAAAGATTCACATGAATTAGTGCAGAATTCCACATAGGATATAAAATGTGTTTTTAACCATACCTTACCTTCTTTTACCTCAGAGGTAAACAGGTGGTGAAACCATTTTATAGGTTTTTAAAAATATAATTTATTGTCAAATTGGCTACCATACAGCATGTAAAGTATGCTCTTGGTATAGAGAATCTACCAATCGGGTAGATTCCCGTGGTTCATCGCTTACATACAACACCCAGTGCTCATCCTAACAAGTGCCCTCCTCAATGCCCGTCACCCATTTTCCCCTCTCCCCCACATCCCCATAAACCCTTGGTTGGTTCTCTGTATTTAAGAGTCTCTTATGGTTTCCCTCCCTCCCTCTCTGTTTGTAACTATTTTTTCCCCTTCCTTTCCCCCCATAGTCTTCTGTTAAGTTTCTCAAAAACAAAACAAACAAACAAACAAACAAAAAACAAAAAAACAACTGAGGTTAAAGGGATTTAAAACCCTTGCCCAGGGTGGCTTGGCTGGTGGGAGAGAGCAGCGACCGTCATCCCCGTTTCCTTGTGATTTAAACACTGCCTTTCTCCACTGGGCTGCATGGCCTCCAACTAAAAAAAGGACATAATAATGCATTTCCATGGCATGTGGCTTACTACATCTTTCACTTATTAAAGATATAAATATAGCTGGGGGCTGAGCATGCAGCAAAGAGTTTAGAAACTCTGATATCTGCTTATTTGACATCTTGCAATACAAAGTCGGAACTCAGCCAGATGGGAAAACTCTGGATTTGCATCGAGGTCTATAAGTCTGAGTAAGACTTAAAAGTCTTTGAAGTATCTTGTTGGGTCACCGACATTCAGGTCAGTTTTTTTTTTTTTTTTTGACTCCACAACATGTCCTGACTTTTTATTTATAAAAATTTTTAAACGGAAAAAAAGTTTCGAATGATATTGATATTTTTTCCCCCTCAAAGCATCTCATCGGGGGGCCTCTGTCTGTGAGGTAAGCAGCCATTTGCATTGGGGTAGAGTAGGAGCAAAAGAGCATGGTGACCTTCCACCTGGCAGAAATGACTGGAAACTCCCCTGAGAATCCCGTGGGCTGCCAGAGATGGCTGTGTTGGGTGGGTGCCCTCACATGCTGTGCCCTGCCGAGGGGAGGACCTTTCTCCTGGCAGCCTCCTTTGGGCTGACCCATGGCGGCACGCCCGTCTCTGCAGAGTCTGGATCTCAGCACCTGCTCGAAGTCTTCCTCCGTCAACCCGTGGTCCCACTGCCAACCCAGCTGACAATGGCGGCGTGAAGTAGGGATCGAGGACCTAGGAGCAATGCACCCTGAGAACGTCGTTTGGAGTTGAGCTCTCCTCCAACCCAGTCCTACCTTCACTTGATTTTCTAACCCCCCGAGACAGCGTCGTGAGCACACGTACTGCCTACACCCCCAAAGCAACGTTCTGGCCTCCAAAGCAATCTCTGGGGGATTGGCCTCTAAAGTAAGAAATGCTTCTTCATTAGAAACAGACATTTCAGCTGGAACTGAGTCCTTGATCTGAACACAGGTATGACGCTCGTTAAAGATTGTACTCTCTCTTGTCTTTTGGCCCCGTATTTAACTCTGGGTCAATCTGTTTCTCTTTACATCTCTAAATTGGAGGCTGTGTGATCGATTTCTCATAAGGCCCCTTGCTGACCAATGAGACTTTCTCTGGCTCATTGGCTTTGCAGACTTGTTGTTTTTGTTTTGTTTTGTTTTGTTTTCACTTAGCATGCACTTATTTGAAAAACAACTCTTGCAACTTTGGCCATTAGGCTCACCGCCTACAAAACTGAGTGCGTGCAGGATGTCTCTCAGGGGTACCCCGCAGGTGCCGAAGCCTCAACAGCTGTGGCAGTCACACAACTGAGGGATTTAGGGAATGGAAGGGGCTTCATACCAAGATGACCAATGAGATACACTTTACAACTCAAGCTGAAGCTTAGGTTAGAAACGAAAAGCCCTTTACAGGTGGCTTTTGTTCCCCCCCTGAGTCTTCTAAATCAGGAAGGCAGCTTGCAGCAGCCCGCACGTTGGGTAGGTCTTGCATGGCTTGGCTCCCTAAAAAACCTGAGGGCCAACACATTTGCCCAGGTGGGTTTGGAACAAGGAAGGGAGAAGGTTGCTAAGAGGGCCGCAGCGGAGGTCAGATTCCAGAAGAAGGTAGATGGCTTTTCCAAGTGGGTTTTGGCAGCCGGTGATGTCACCTGCATTTCCAAACCTCTTTGTGACTTCTATTCTCCTAAGGCAGTGGCTGTGACAAAAGTAGCAGCTAATGAGATAGTGGGGGCCTGGCTACTGTTCCAAGTAGACTGAATAAACATACCGGCAAGCAATCCTCTTGCGGTGGAGGCGATTTAAACTGTAAGTCAATGAGGAAAGATGCTCTGGTGAAATGGAAGGTGTGGTCGAGTTGCGAGTGGGAACCTTGATTTGTAGCCCTCATGAGAGCGTTTCTCCCCTTGATCAGCCTGGTGTTAGCATGTCATGACACACTTCCAGGACCTCCAGGTGACAGGCACCCTTTCCCCATGACCTAGGACAACCGTGGCTAAAAGGAACCTGAAAGCACTTTATTTTGAGAGGGAGGTGCAGAGAGCTTGTCTTCTTTATTTCAAATATTTAAATCCTTTAAAAGAAGCTTCCTGAAAAGAAATAGCCTTCCTAATAAATAAGCCTGTTAATTCATCATGTCGCCCGAAACACAAAATTCATCCTTAATGTTCTAATATTTTCCCTCCAAAATTCTTTACAGCACTTTATAGACCATCACCCACCAGCGCGGAACATGTGGGGCTGGTGTTACCAGAGCGTGCAATGTGTCTGGAACATTCTCTGTACTGCGGCCTCACTGGTCAAGGTCAATAATGGAGAGCATGCTCCTTTCAACAGCACATCTGTTGAAGACCCTGTGCAAGGTCTTTGAAGCTTTGCATGTTTACTAGAAGCAGTAAAACAAAGAAAAATGGACACGTTCAAGAAGCTCTAGATGGCTAAACTCCCAGGACCCAGTGAGTCTGGATCTCGAGCATAAGTTTCCTCAGAGAAGGACTTTGAAGTTTCTTGCAATCTGTGAAATTCTAGTAATGGTCTAAATTTGCTCCTCAGCATCTGGCGGAGATAATTGTAGCAACAAATGGTATGGGTCTGTCCATCTGTTCATGTATTCATTCATTAATTCAAGACAGTTTTATTGAAAGTCCCCTACGTAGAAGAGAACGGTCTCAGCACTTTAAGGAATAGAGAGAGAAGATTGTCCTCGCCCCCGAATAACTTAGCACGTATTTGGGAGAGGAGGATCCATAAACGAATAATGATTAAAAGTAATGCATGGAGGTTAAACACCATAAGCCGTATCAGGCCCAGAAATGGAAAGGTGGATGATGGTGTGTTTTCAGGACCAAGCTAATGGCAAACTTTAGAAAAGGATGTGCATTACGGCAGAAGAACGTGTTGGGGTTCTGTAGTTGAAAAAGGTCGGAAAGCATGAGAGGGCATTCTAGGCAAAGGCACAACCTGAATAAAAGCATGGGAGTGGGGAAAATGCAAGGCAGGTTTGAGAAGAGTAAAAAAGTTCCATTCGATTAAATCCTCACATACATGGAGGGGAGTAGTAAGTGATGGAAATTATACAGGTAATTTGATGCTAATATTATAAAAAGTGGTGGACGTCAGGTGAAAGTATTCAGGCTGATTTAAACCTCAGCCAAGTGTGGGCAGAAACATTTTTTAAAATGTTTATTTATTTTTGAGAGAGACAGAGAGAGAGAGAGAGAAATAGAAAGTGCATGCATGCGTGTGAGTGGGGGAGGGGCAGAGAGAGAAGGAGAGAGAATCCCAAGCAGGCTCTGTGCTGCCAGTGCAGAGCCAGACATGAGGCTCGATTCCTGAACTGTGAGATCATGACCTGAGCCGAAATCAAGAGTCAGACACTTAACCTGTTGAGCCACCCAGGTGCCCCTCAGCAGAAACATTTTTTTTTAATGTTTATTCATTTTTGCGAGAGAGGGAGAGAGAGAGACAGAGCGTGAGTGGGGGAGGGCAGAGAAAGAGGGAGACACAGACTCTGAAGCAGGCTCCAGGCTCTGAGCTGTCAGCACAGAGCCCCATGTGGGGCTTGAACTCACGGATGACGAGATCATGACCTGAGCTGAAGTTGATGCTTGACCGACTGAGCTACCCAGGCACCGCAGCAGAAACATTTTTTAGGACTGCAAGATTAGGTGGGAAAGAGTGATCACCTATGTCAAAAAGAACTGCTTATTCCAAGGACAATGTCCACCCTGTTCACATACCTGAATCACTTTAGTGATTCAAGTAGTTGAGCTGCTCAGCCGTGCTACGCTTCCTGAGAAACCCTTACTTCTGTGTAATGAATGATACTGTGGTGCTCCCAGTGGAAAACAGCCATGTCCCTTCTTTCCTATACCTCAACCACTCGTGATTCTCCCCCCAACACCATCTCCCAGCATCTAGTCGTTGCATAGCCTTTAATGACACTGCACTTCTCCAGGACACCCATCTCCAGGCAAAGTCATGACTGCTCACAAGAATGGCTTGTTCAAGTTACAGAGCTAGGAAGTGGTGAAACCAAGAAACGCTCAGACTGAAGGGCCAGGGGGTCAGCCCTCGGATTGCTCAAGAAATGGACATTCCCGGTTTTGCCATAATCGACTTCCTTTGATTCATTGCTTCATCCTTTTACTCATTCAGTTATTAACTTAACACGTATTTACCGAGCACTAATTATGTTCCAGCACTGAGTTTCTACTCGCCCTGGGATATGACATACCATTCGGAAAGACGGGCGGGAAACTCGAAGTACTTCCTGTCAACCTCCAGCTGCCTAGGATCTAATGCGTCCTCTAGGGCAAGCACTGCAGGCCAGCCCTCTCTTGCTTTTCTTCTTCCCCCCAGCAGCCACTTTCACTGGAGTTCTCTCACTGATCTTTGTCTAGTCTCTGACTCCTTCTCATAAAATTGGATGCTGTGGACTTTTCCAGATGTATCAGTTAATCCATCTACAAAATGAATACCGATGATAAGAGATGGGGAGAAGGAGTAAGTGTGCTTACCTGGCTATGTCAGGGCGACAGAAATGAAAGCTCAGAGATGACATCTGGAGGGTTCAGCTCTGTGGAGGTGGGCTCAAGAAGGCAGAGGACCAATTTTGCTTCCTGTCTGCTTCTTCATTTGTTTTGTGTTTTATTTTATTTATTTATTTATTTAAAAAAAATTTTTTTCAACGTTTATTTATTTTTTTTGGGACAGAGAGAGACAGAGCAAGAACGGGGGAGGGGCAGAGAGAGAGGGAGACACAGAATCGGAAGCAGGCTCCAGGCTCTGAGCCATCAGCCCAGAGCCTGATGCGGGGCTCGAACTCATGGACCGCAAGATTGTGACCTGGCTGAAGTCGGACGCTCAACCGACTGTGCCACCCAGGCGCCCCCGTTTGTTTTGTGTTTTAGATAGCACAGGTAACTGTACTCATGTGGTATTTGTCCTGCTGACTTATTTTGCTTAGCGCACCCCTAGGTCCGTCCGTGTTGTTGCAAATGGCAGGAGCTCATCCTCTTGATGGCTGAGTAATGCACAAAAGACAGAATCAGACCTACAAATACGGAGAACAATCTGCTGGGTGCTGGGGGCCTGGGGTGGGGGAGGGGAAAATGGGTGAAGGTGGAGCAGGAGATACAGGCTTCCAGTTATGGAATGACGAAGTCACGGGGATGAAAGGCACAACATAGGGAATATGGTCAATGGTGTTGTTGTGGCGTTGCATGGGGAAAGATGGTAGCACACTTGTGAGCACAGCTCAATGTATGGACGTGTTGAATCACTGCGTTGTGCCCCTGAGACTAATGTAGCATTGTGTGCCAACGATGCTTAAGTAAAAACGACAACAACAAAGAACGCTAAAAGAAAGGAAGGCAGGTCCTCCTATGACGCTCTCACAGGCCTCCTGTAGAGATAAGCTACCCTACCTGAGGGCCACATAAAGAGACTTTAATGAGTCTAGAGTGTGCCCTCTGAAGACACGTTGGAACTCCTCTGACTACCCATGGGGGGGGAAAGACTAAATAAAGTTATTAAATAATAATTTCCTTGTGGAAAAAAAAAAAGAGGTAAGTCCTGACTGTCATACAAACATAAAGTGAACAAGTGTCAGAGATTTTATGTAACTCATGAATTAATGAGGAAACTAGTAAGGTGTTAAAAAGTTTCCCAGAGGAGACTCCAAGGAGCAGACGCATATTTAGGTAACCGGGGATGCCGAAATGAATTTGTGCAGGACGTGCAAAATCGGCTTATGACACCGGACAAGGTTATATCAATTTCACCTCCACAGGACAAAACTCACTTGCCTTTCCGTAAATAAAGATCACTTGCATTAATAGGAGTTTTCTAAAATTTCCAGCCTTAAAAAACAGCTCAAAGGCAATGAAAAGTATAGACTTGAGAGAATAATATAGCCTAGGGGAGTGTGCTAGACCACAACTTGTTTTCCATGGAGAAGTACTCCGTCATCTTTTCGGTCCATTTCAAAGGCTTTCACAATTTTTCCTTACAAGGGCTAACTGTCTTCTCTGATAGGAAGAGAGCAGCTCAGTGGTTCAGTTGCATCCGGAGGTAGATCTTTCTCTGTGTCGAGTGACCTGTTGGAACATCAGCCACGCCCCTCGGAAGAGACATTTAAGCATGCAAATTAATGGATACAAACAAGTGCAAAAGTAGGAAACCCAGATACGCTGGGATTGGACTGACTCACAGACTAAGTAGGACTTCTTTGAGTGATAACTCTACCCATGAGGAGCCAGGTTAGGGCTCTTCTTAACGGAGAATTAACAAATGACATACAGAAATTTAAAGGAGTACATAAAAACATTATTGCGCTGATCAACTGGAATGATAAAATGAGAGCTAGAAGATGTGGTCCAGGGGAAGAAAAACAAACACGAGAAAGCAGGGTAGCCAGTACTGTCTTGTACGTTGTGGTAGGAGTTTGGGGAGAGATAATTACGCACGACGATATGGAGGCCAATTTGTCCACATGTGGTGGCTGGGGACAGAATCAAGGGGGCTGCATCAGCACAGAGGAATAATTGACTGTGGGCACATGTGACAAACAGATTTTGGAGTCGGACATATAATAAGCTAAATATGGAACATATTATTACAAAATTACATTATTATTATACAACAGAACCATCAAAAAGCTGTTATGGTTCATAAATAAGGGCATTGCATGTAGGTTATAATAAACACCTACATCTTCACAGCGTTTTGCGCTTTCATGAGAATTTGATCCCTAACAACCCTTAGATGCATGTGTTGTTATTTCTGTGTTTCAGTGGGACAAAATGAAGGTCAAGCAGCTAAGGGGTAGCAGCAGCAGTCCGTGTCCTCCTTTCCCTGATCCTCATCAAACCACAGCTGCTGCTTCTGTTCCATGAGTCAGTCCTCTTGTTTTGCTGTCATGGCTGATCCCACATAGAATTCTGTGTGGAAACAGAAGTCAGGCAAGAATTGACCAAACACTGGAGGCCAAACACAGGAAAACAAGACCTGCCAACAACGTCCGAAAGATCTGTGATTACGTCCTTTACAGACCAGAAAGCTGAGGAGAACATGGTGGCCATTTTATGACTGAAACACTGAATGCACAGTGGTGACCAGCAAGATATCCCGATGGAAGATCCAAAATGAATTAGTCACAACAAACCTCTGGGGCCGGAGGACGGATGAGGTGCTAGGGACTGGCTATGGAAATGACACCAGCTTTCTCATTTACTCTTCCCAATGAGCCTATGAGGTAGGTACCGCCATATTCGCTCTCAGACATGGGAACTGAGGCACAGAGTTGTTCATGGAGTCCCCAGAGTCCATACCTGGTAAGTGGCAGACCTGTGATTGGAACGCAGATTCCGTCAGATTCCCAATCTGCCGCAATATGCCACCCGGCCTTGTATATACATCACCGTAAAAGTCATCAAAAGCTAATTAGGGCTTTTTCGGGTTTGGAAGAAGTGTCTGAGGAAACTTGAAAAGTTTTCTTTGGGGGTGAAGTCAATAATTAGGCCCAAATTGCATCAGGCAATATTAGTAGTTTTCATGACGTGTACAATTAAAGGTTGAAAGCAGAAAGGGAATCCAAAGTCTTAAAAGAATACTCAGGGTGTTCTGAAATTGCAACTGTATTCTCCATGGGACATGGAGGGGATAGCTGGGGAGAGAATGGAATGACTTAGAGGAAAGTCTGTTTGATACAAAGTTTTGAAATAAATCGAGTATTATTGTATGTTAATAGCCGTTAGGTGAGTTATAAATAGATACTAGAGCAAGAGAACAGAATCATCATTATTCATCATAAACTATGTTGCATGAAACTATGAAAGCTTACAGAAAGAATTCTTGATTTCTTACACAATTCATTTGAAAAGAGCTATAGCTTTTAGATGTAATTCCAATTAGACACAAAAGAAATCCTGAGGATTCCCCAAGTGCTATCTTTCACATTGCATTGGCCTTCACCTATCGTTCATTCTGAGCCAGCGGCATCTGAACTGGGCAGATATTACCAGTTTTCCACAAATTGCCTCAGATGAAAATCTAATTCAATTAAAAAGGATAAAGTCCGCAAAAACCACAATGTCAAATATCCCAAGCTGTCAGAGATTGCTTCGATTGTCTTTGACTTCTTTTGTTTGATCCTCGGAACAGCTAGCTCTCTGGGCTTGTTCAAACTTCTCATCTGTCCACCTCTCTCTCAACACTGACTTCCAATTCCGCTCCTTTCTTCAGATCTGCTTCAGAGCACTTTGGGGACTAGGGCTCCCAGATGTGCTCCACCAAAATACCAGACCTCCAGCTAGGACTGTGGGGTGAGTTTTCCATAGAACCCCATCCCCCATGGCACATTACTAAACAAAACACATCGTCAGAGGAAAGGCTTGCATCTGGTTTACTTTATTAAAGCCCAGTGGTAATACCAAGGATAATGAGAACTTAATTGACCAAGAGGGCTCCCTAAAGCAACTAAAGAGGCTGCCCTACCCAGAGTTCCTGTTTCTACCTTCACAGCCAAAGGGGGAGATTGTTCTTCCTGGCAATTTTTGGATAGCTCTGTTGTCCTTACCTCTAGTCATCAAACTTTTAGAAATATTGGGGTCTAACCATGAAATGGGAACATTTAACAAATTATATTGGGGCACCTTGGCGGCTCAGTGGGTTAAGCAACCGACGCTCAGCTCAGCTCAGGTCATGATCTCACAGTTCGTGAGTTCCAGCCCCGTCGGCAAAGAGCCTGCTTGGGATTCTGTCTCTCCCTTTCCCTGCTCCTCCCCTGCTCTCTCTCAAAATAAATAAGTAAACTTAAAAAAATCCTTTAAAAAATTATATTAAAAAATAACACTGACAGAACCTATTTTCATATTTTCACTAGACTGAACATTAAAATATCCTTTTGTCCGGTTCGACTCAAGGCACGTAGCCACCCAGGTGACAAGGGGCCTACAGTCCCCAATCAAAAACGTCTCCTTCACTGCCCCCGATTTTGGAAAAAGCTCTCCTCCTGTGGTAGAGATTGCCAGGGTGATTATATCCCAGTGAGTAATTGCTGGGAACTCTCTTTTGAAAATTTGGCTCTTCCTGGAGTCAGGGGGATGGGTCTTTCACCTCCCTGTGCTTGATTCTCTGCTTCTATCCAGGTCGTTGGTTCTTACTTTTTCTCCAGAACTCCCTGCTTCCCCAGTGACTGATGAAGGTTTTGGCATTTTGCCTTCTGAATTTTCTGAGAGCTTGTCATGACTCAAAGCTGTAGTAACTATTTTATTTCATTTTCTAAATCATTTATGAGGACAATGGAATGGTTTTAATTTGACTCACCCACAACCTTATTATTTTCCAGCAGATTTTTTTTTTCCATTGCCTTGTTTGGCAAAATCCTTGATTTGGCCTTGGCTAATTCAAAGAGGACGCAAAAGAGATGTTTACAGGTGTCTTTAATCTCAAAGTTGATAATAAATTATGTAGTTATTAAATCTACTTGCTTTGCTGCCAAGGGCAAAATAAAGAAAGATGTTTGCTTCAGTGAAGATAGCTCTTCATGTCTAGTCTTTTCTAAATCTTGCCTGGATCTGTGGGGCATTAGCACATCGAAGAAAATCTTTACCAGTGACTAAAGGTCTCCAGGCCCAAGATCATCCTCGCCCGACTGCTTCATTACCACTCGTCTGGGCCAGACCTCAGAGCAGAAGCACACTGAGGAAAGGAGGTATTGAGGGAAAAGAACCGAAATCAACTTGGTGGAATGAAGTAAACCTTCCCGAGAGAAAATAAGTTATTTTGGGGACTAGCTATGATCCGAGGACTTATTTTTATTGGTTGTGTTGGCCACGGGTTACCTCTGTTTACTTTCTGTTTCGTTTCTTTAAGGGTGTACACATTCCTCCAAATTTCCGAGAACCACGTTCATCTTTTTGTGAAGACCAGCTATGTGGACTGACTCTGCCCACCCTTTGAGTCTCCCTATTGCTATTTCCGCCCTCCCTTCTCTGGCTTAGCTCCAAGATCTCTAGATGAAACTTCTCTGACAGGTGCTTCAAGACTGGGCCTGGAGAAAATTGCAAACTAAGGGAGACTTTCTTCAGAATTTTCCGGCTCCCTTTCCAAGTTTTCAAAGCTAGTAAGGCACAGTCTTGTTGGCAATGTCCTCCAGTCTGGTGGGAATGTAGATTTGTATAATCTTCCTGGAAAGCATGTTAAGAATATGCATCAATAGGCTTATTGCATTTGTACATTTTGACCAGGTAATTCTAACTTTGGAAATTTGTCCCAAAGAAATAACCTCAAATGCAGCAAGCGTTTTATACATCAAGATGTCAACATATCTGTCTTGTTAATAACTTGTTAAAACAGAGCCAGTAAATAATGGGTGCTCAATAAATGATTATCCAAGACAGAATGATCTCCCATGCATCTAATAAGAATTAATCCTCTTCTCTGGCTACAAAGGTGTGGCTAAGGAAAGCCCATTTTATTTGGATCCATTGGGAATATGCTAGTGGTGTGAAAGTCTCTTGGCAGAGGGGTTCTATAAGACAAAGGGGAGCAATGGAGGAAGTCTGGTGGGGGCAGGTGTGAGGACAGGCTATAGAGCAGTGGGCTCGGGGCAGAATCCGGAGATGGATTGAGAAGCCAGGACATCAGAAGGCCAAGGGGACTAAAACTGGGAACGTGGCTCTGATTCACGAGATGGAGAGGAATCTGGGCAACTTATGGGAGCAAGCTGGCAGCACGAGAAGCAGGCTTTAGGAGGACAGTCGGCTACGTCACAAGTGGATAGGCCAGCTCTAATGCAGGGACTGAATCCTTGCCTGGAAGCGTGGCTGGGACTTTGTTTATAGAAATTGATTAAGGAATAACAAGACTTGGAGAGTAGAAAAATTTAGTAGCCCAGAAAAATGATTCCAAGGCTCCTATCAAATTCTACTTCCATTAAACTTCCCAAATCACTCCAGCTTAGCATTTTGTGTTCACCGGCTTGAATTTTGAATGACTTGTGTTCAGTACCTACCCGGACCTACTAATTGTAACCTGCGGCTTCCGCTAACAGGATGGCTTTTTTCCTAAATTTGTGAGACCGATCCTATGAAAGAGAAGGCAGACAATAAAATCATGCCTCAGATGCCATTTGAAATATTTGAATAGTTGTAGGTCGATATATTCCTGACTCCTTCTGGGTTCCCAACTGTAATTTCTCAAAATAGTTCTCAATCTTAACTCTTTCTCTCTTGTTCTTTCTGCCACACATCATGACAATTTTTTTTGGGTCCTGAATTTTTAAGTCTTGTTATCTTAATCTTGGGGTTTCCCCCCCCCCATATGTTTATGTAGGTTGCTTTTGTCTAAAATTGTAGACTCTTAGAAGACAGACATCGTGTCTCACTTGTACCTCTGCCTTTTGTTTAAGAGCAGAAATACGAGGCTGTCACGCTGCAGAGTCCTGGAGACATTTTTAATGATAATTCACTTTTCCTTCTCTGGCAGCTGTACCCTCAGGGACAAAATTCTTAAAATAATTTTCAGTTAACTTTAATTTGAAAATACCGGATACCAGAGAGTACATCTAAGGGGTTGTTGGGAAACAATGCAGACAGTTGTCACCCAAAGGCGGGAAATACAGTAGTCAAAGGATAACAGAGCTGACAATGTTACTACCCACGTGTATGACAGTGACTGAGTCCATGAAATGCAGAAGCAGAACAGGGTAAATCTTTCCTTTGATGAATACTGCAGCTCCCTGATGTGCCCAGCTTTCAAGAAGTTGGAGTATGACTTCATCACCTGTGACTCATGCGGAATGCACCCTTTCTGTCCAACCCTTGTGTTCCAGTAAGATTGCAACTTCCAAAATCTTGACAGTGATGAGAGTCAAGTGCAGGCTTACAACAGCATGCCAGGCATCAGAGTCTCGATGCTCTGTCTTTAGTAAGAGTTGCTTTAATTTTTTTTTTCAACGTTTATTTATTTTTTGGGGGGGACAGAGAGAGACAGAGCATGAACGGGGGAGGGGCAGAGATAGAGGGAGACACAGAATCGGAAACGGGCTCCAGGCTCTGAGCTGTCAGCACAGGGCCCGGCACGGGGCTGGAACCCACGAACCGTGAGATCGTGACCTGAGCTGAAGTCGGGCGCTTCACCGACTGAGCCACCCAGGGGCGCCTAGACAACAGTGTTTAACGATTTCCCCAAACTCAGCTCCACCAGATGAAACTGCTGGAACTTCAAGCCATATGTAGTGCAGTGTGCCCAGTGGTCTTGCCATTGATACCCGGAAAAGCCCTTCTTTTCCTCAAATGACTGCTGATGCCAAAGCCATTCCTCATGCCGCTGGGAGGCAGACACTGAAACAATCTTGAGAATAGGCTTAAATTGAATTAGCTACGTACAAAAGAGAAAAAGAAAAGGGAGTGGGAAGGAGCGGAAAGAAGATAAAAGCATCGGGTGTGGTGGGTCAGAATATATTTAAAATAAATACAATAAAAGTTATCCTGTGATCAGTAAACAGCAATATAATTAGAATTCCCCCCCCCCCATTTACTTCCTTTAACATGCAATGGGGGGAAACGAGAAAAAAAAAAAGTCAAGGACTCAATCAAACAGATGGTTCTGGAGTTATTATTTTCCCCTTGATGTTGTTTACAAGAAGAGACTCGTTTAACAAAACGTGACTCACAGATTCTGGTGAGACCAGCAGTTCTCTGTGGGAAGGAGAGAGGAACACAGCAGGAAGAGAATCAGATCATAAGCTTTTATTATGCACATTATTATGCCTCATTAATTAACCCAATCACTGTCCTGGTGACGTCCTGGGCTCACTTCACAGGAAAAAATTAGTCTGGATTGCCAAGTGAAATAGACAATTACAGGAAGATCGAATTATGCCTACATTGCATTCGGTCAGGGCACCTGGCCAAACTCATGTCAAATTCATAAGCCTGGAATATCCTCACTAAAAACAGCCCCGAAGAACCAACGTCACAAGCTGTTTGACGTCTACACAGAGGATGTATTGATCTTGCCTGAGCTTCCTTTCTCAGAATCGCATAATAGGCCGAGAGAGAGGGCTTTCTGAGCGTCTTACTTACCACCACACTCCAGCTGGCTCGATCCTTTGTTATGTCCAATAAAGTACAATGTGGCGGGGGAAATACCCCACCTCGTGAGCTCCTGTCCCCCATCCTGGCTGGCAGCTGTCTCAGCCCTGTGGGGACAGCTTGAACATTTGAAGAGAACAATGGGAGCTCCTAGCATAGGTTTTCCATCGTGGAGCCCTTGGTTCTGACCATGATTTTGAGGGAAGATTTTTCCACGGGAGAACGGCTGCCAGGGCCTAAGGCGCACACCAGATTTTCAGGAGCCACCATCGTGGTCATGTCTGAACCCCCCAGCAACAGAGACATTGCTGCACTGGATAAGAACAATTGCGACAGAATTTTTAAGTAAGGTGATATTTACCAGTGTGGTCCAGGGCTCCCAAGGCGGAGTAAAATGTGCTTTGCGATCACTGAAGAGTGAAAAGTTTCGAATTCAAGTCTGTATGACTGGATGCAACCTGGAAGGAAAAGCTGCTTCCCGATTCCCATCAGAGGCCACTCTTCCTTTTATCAGAGATGTCTAAATCTTTTCCACGTTATTTCCCTTATAGGCAGAAAGTCCCTGTGTGTTGAGGACACATAAGCAGAATTTTTGACATCTTTATTCTGGGAAGCAAAAGTTCTAATTCTGTCCTTGTGATCATTCACCTACTGGATGGACTCTCACTATACGTTTACCAGGCACGAGATACTTTCTGGGCTCTGAACAGTGCGTTTTCTCTAAGGTCTTCCCAAACAACTAGACTTGCAAACTGAAACCTTAAAGGTTGCTGCTCCCCAGTGTTCCGTGCTCAGACCTTTTCTCGTGTTTCTGTTTGCACTTTCCTTGGATGACGTCATGCGTTTTCATATCCTCAACTTCTGCTTGTTGATGAGCTCCGAGGTGATTTTAACACCTCAGACCTTTCCTTCTCTTTCTCAAGACTTGTTTATGTACTCTGGGCATCTAAAGGGTATCACAAAATTAACTTCTTCTTTTTCTTAAAGTTTATTTATTTATTTTGAGAGAGAGAGAGAGGAAGTGAGAGAGAGGGAGAGAGAATGAACCAGGGAGAGGCAGAGAGAGGAGGCAGAGAATCCTAAGTAGACTCCTTGATGTCAGTGCAGAGCCCAATGGGGGGCTCCAACTCCTCAACCATGAGATCGTGACCTGAGCCGAAATCTAGAGTCGATGCTTAACCCACTTTGCCACCAGGGTGCCCCCAGATTAACTTCTTCTAAACTAATTTCTATGTTCAAAAACACTGCTCCATACGTGTTTTCCCCTTCCCAGTGGGTGGTCCTGTTGCTTTCTTCTCCTTTACATTTCTCGAATCTGATCCCTTCTTTTCATCCAGATCACCGTCATCTCTTTCATGGAGTAGACCACCAAGCTCACCGACGGCACCCATGTGATCATACCTCTGCCCCGAATCCTCGGTGGGGTCCAGGGTCCTTGGCAGAATAGATGCCATTCCCTGTGCTTTTGCACCTATGAACTTGGCATGCTGAGTTAGTATTTCCCTTGGGACTGGAATCTCACATTAGCCATTCTGAACTTCTTGCCATTGCCAATCACATTATATTCCCGCTCACCTACGAGCTTTTGTTTTACGGTAGTCATTACCTGTCCTGCTTCTTCTACCCTGGGAATCACCTTTTCTTTTTTCACTCAGGTATCTCCTACCGACTTTTCAAAATTCCACACTCAGGCATGGCTTCCCCTGGGCCGTCGCCGTCCCTCTGTGTCTGCCATCAAGTCCTTCTCTGCCTGTCTGCTTATGCTATTCTAGCCTCCAAGGGATGGAGTGAATTTCCTTCCCTCTTGTGATTCTCTGTGAAGCAGAAATGACTGAGACTTCTTAGTCCAAACCTGCAGAGAACTGGCAGCTGTCACATTTGACATCTGAAAAAGCTGGTTGAGATGTAAGTTCAGCCCCCTGATGACCACCATGTTGTAAGGAATCCCAAGCTGGCTCATGGAGAAGCCATGTGAGACAAGGAACCCAGACAACAGTATGAACTTAGGGACCAACTCTATGACTCCTGTCAAATTGCCCCGGCCCTCTCCCACTGGTCAAGCCATTGAGTGGCTATCCAGACACTGGAGCAGAGCCAGGCCACTCCTGCTGTGTTCTGTCTGAATTCTTGATCCACAGCATTAGAAACAAATAAATGACTATTATTTTCATGTACAGAGTTTGGAGAGGTCTTAGGTGTAGATAACTAAAACACCTTCCAAATCCGGCATGGACATTTCTTCCGTAACCACAGTGCCTTTGAAGGCTCACTATCCCACTGCAATTTCCAAAATGAAGGTTTCTTGCTCTGCATTCCTCCCTTGCCCCAGTTTTCTTTCTTGAATCACGTAAAAACTGATGATCTCAAAAACTGGCGGAAATTCTTCTTGGGGAGGGAGCTGTCTTTATTTGCAAGGATAAGTTTCTGAATCCCTGGAGGTTGAAGGATACAGCTTTGGAGGCAAGACCAAGACTTCTGAGGAACTTAGATAAACTGAATCAAAATCTGCATGGGAAAGGAAGAGTAATTTGTTCTTTACGATGATGATAAGGAGGAGGACGCGTATGAACTGGAAACATTAAGAGAGAGAGAGAGAGAGAGCAAGTGAAAAGGAAGAGAGTACTCCAAGAGGCCCTTAGGAGACAGGGGACTGCATGGGGAGGTAGCCAATGGACAGTATCTAGTCGGGGATCGCTAAGGCACATTTCAAATTGAAACATAACTAATGTACGGCTTGAATTGGCTTTAGGTTTTGACATGTAAACTTTTTCTTCCTCTCTCGCCCATCTCCCCACCACAAAACCACCTCTAATTCTTACTATTGTTATCAATTTCTGTACGAATGGACTATTTTGTGAATTATGGGATACGTGACATGTCAGAGACCAACAGTCAGAGGTGACCTGACAATATAACCCCCAAAGAAAATCACAGAAAATGAGAGAAGGCCCTTGGACAATCTCAGGTTCAAGCTAAACTGTCCTGAATCCCAAGGATACCAGCAGAGCAACTGACTTGTGGACTACTGGTCACCTCTGTATTCCTACCATCTAGCATGGTGTCTGGGACATTGTGGGTGTCGGTCAACATTTGTTGAATAAATGATTGAATAAAAGAAAGAAAGAATGAAGGAAATGATTTGCAGGATAAAGTATGGCTCCTTTAAGGGTTGTGTGCTGCGACAGAACACCATGAGATCCGAAGTCAGACAATCTGTGTTGGAGTCTCACTTACTCTTACTTGCCTTGGGGGGACATTGCTTTCCTAAGTGGGTTCAAAAGCAATGGCCCTCTCACAAAGTATTAGACACCCGGTAAAGATGACTTCTCGTCCTTATTAGCCAAGACAAAGCAACGTGGCGTACAGGAAATAAGATGGGAAGAAAAGAGCGGAAAGCACTATAGGAGCAGAACATGCGGTTGAACGTAGGGTTGTTTTCCATCGTTGTCACGAGAATTTGGTCATGTTCATGTGGTTTCCTTTCATGAGTTCTTTCCAAGAATAAGAAAGGTGGGGATGGCCACTGTTTTTCTGCATTTTCATCCGTGAGGCTCTAAATCTGGGGGAGAGAGGGACATGAGGCTAAGAAAGGATAACAGAATTTGATAAGTCATCAAGTCTGTTATGTAATTTCCAAATATTTGGAGACTTTTCCACATGTCTTTCTGTTATTGATTTATAATTTAATTCCACTGCGGTTAGGGAACATTCTTTGTATGATTTAAATCCTTTAAATGTATTGACACTGGCGTTATGGCACAAAATGTGGTCTATCTTAGTATATGTTCCACTTGCACTTGAAAAGAATTTGTATTCTGTTTGTTGCTGGGTGAAGTGTTCTGTGAATGCCCGTCAGCTCAACCGGATTAGTAGTGTTCAAGTTTACTAAATCCTTATTGATTTTCTATTTATGCCATAAATTATTGAGAGGGGACTGTTGGAATACCCAGTATAATTGTGGGTTTATCTAGTCTTTCAGTTTGGCTTTTAATCAAATTTTGCTCCATAGATTTTAAAACTCTGTGCATAAACATTTGCAAATGTTACATCTTGATGAATTGTCCTTTGTTCATTACAAAAGGAACCCTTTATTTGTAGTAATATTCTTTGGTCCGAAATCTATTTTTTCTGCTCTTAATGTAGCCACTCCAGCTTTCTTTTGATTTTTGCCTTCTTTTAACCTATCTTTACATTTAGAGTGGATTTCTTATAAGAGCATACTGTTGGGTCTTGACTTATACATATATCTATAAATGCAATTATACAACTGACAGTCTCTCTGGCTTTTATATTTAGGCAGTTTGCATTTAAAGTGATTAAAGTTTCGGGTCGCCTGGGTGGCTCAGTCGGTTGAGCGGCCGACGTCGCTCAGGTCACCATCTCGCGGTCCGTGAGTTCGAGCCCCGCGTCGGGCTCTGTGCTGACAGCTCAGAGCCTGGAGCCTGTTTCGGATTCTGTGTCTCCCTCTCTCGGACCCTCCCCCGTTCATGCTTTGTCTCTCTCTGTCTCAAAAATAAATAAACGTTAACAAAAATAATAAAAAAAATAAAGAGATTAAAGTTGAGTTGAAATCTGCCATCTTCCTGGTTTTCTATGTGTCTAATATGTTCTTTGTGTTTTCTTAGTTCTGGCCCTCTTTGGTATTAACTGATATTTTTATTACAACATATTGTATCACATTACATGTTGTATTTTATATTTATATTATAATATGTTGTCTTTAAGTGGCCAATTATCTTTAAAATATCTTAAATCACAAGAAACATGTATAATTTCTATTTCCAGCGCTCTTTGCTCTTTTGTAGAAATACACAGCCCCATTTGGTATCATTTCTCCTTTGCTCAAAGGACGCCCTTTAACATTGCTTGCACTACCAGCCCGCTAGTAACGAATTCTCTCAGTTTTTGTGTGTCTGAAAACATGTTTATTTTCCTTTCATTTTCAAAAGCTATTTTGGATACAGGATTCAAGTGGGTTAGGTATTTTTTTTCTTTCCCTGTTTTAAAGATGTTCCGCTTTCTTCTTGCTGGCCTGGTTTCTGATCCCATCATGTCTTTGTGCCTCTGTACATGGTGTATCTTTCTGCTCTGGCTGCTTTTAAGGTTTGCTCTTTATCACTGATTTTGAGCATTTTGATTCTGATGTACCTTGTTCTAGTTTTCTCCATGTTTCTTGTGCCTGGGGGTCATTGAACTTCTTTCGGGTGTGGATATATAGTTCCTACCAAGTTTGAAAAAAAATTCAGCCGTGAGTTATCTCTTCAAATATTTGTTTCTGTCCCCTCCCTCTCTCTCCTCCTCCTGGGACTCTAACATATTAGACATTTGAAGTTGTACTATTGCTCACCGATGCTCTCCTCATTAATTAAAAAAAAAAAACAAAACTTTTTTTTCTGTGTTTCATGTTGGAGAGTTTCTACTGATGTGAACCTTCGAGTTCACTAATCCTTGCTTCTGCAATGTCTTAGCCGTTGTGACTTCCATCCCAGATACTGTAGTTTTCATTGCTCGAAATTTGATTTGGGCCTTTGTTATGTACCGTTCATGTTTTTGCCTCACATTTGAGCATATGGGACATGGTTATAATAACTATTTTAATTTTCTGTCCACTATCGCCATCTATTTTTCTCAGCTGTTCTATTTCTAGATCAGCTACAGTTAGTTGATTTTTCTCCTTATCGTGGGTCAGATTTTCCTGCTTCTTAGAATGCCTACCAAGTTTTTATTAGATATATTCATTGCAAATTTTGCCTTACCGGGCACTTGACATTTTTGCAACACTATAAATATTCTTGAGCTCTGTTCAGTGGTGTAGATATGTTACTTGGAAAGTTTCATCCTTTTGGATCTTGCTTTTAGGCTTCGTTAGCTGAGAAACATACTTTTCAGTTGAGGGCTAATTTTGCCCTACTCCCGAGGCAAAGTCATTCTGAGTATTCTCCCCAGTGGCCTGGAGGCTGTGAGATTTCCTACTCTGGCTGGGGGGGTCTATCCAGTAAGCAGAGGTTATCATAGGACTCACCTTTTTTGTGTAGCATGTCTTAGAGACCACTGTCTTTTTTCGCCCGTGTCCAAGGACTGAAAGTTGTTATTTCATGTATTTTGTCATGGATTAATTAATTTTCTATGAGGCTTATATCAAGTGGTAGGCTAAATCCAATTCCTATTATTCCATCATAGAAGCAGAAATCTACTGGAAAGCGAACCTGAGTAATCACTTGGTGGGCATTGGTCATCCTGGAGAGGGACTCAACTGAATACACCCTAAAACATCTGTTTTGTTTTGCTTTCTCTTCTCATCCTCTCAGCCTTACCATCTGGTTTGCTCATTGCCTTCCTCTGTCTTGTCCCAGACATTTTGTGACATTAATCTTGCTCTTCTGAGCTAGGAAAAGATCTCTTTGGAACATTCCAACTCCCCATAGACTCAGGAATTGGTGATACTCACCAGAGTTTCTGAGTTCAGTGGTTTAAATGAACCAATGGTACATACATGAAAATATCCACCATCTGCCCTTGTGTCTATCCCCGAACATATGTGTCGATTGTCCTAGTAGCCTATGTAGCACACAGAACATAAAATATTTGGCATACGGTCTCTCTGATTGGACAGAGATAGTTAAGAGCTGGTATCACCCAGCCACGAGAGGTTTCATTTCTAGCCTTCTTCCGAGCATTTCTTTTGAGAACCTTTGTTATGATCTAGGTTTTCTTTTTCACTAGTATCGTGTCCTGCTGGGTGGCTAGGTTAAGGAAAGTTATTTACAAGGCTGCTGTAAAGGTGCAGGTGAAAGCACATCCCTTTTTCCAGAACACTTGTCAAAACCATTATGGTGCCTGTCACATACTCGGGGGAAGAGGCAATGTCAGAGAGATGATGAAGACGCTGTCTGGAGCGGGGCACCTCCAATAATCCAAAAACATCTGTCACCAATACTTCTACTTCTCTTGGCACCTACGGCTTTCTTTCTCTTTGTGTGTATTTCCTGGAGATGTTGTTTCCCTTTTTTCCTCACCTCTTTAAAATATAGGCATTCTGCGGTAGGATTAGGGCATGTCTGAGTGTGCTGCTATATGATTTAAATCCTTGGCCTTACCATCTGATCCCACATTGTAACAAAGGCCATCAAGCCGCATGACTTCTCATATCACTTCCAAAGCCCCGCCCTCAACTTTCCCTTCCGGAATACTCTCCTCCTTCATCGTTTCGGTATTATCACGCTACAATCGCCTGGACTTCTTCTTCCTAAATTCCGTATTTTACACTGTGAATTATTGGAAATCAGTGGCAAACTGATACATTATAGAATGTATCAGAATCACATTGTAGCTGATTTTCAAGAGCCAAAGCAAAACTTTTAATGTGATGATCAACCTTATTCAAAGAACTCTGGATCAATAATCATCCTACATTTTAAGATTGGAAAAGTCACAGGATAAAGAAGAAGAAAAAAGCAGTAAGAAGCTCAGGGAGGGGCTCCTGGCTAGTTCAGATGATGGAGCGTCCGACTCTTTATCTCACCTCGGTTCCTGATCTCAGGGTTGTGGGTTCAGGCCCCGCATTGGGCTCCGCAGGGGACGTGAAACCTACTTAAAAAAAAAAAAAATCCGAGGGCATTTTCTTCCTTTGAAAATAAAACAGGTTTCATTTGGAAGCAGTCAAACTTTATTTATTTATTTTGTATTAAGGTAGCCTTAAATTCCAGCAAATCTCCTTGTTTGAGCTCCCAAGTCATAAGAATCACTTGAAGACTGTCATGAAATGGTTTTCCTTGGGGTAGTGTGTTGAGGGCAGAGAGTAGATCTGAATATTTGACCTCAGTCTTTTTGCTTCACACCGAAGGCCTGTACCCTCTGTGGCATTTGCATCAAAATACCTGGATAGTGACCGGACATGAAGGGAGAGAATCTTCTCTCAGCATAAGCAGGTGCTATAGTATATGCTGGCATGTGAGAGTCCTCCACACCATGCCCGAGTCTGTCATCCATCACCCAGAACTGCCTAGGAGGATGGAGCAGCTGTGTGTTAGCCTCCTCGAGCACTTCGGATTTTAATCCTAGTAGACTCTGTCCTGGTGAGTAGACTCCATTTCTCCTGTACAGAACTTAGGAGTCAACCAGTGAGAAAACAATGGAAGGAGCAGGTTAGCGTACAAGGTTAAAAGCAAATCTAAAATCAGATGAAATGTTGTCTTCACCTCTTTCTAGCTGCGTGACGGTAAATATCAACAAAACACTTCTCCCCGCCCTCCACCACCGCCATGTTTGCTTCCACGTGGAGGGGATTTATGACAGTTTACCGAAACAACCACACATTCTTTCCCCTCCCCGTGGCCACGCCCCTTGCAATGCAACCTGGAGCGCTCTTCTACTCTGACTTGGACTTGACCCTGTGCTTGTTTTGGACAACGAGATATTACCAAACATGGTTCCAACAGAGGCCAAAAAGCCACTTTCACGTTAGGCCAGTTCTCTTTTGCAGCTCTCGAGGGCGATTTGATGCTGTGGGAAGGAAAGACACCTCAAAGAAGACCTGGTGACTGGGGGCTGCCACCATTCCAAATTCCCCAAGTTCGCAAGGGGATAGCAATGTCTTCAATGCCATTTAGGGAGAGAGAGGACAGAACTCATGTTCATCGTTCTTCCCCACATTTGATAAGCATATTGTGCCAAGGTTAATCTTTCCTAGGCAGATTCTTCCAGTTGACTTTGCGTTCCCTAGCTATGAATTCTGACAGTGATTGACTTGCAACTTGGTGTGGCTGAAGAAAATAAAATCTCCATCTGTCTTAATTCCATTCACTTTTTGGTGCTCTTCAGCAATGCGGGTCCACGTTTCCTTCTCCACAATACTTGGGGCCATATCTGTTTCTGAATTCAGAGTTATGTGGATTATACTAAATACCACATAGTACTTCAAATAGGGTCTTCAGAAGCACCCCATAATCTAACATTTATATTTTTGCAACAAAATATGAACATTCATACTTGGTATGATATATAAAAATTAGAAATCACATCAGTCAGGTAAGGTGAATATTTACCACCAAATGCTTTTGGAATTTTGGGTATATGGGTAAGGGACTGGGGATCAGTACATAGCTTGGAGTTCTAGGAATAAAAGTTTCCCTAGGACACTGCTCTAGAGCTGAGGAGAATATGTTTTCCAAATTTGGTAGGTATGAGGTGAGTGCTAGATAGTCATGTATGTCCTACTCACTCTTGAGACTCTTAAAAAAGTACGACATGTCAGATACTCAGAGTTGAATTAATGTAAAGTCTTAAGCATGACTAAGCAGCAGTCCATCATTCCAATGAGATACAGCCCAGGCTACCTCAGTCACAGGAACCTTACTCTACTTAGGGAGTAAGAACCCTTCTGATTGAGACTGAAGAGGTTGTGAGGAACTTGAACTTCCTAGGACTTTTGACTCTTATTTACTTTATGGATTCTAGGTTTCAAGGAGAATTCATCTCTGAACCGTAATTCCTCTCTCCTTCCACTGACTACGGAAGAGAGATTATAGTTTGACTTTAATTCTCTTAATCTTGAATGGGTTTGGACATTAGCTTGAAAAGAATTGGTTCGTTAAACATTAGGGTCTCTCTGGAAAAGTTATAATGGAAGAAGTTTTGGGTTCAACTTTGGGGGTTTTTATACTTACCATTTTGTTCTGCATTTTAGTATTTGGATATGTTAATGTTTTCAATTAATCTTGTTGCCAAGCCTCTGCTATGCTATGTTGGTACAGAGTTGACTGGAGTTGATTTGTCTGCATACTATTCTGACTTATTTCATAATCTCAGAACAAAATATAAACTTTCCACCCGTGAAGTTAGGAAGATACTCCGTGGAATCGGAGAGTAGTTCATACAGATGGGAAAAAAAGTGCTAGTGATTAACCAGTAAATAGGATAGTCACACCCCTGGGTGACAGTATGCTTAATGGCTAAGTATGACATATTAAGAGAACAAAAATCTGGAAAATATTGGAGGGGAATACGTTTTCCAAACAGCTGTTATTTCTTCCATGTGGAAGCTCAATAATGAACACTCTGGCCTAGTTCTGTCCCCTTTACTTACTTTACCCCAGGAAATATGGAGAAATATATCAGATTGGTAAATTTGAAAAGAATAATCTACATATTCTCAACCCAGCTACTCTCTTCATCCTCTTGGGCATGCCTTGCCCATGGAACACAGGTGAACTTGTCTTAATCCAGTGCTGACATGGTTGGGTGGGTAAGCTTCTCCACTTCTGGGGTTCAGTATTACTGTCTTTCTTTAAACTCCTTCCTGTACTTAGGGTGAATGAGTAAAAAAAAAAAAGTGATATATCAGTCCTGTCTACCTTAGTCTTGGCTCATCTCTAAATTAATTCAGAGTCCACAACTTGATTGAGAAGATGGATGCTATCGGCTGGGTACCCTCAAAAATTCCAATATTGTATAGGTTATTAAATCTCTCTGTGCACATATCCTTGTCTCCATAACGAGGATTTGTGATGATGATTAAATATGTTAGCTGATCGTGTAAAACGTTTGTAACATTGCCCAGCATGTAGCAAGGACTCAATATTTGTTATCATCATTATTGACATCTAGCTTGTGTCCAACATTGTGAGGAACATTTAGCAACGTCAGAGAAACTGGATGAGATGGGGATGCCTGGCCAGCTCCCAAGCAGTTTATTATCTGGTTAAGAAGACAACTTATGGAGAATATATAAGACACACGTAATCCCGCGCTCGACTCGCATACTCAGAGCTATGAAATGGAAGTGGGACATTAGGGCATTTAGACAGATGGATGAGACCCTCTCACAGCTCTTTGCTTCTGCTTCTTTGGTTGCACAGAGTTTGCTTACACCCATAGTATTGCTAATTTTCTACATATCTCTTCCACTGGATCGAAAGCTGTTTAAGAGCAGAGACTGAGTATTTTTCATTTCTGTATCTTCCACACCATCCAAGGTGCACACCGACACACAGGTACACATGCATTTGTCTTGAATAATAATTGTTTTAGGAGAAAAGGGGAAAGAATGAATGAGGGAGAGAAGGAAGGAAGGAAGGAAGGAAGGAAGGAAGGAAAGATCTGTTTGACCGGCCCGATGGAGGGCTGAGCGAGGGATGCAGCCAGAAGGCCAGTTTTGTCCGGCAAAATGGACACATGCGGTGGAAGGAAGACAGAGGACTGAAGGTCTATTATCCCTAGTACAGTGGCCACTGGGTGTCGGGCCTCCTGTCATCCCTTATCCTCTAGTGAAGAAGAAGTTCTCCATATAGCAAGAGGCCTGGTGCTCAGAGGCTCAAGGCTTCAGTGGCTCCAAGCCTTGTCATGGAAAGATGTTAATATAATAGAGTGGATCCTGAGCAGACTGAAAGATACGCGATAGTGACTAATTTTGCAAAATGTTTCTTTGGGTCAAAGAAGGAACTCACGAATAAATCGCTCTAAACCTCCCTGAAGAAAACCACTAGATAACCATCGGTATCTATTTTTAGATAAAAGTTGAGACTCCACAGTGTGTTGTCCATTGCTATCTAGCGATATTTTATACTTGGCACATGGGCAACGAGCACATTTTCTTCAAAGCAGTGTCACTAGAGTTCCCGTGTACCTCCTAGAATATACATGACTTCCTCTGAAAGGGGAACTGCTGATTTTGACTAATGACCCTGTTAATGAATTACTACAAAGAGACTACTAACCAAATCTTTTTTTTTTTCCCACTAGAAAAGATACCTCTCTTTCGCAATTTAATGCTTTCTCTTCGATCACGGGTGTGGCTTGGTGAACAAGCCAGCACAAACCCAGTATCATGGTTCTTATGGGCAACTCTGTCGGGCCTCCCTGTCCCCATGGGCAGTGACAGTGCTGGCATGCATCCAAAAATGGGATGCCAACAACTATCTTTGTTTTATGTCACTTTGCCATCAGTGGGTAATATTTCCTGGTGCACTAGAAAAGGGTTACATCTTGATGCACAGGCTTCCTTCTCCTTTTGACAGCCTTCACAGTTTGTCATAAACTGTTGGCCATTAAATAAGCCTATCTTTTAATCATGACTGGCCTGGGAATGGTTTCCAGTTAACGATCCTCAGAAAAACCCACCACTCTTTCCTAAGTTAGGTCCCTCTCAGCAGAACTGTATTACGCTGGGCTTTGTTGTACTTCCTGCTCGGGGCCCATAACGGGGCTTGAGTGGCCCTTGCTTGTTCTTGAGAAGGACGACATATTTCCTGCAGCTCTTTCTACGAGCAGACAGCCGTGGAAGCATCACAGTAATGAAGCAAACATCTTGTGGGCATCCAGGACAGCTCCTAAACATTCACCGTCCTTTTGTTCCCTGCTCTGGGAGATGTCTGCTGATATAAGCTGGGAAGTCAAGTAACATTTCTCATCCAAAGCCTGTGTCCTTGGCACCAACCATGGTCTTTCCCGTATCTCAGCCTATGTGTAAGGTAGCTCTTGGAGTGGGGTTCACATTGATGTTGATGATCTGGGCACACCACTCGGGGTGCAATGATTGTATCACAAAAAGAGAGTTTTGAGGACACATACTACACATAGATTAGGTACATTTCAGACATAATATTATGTGTCTTCATTCAGTTGACTACAAGTAAAACTATAGATTGTGTTTTTAAATTTGTTTTTGAGAGACAGGTAGAGGGCGAGCAGGGGAGGGGCAGAGAGAGAGGGAGACACAGAATCGAAAGCAGGCTCCAGGCTCTGAGCTGTCAGCACAGAGCCCGACGTGGGGTTCGACCTCACGGACCATGAGATCAGGACCCGAGCTGAACTCGGATGCTTAACCAACTGAACCACCCAGGCGCCCCTAGATTGTGTTTTT
Organism: Prionailurus bengalensis; assembly: GCF_016509475.1. Lineage (NCBI taxonomy): Eukaryota > Metazoa > Chordata > Mammalia > Carnivora > Felidae > Prionailurus > Prionailurus bengalensis. The sequence continues at coordinate 58,126,495 of NC_057360.1, forward strand.
GAATTAATTTTCTATCTTAATTCTTGGTGGAAACAGCTGCATATTTAGGAATATAACCAGACGTTTGGTACTTTAGTCATACAAGTGCAGCAGTACATCTCTGTAGCCATTTATTTTATTTTTTAGAATAAACTGAGGCTTGTCCAAATAAGTTACATTTACTGTGTTTTTCCTTCTGTTTTTGTGTTATAAAACGAAATAGGGAAACAGGAAGCCAGACAAAACGGGTGTAGGGGTTAATGAGCTATAAGATGAATGAACATCCTTGTTCCATCACTCCGGTCAAGAACCAAAATTTACTGCCACCTCAGAAGCCATCCCAGTCATACGCACACAGATGTCTTTTTACCTGCAAGTATTCTCTCGTTCCTTACTTTTCTTTACAACTTATCTGCGGAGCAAGGAGCACGTGACCCACGGTCTATATTTTTGCCGGTTGCCAAGACAAGGACCAGTTCAGCGTTCTCCTCTACCCTTGGTGTTTGTTGCAAATGGAATCAGATCCTGATCAGACTCTGATTCTCCTCATTGGTAGGACTCTAGGCGATGGTGAGTTTTTACGATGAAAGGCATTTGATGTATGGTTGTCTCTCCTTGGTGATGTTAGCAGCCATTGATGCTTGACCACTAGCTCCTTTGATACCTTGAGGGATTACCTGTGGTGGCATTCTCAATTTACCATTTGTTATATGGGAAAGCCTTTATAAGAGAAACTTCCCCCTCATCAACTCTTTGGTTACTTACTGCAACAGGTTACACTGAAAAGACAGGGCACAGTTTCATGTTTTAATATCAGCATAAACTTACGGATTTAAACGTATATCTCGTGGGTTTTAAGCCACCGCGATCATTATCTTCCAGAAGTACAAAGTGGAAGTTCCCTCTTCGAGTGGATTCCTGAACCTTTTGATAGCTTTCCCAATACCTAGTGAGATGTTTTTGTTTTGTTTTGAGTAAGATAGTTTTGTATATTTCCTATCTCCTAGAAGTTCTGGATTCTTTTAGTAGGCAGAAAGAAGCGTTTCAAGATTACAATACGGTCAATAAAGATGTTCGTTGCCATTTGTTTGGTTGTTGTTTCTAAACTTCTTGAGTAGACAGAGCCAGGAAATAGAGTCTCATTCTCTCTAGCGTGTGCACACCCACACCCACACACCCCCCATACACCCCCCCCACACACACACACATCGTGAGTTCTTCCTAATACTTCTAATTTGAAATCAGGACTACCTAGTTTTTACCTAACAGCTTCTGTATTATTTCTGCAACTCCTTTCTTCTACACTGGGGGTCACACACCTTTAAAGTAAAGGACCAGATAGTAATCATTTTACCTTACAAATCATAGGGTCTCTAGTTCTGCCCTTGTAGCCCAAAAGGAGCCATAAACAATATGTAAAGCAATTGGGTATGGCTCTAGTGCAATAGGAAGTCATTTGCAAACAACAGAGGCGGGAGGCCCATGAGCCATAATTGCCAACCCTTACTCTGCATTGGAAGTCCTGGTTCTCAGGGATGTAGGTAATGTCAAGATCAGAATATCCCATCGTGGCTCATTGACTTATTTCACATTCAACAGCCTCAGAATAACATAATAATATTATTACCACCCATATACTTGCTAAAAACAGTTAAAAATAAGCTTTTCAAGGGGCATCTGGGTGGCCTAGTCGGGAGCGTCCAATTCTTGATTTCAGCTCAGGTCATGGTCTTGTAGCTTGTGGATTTGAGCCCCAAGTCGGGCTCTGTGCCGACAGCACAGAACCTGCTTGGGATTCTCTCTCTTCCTCTCCCTCTTCCTCTGTCCCCTTGCTGGCTCTCTCTCTCTCTCTCTCTCACTCTCTCTCTCAAAATAAATAAAGAACTTTTTTTTTAAATAGGCTTTTCAAATGTACTATTCATTCTCCCTTGTTTATAGTTGCACTCTGTCTACACTGTCTGTGCATATAGCCAGTACGTGCTTCTTTCTCTTAACCCTCCATCTTAGTTCTGTAAGTGTCTACACGTGAACTTCTCCAATGTGTGTGTGTGTGTGTGTGTGTCTAATCCTCTGGTAGGCTAGGTTCATTCGCTGCTAAGGTGTTCAGGGATGGCCTATCATGAGTAATGTTTCCTGAGTTCATCCAGATCGATACTAATTTGTCTTTTTGTTCACATTTTCTTCTCTTCAGTACCTGAAACACATTACTGTATTCTCTTCCCTCATAAAGCACTGTGGTCACATAGCTTGTCGATGGACCTACTTTCTTTCCCTTGTAAGGCACAATGTCTTCTTGCCTACATGCCTATTTCAAACTAGGTAAGATGTATACACTGATATGACCATCAACTTGAAGGAAGTTTATCAGAGAATGTTTTCAGGATTAACACCAGTTGGGGGTAGGAAGGTCAAGAGGGGAGTTGAGATGGGTGCAGTCACAACTGTCAGGGAGCCCTGAGTCATCTGGCAGTTGTCTCATGCTGGGGAGAGGGAACTAGAATTTTTAATCTCAGACTTGACCAGTGCTCTAATATGTGGGGTGGCCCAGAGAGTGGCTGTGATTTGGGGCATAGGGGCTTCGCTCAGCCAAGTAAATTACTGAAGAGGTAGTTATAAATGAGATCCATCAAGTGACAACTTCCTAGCAGTTAGTAAAGTTTTAAAAATAAAATCTTTAGGTTCAGTGATTTTTTCTACAACATGTCCTGATATTGGTCATTCTAGTTCAAAATTCTCAGGGATGTAGCATGTTCTTTCACTTTGTAATTTCAAGCTACTCTTTATTCCGGGAGATTTTCTTAAAGTACAGTCTTGAGCATTTATTTTTCTCTCTTGCTTTGGCTTCTAGCATCAGTGACTCCTATCATACCTCTGTTGGATCTTTCTTGCTTTTCTGTGTCTTTTTCATGAAGGCATTATCTCTTTTCCTTAAGACATTATCTGTTATGTTCAGTAGCTCTTGTGTTTTTCTTAGTTTGGTTTTTATTTATGAAAATAATTTATGTTCTATTTCTAATTGTTTCTTGAGTTCTGTAAATAAATCTATGAGGTTTTCTAAAGCCAAGTAATATTTTCCTTTCTTCTATTTGATTCTCTCTTCTGTTTGAAATAGAGGTTTATAGTTTATTCTGTTCTAGGCACATATTTCTGGAATAATTCCATTGTCTTTAGGGATGTAATTCCTTGTTATCTTTTTTTCTCTGATAGTAATCTGGTGTAGAATTTAACCACAAGTCTTTTTTGTATTCCCGCCTGTGTAGACTTAATTTTCCCCAACTTTTAGAAAGAAGTGCAGTTCAATGAGGCTTTTCTTATGTCTCTATTGTTTTTCTCATAGTCAAAAAATAGAGTGGCTTTTGCTTTCTGACCTTTCCTGACTTATTTCCCTTTCCTCACTTTTATCTGGGCCTCTTCCTACTTCATCCCCACGGTCCTTATCCTTATAAATTTTATTCCACTCCCCTCAGCTTCTCCCTTTGTGTGGGTCTACTTTAAGGGAGATTCAGTGGCTCGGTTTTGAGAACTCACTGGGAACTCACTACTCCAGCCCCTTTAGAACTTACCGTAATCCCCTTTCATTAATTCACTATGGCGTTGGGAATAATCTCTCCAGCTTTCAGCTGAGAATCTAACGTTGGCCGTGACACTTCCCACTGCACCAGCTATTTTGAAGTCTCCTCTCCCCCAGACATTTCAGGGGACTCCACCCCCCGGGAGCACACAGGTCTGTGGCAGCTGGTAGTCCATTCTCACCCTTTTGCTGATTGAGGATTGCGGGAATAACGGGATATCTAGTCTTATTTTTGAATATCACCCGCGTGTTTTGGGTTTTGCTATCTAGTTTTTCTATCTTTTTCCACATTGGGATTTGGAAAGATTGGAAAACAATGCAGCTGACACTGCTGCCTTCCCTCCAGAATCATAGTTTAATCAGCTTATTAGAAGTTAAGGGTAAGTCACAAGCCAAATAGAACGTGAATGGAGCAAAAGGGCAAGTAGAAGTCTACAACAGGAGACTTTCATTTTATCTTTTTATCATTTTATCATTGATCACTTATCATTGATCAATGATCACTTATCATTTTATCTTTCATTAAAGATGAATATATAAATATCTACCTGGTAAAAGTACCAGGACTCCAGTTTTTACCACCAGTCATTTTTTTAATGTTTATTATTTTGAGAGAGAGAGAGAGAGAGAGAGAGAGAATCCCAAGTAGGCTCCTCAATGCCAGTGCAGAACTAGATGCAGCGCTTGAACTCACAAACTGTGAGATCTTGACCTGAGCTTAAATCAAGAGTTGGACACTTAAGGTTGATGGGGGGTGGGAGGGAGGGGAGGGTGGGTGATGGGTACCGAGAAGGGCACCTTTTGGGATGAGCACTGAGTGTTGTATGGAAACCAATTTGACAATAAACTTCATATATTGAAAAAAAAAAGAGTTGGACACTTAACCGACTGAGCCACCCAGGTGCCCCCTGCCCGAGTCCTTTTTAAAGTGTCTCATTTTATGAGTCAAACTGACTCTCTCACAAAGCATGTAAGGGCCGTGTCAACCAGGAATGAGCTGCTGGCCTTGCTGTTGGACTCATGTGGGCTCCCTTCTGGCTATGCCATGGATGGCATGCATATGTATATATATATATATTAATGTTTATTGTTTATTTTTGACAGAGAGAGAGAGAGAGACAGAGCACGGGCAGGGGAGGGGCAGAGTGAGAGGGAGACACAGAATCTGAAGCAGGCTCCAGGCTCTGAGCTGTCAGCACAGACCCAAACACAGGACTCGAACCCATGAACTGTGAGATCATGTGACCTGACCTGAAGTCGGGCACTTAACCGACTGAGCCACCCAGGCACCCCAAAAATTCTTAATCCATACATGACATTTGAGGAGACTTTCCTTCCCGTTGTAACAATTGGACTGTCCATGATCCCAGAGTTCTCTGAACTATCCAAAGTCGGAGTGATATAGCCTTAACGCCAAACCACCATCAACGTGCTAACGCTTTTTCCACTCCTGATTGATTCCTTTGTCCTGCATTATCACTTCTGTAAAAGTTCAGACTTCTAAGATAAAAAGTGCAATAAAGAATAAAACAGTTCCTGAGTACGTGTGATTACTGTAGGAATCAAGCAAATAAGTAGAAAGGAACTTCCTTCATTTAAAAAAAAAAAGCCTCTAAGTCATTGTTCCCTGCCCTATAATAGTAGCTCCAAACAATTGAGATAATTATGATTTATAATGAACATTCCCGGAGCACCTGAAGGCTGCGGTTTCTTGTACCCACAATGAATGAGTCATTATAACTTGTTTGTGTAATACGGAGAGGAAAACAACAAGATCCTATCTCTCTCTCGCACTGATGATAAGATGACACACACTTAATCAAAATAAAGGGCACTGAAGTCATTCAAAGGAGTCCATTTTCAAAGGAATCACTGACAAGTGTTCTCTAGTTACCAGAAAAGCAAATTTCAGGAAAAGGATATAAAAATCATTCATATTAGACTAGTGGCTCAAAGCTGAGTGATTTTGCTTCTCTGAGGGACGTTTGATAAATCTGGGGACATTTTTAGTTGTCACCACTGGGTGGGGTGCTGCTGGTGTCCAGTAGGTAGAAGTTGAGATGCAGCGAAGCATCCTGCATTGCACAGGCGGACCTGTCACAGCAAGGAGTTCATTAGCTGGCGGGGTTGCTGTGCATATTCACTGATGCTCACGTCTGGCTCTGATTTTGCGGAAGGAGAGGGGCTCTGGGCGCGGAAACCTAATTCGTGGACTGCCCGTGGGACCTGTCCCTTTTGTTTCTTCCCTTGATCTTGGTCTGCGTAAGTGGTAGGCTCACAACCCGAAACAGTGTCTTTGAAAGTCAGTATCAGAGGGAAGAGGCATCAGGTACGAGAAGGTCAGGTGTATAGGTTGGAACTCTGTATTGTCACTAATTTCAATTTGAATAAAGACAGATGACCGTACAGATTATTTGTCGAGGCCACGACAGAATGAAGGCATCCTGAAAACAATTTCTGAACCCAGACTGGGGACACATGGTCTCATAAGTATAAATTGTCCTTTTAGGAACGATAAGATGGACTACTTTCAACCATGGCTATTTCAGAAAATGAATATTATAATCATTATGAATATATGGGGAAATGTCATGGCAAATCAAGTTTCAGGTCAGCTCTGAAGGGGGGGCGGGTGGTGGGATAGGATCATCTTCAAGTCCTTTTCCACTTTCTGTTTTCACATCCTCTTGGGTCTAAAGCCAACTTCAGCCCTTCCTATCTGGCTTGCAGCACATGGCCCGGGGAAGGCTGCTGAACTGTACAAGGAAGAGAGATCCTGATCTCTGTTTCCCTCATTCTTCTTCCTAATTACTTCTGAACATCTACACACCTGCCAAAATCATTTGAAAGGAGCCCAGTGTTAGGGCAAGGTCTGAGTAAAGGACAAACCAGCGGTGGGGCCCCAGCATGCGGCACTGTCTCAGCAATCACTGAGATTTATGATATTAATACCCACAATTTCTCATAAAAACAGCAGAAGGTGTGCTTCCTATATGTGAGTGGAACTTGGCTTGGGTCCCCGGCATCGGCTCCTATAATCAAAGCCACTAGGCATCCTCCCCTGGGCCGAGGCGAGTATAAGTGCAGTGGTCACCCGCCCCGGGTATCAGCGCTGTCACACGCCTTCCTGCTCCCTCGACACTGCAGCATTCCAAGCCCTGTCGCTCCTGGTTTGGGTCATATTTACAATGAAGATGTTAAAGGCAAGATTTGATGAGCCTTAGAGCACCGGGAAAAATTTGGCTGAGAGTCTGGGTTCTGAGGACATTAGACTCAGAATGGGTATGTTGACAGATTGTATTCAGCCAAGAATAAACCCTGTCTGTGCACCGGAGTCACAAAACCCTTTGGTATACTCATTAATAACTGAAACCCAGTAATAAGTTCCATATTTCACGAGCGGCGTCTCATACCAGAGATATTTCTCCATCAGCCTGTACATGCTCTATGCTTATATATAATCTTTGTAATGGTTACAGGTACATTTTGAGTTCTCCACGCTCTTTTAGATACCAGATGTGCCCGCTACAGATAATATTCAGATGTTCCATGCCTTTCTAAGAGGGGGGAGGGCTATCCTTTGATTCTTTCGACCACAAAACACAGATTCTAAATGGAATCGGTGTATAACAAGATAGATTGTTCAAATGCACTGGTTTAGCCCATTCTTTTGGGTGAAGAAGAGAGTTTTTAGAAGGGCTTCATTCTTTAAAAAGAAATATCCCTTTCATGTTGAACAAGAGAAAAACAATTATGGTCTTAAATCAAGCAAAGAAAATCAGGCTTCAGGAAACTTCAGCTAGTCCTACTGCAAAGCCAACTTGACAAGAGTCCCTTGTTAAAGAAAGAGAATGAACAGAGACGTGTCACAATTATGTGGCAGGAACTGCAAAATCTAAGCTGTAGATATTTTAAGGACTGCTCTGGGAAATTAAAAATCTAGGTCAGGGCTTTCATTCTAGCAGTATGGGGAGTAAATATCACTTAGAACGATAGTAACCAAAAAAAAAAAAAAAAGTTTTAAAATGCAGAACAAGTTGTGCTTAAAAAAAAGTAAAAGCGCGTAGTTGAGCCTGATTCATGGGGTTTAAAACACACTGAATATATTAATCAGTAGTGATATAAAATAAGAAGAGAGTAATCTAAGATTTTCAAAGTTTCTTTTACTATTCTGGAATAGGATAAAAATATCAGTTAATACTGATAAGTTGTATGCGCAGATTAAATTTCAAGGGTAACCACTAAAAAACCGAGAATGTATACCTTCTTAAAAATAGGGTAAAAAAATCTGGGGCGCCTGGGTGGCGCAGTCGGTTAAGCGTCCGACTTCAGCTCAGGTCACGATCTCGCGGTCCGGGAGTTCGAGCCCCGCGTCGGGCTCTGGGCTGATGGCTCGGGGCCTGGAGCCTGTTTCCGATTCTGTGTCTCCCTCTCTCTCTGCCCCTCCCCCGTTCATGCTCTGTCTCTCTCTGTCCCAAAAATAAATAAACGTTGAAAAAAAAAAAATTAAAAAAAAAAAATAGGGTAAAAAAATCAAACACCCCAAGATAAGTAGAAAAGTGGCAAGAGAAACATAGAAAAGCAGAACAGAGAGCTTAAAGTGAGGTAGAACTACATCTGCCTCTGAAAATCTCCTAATAAATGCAAATTAAAATTTTCTGCTTAAAGACAAAGATTGGAAGCCCAATAATGTATCTTTTTAATCCAGATGTCTGGTATTTGCAAGAGACAGACCTATTGAAACGTAAGGACACAGAGAGGATTACAGCAAACTAGTAAAAAGGCATAAACCAACCACGCACTAATCAGAGGAAAACTTATGTAATTTCATGATGTCAGAAAGATAAGACTTTAGTCAAAAAATTATTAAAGATAAAGAGGGTCACTACATAACATTTTAGCTTTAAGTCATCCAGAAAATAAAATAAATATAACCTTGCAGTTTCCTAATACTGTGGTTGAAAATATATATAAGTAAGAAAATGGCAAATGTATAAGGAGAACTTGAAAACTTATCACAATAGTGAGTTTTACAACTATTTCTGAATACGCACACACATATATGTATATATATTCATTGAATATATTCAGCAGACAAAAAAAAATCTAGCGAGGTTGTTATCTAACGCAGAGAGGCAACTGCTCTCAATAATTGGAAAATAAAAATAATTTTGAAATACTGGATTATTTACAAAACTTAATATCCATTAGAATATAAAGCAATTCTAATAGATTTCAGAGAATCGGTATCCTACGGAGTTTCTTCTCTAATCACAATCTTAATTAGGATAGACATAGACAGTTAATAAATAGTAAAAAAGATAGCTTTTAAACCTTAAAAAATGAATCTTTTTTTTTTCTATTTTTTTTTTTAAAGTTTATTTATTTTGAGACAGAGAGAGACAGAGCATGAGCAGGGGAGGGGCAGAGAGAGAGGGAGACACAGAATCCGAAACAGGCTCCAGGCTCTGAGCTGTCAGCAGAGAGCCCGACGCGGGGCTCAAACTCACGGGCTGTGAGATCATGACCTGAGCCGAAGTCGGACGCTTAACCGACCAAGCCACCCAGGCGCCCCAAAAAAATGAATCTTTAAAAGTCCATAAAAAGTCAAGGATGAAGTGATTTGAACAACACAATGAATCACATAGTTTATATTATCACCGAAAACATAACTAAACATCTGTAAGTCCATACTGATATAAACAAATTATTGACTAGAAAAATAAGAGAGAAGAGACACCTCTAACTCTACAGAAGAATACCAAGTAACTTGTGTACAGGTCCCCTATGAGATAGTGCATGAATCCCCACTCTATAAAATGGAGATTGTACAGAGTGACTTCCTTCTAAAGAGCACAGTGTGGAATGGGCCAAAAAGAGTAACTTCACAATGGAGGAACCTGACAAATACTAGTTGAAGCAGGTGATCAAGATAGACATCATTAATATTAAGTCATGTCAATAGCACACACCTTTGATGTGATGCGATGAAAATGGCACGTTATTTTCTTTCAAAAGCCCGCAACTCCAGACTAGTTACGAGAAAAACATCAGACGAATCCAAACTGAAGAACATCCTACAAAATGCTGACTCATACTCTCAGAACTGTCAAAGTCATCAAAAACAAAGAAAAATCTAACACACTGTCACCAAGTCGAGGAGCCTAAGGACACACGACAATTAAATGCAATGTGATCAGCCGGATGGGATCCTGGAACAGAAAAAATGTTTTGTAAAAACTAAGAAAATATGAATAAAGTATGGACTTCGCTCAATAATAATATATCTAATATCAATGTTTGTTCATCAGTTTTGACAAATGTACCATGGTAACATTAGATGTAATGATGGGGAAACTGGGTACAAGATCTACGGAAATTCTGAATTCTCTGTACAATGCTTGCAACTTTTTTTATATATCGAAAACTATTCTAAAATAAACATGTGAAAATTTAAAATTCAATAAGTTTGAAAATGAAAAATCTTATTAAAAACTCACAAAATTCTTAGTGGAAATTACATAGTATTGGGGGTAGAATAATTTTGAAAATAACCACATTTCAAAGTTTGTGGGATTTAACTAAAGCAGTGATTAAGGTATAAAGCCTTAGAATATTTATCGTAGGAAAAGAAGACCGTCCAAAACTTTAATATCGAACTTAATAACATTAGAAAAAGATCAACATAATAAATCTTAGTGAAGTAGGAGAGGGAAATGATGAGGCCGAGAATAGTAGTTACTGAAACAGAACAAAGTGATTTAAGGAAGGATAAACATAGATAAAAGCTGATTCTTTGAAAAGACAAGGTTGATCGGGATAAAAAGGAGAGGCTCAAACAAACAATATTAGAAATAAAAAGAAGACATAACTACAGATGCAGCAGACATTTTTTTAAAAGGTAAAACATGAAAACTTTATGTGAACGTATTTCGAAACCTACATGAAATGGATAGACTTCCTAAAAAATGCCAATTACAAAATCTGATTCAAGGACACCGTGAGACACAAGCTGATTTTAGAGATAAAAGATTCAGATTTTTAAGGAACAGATAACTCTCTACTTACACCAAATCTTCCAAAGAATAGAAAAGAAGGGGACTACTTACTCCCAATGAAGTTTATGAGACTCATATGATCTGCATAACAAACAAACAAAAGATAAAGACATCTTCCTAGGAGACTCAGACAAGCTCTCATTCAAAAGCATAGATGAAAATACTGAGGAAAATGTTAGCAAACAGAATCCTTTATTACACAAAACAAATTCATGATGACTAAGTTGAGTATATTCCAGGAATACAAGATTGGTTTCATCTTAGAAAATCTATTAATGTGACTCTTCACAGGAACAAATCAAACAAAAAAAAAATTTATATAATTGCTCCAATATTCACAGAAAGAGCATGAAATGATATTTAACATCCATCCTTTGTATTTAAAAATTCCTTAGTATCTTCCCCCATCATGAATTTCGTTCATCATTTTTTTTAAAATTTTTTTTTCAACGTTTATTTATTTTTGGGACAGAGAGAGACAGAGCATGAACGGGGGAGGGGCAGAGAGAGAGGGAGACACAGAATCGGAAAAGGCTCCAGGCTCTGAGCCATCAGCTCATAGCCTGACGCGGGGCTCGAACTCACGGACCGTGAGATCGTGACCTGGCTGAAGTCGGACGCTTAACTGACTGTGCCACCATTTTTTAGAAGTTCTGACATAATGAATCAAAATAAAAACAGAATTAACTGTTGGAAAGAAAAATATCTTATGATTTTCAGATGTTATCTTGTACATAGAAGAATCTGCAGACACTTTTAGACTTAGAAGTTATGCAAGTTTTCTGGGTATACCAGCTACAATTAGGAAATACAATGATGAGATGCTATTTATAACATCAGTTAAAAATAGAAAACATTCATGAAAAAAAAAGATGACAAAATATACGTCAAACCTTCATAAAAATGTATTGAATGACTTTCAATATCCAACTGAATCAAGGTGAGTACTATGTCTATGTTTAACAATACCTAATATTATAACTGTCAGTTTTCCCTAAGTTTAATTGGTGTAAGATTTGATGCTTTTCCTATCAATATCCCAATAGAGTGTTTCATAGAACTTGACAAACTGATTCTAAAGTTTCTTTCTTTTTTTTTACATTTATTTATTTTTGAGAGACAGAGTGAGACAAAGTGAGAGCGGGGGAGGGGCAGAGAGAGAGGGAGACACAGGATCGGAAGCAGGCTCCAGGCTCTGAGCCGTCAGCCCAGAGCCCGACTCGGGGCTTGAACTCATGGACCGGGAGATCGTGACCTGAGCTGAAGTCGGACACTCAACCGACTGAGCCATCCAGGCACCCCCGATTCTAAAGTTTCTAAGGCCAATGTAATACTGCTCTTGGGTGAATAACAACTGTACTAAGAAACTTGCTATTGATGTGGAGAACGTTCAAGTGATACCTTCTTCATACTGAGCGAAAACTAAATTTGAAATGGATTAGGAATTTCATCGTGAAAGACTAAATTTTAAAATCTTTAGAACAAAATATAGGACAGTCTTTAGGTCTTTGGACGTAAAGGAGAGACATCACCTATCTGCTGTTGAGTCACAAGCCTGGACCCTCACCTACAACTTGAGTTCCAGATCTGAGGAGTACCTGCCTGCTAGACGTCTACATAGACTTCTTGAAGGTATCTCAACTGCCCAGTCCACTGTCTTTGATCCGGCTCACTGAGAAGAAGGCATGCCCACAGGAAGTTCACTGGAGGAAACTCTCGGGATCAAAACCAATGGGGGGATGAAGGTCACGTGGCTAGGCAGAAGGAGGGGTTGAACTGCGACACACTTACAACAATGGTTCCATCAGGTCCCACTAGAAGCATGGAGCTGAATGGCCCTTCACAGCTTTCCTGCCTTGAGGCAAGGAGGCTGGGCATTTATACCCCAGTTATTGTGTGAACCCCCATCACTTCCAGGGGGCGTGCCTTGAATGAGGTGACTCCTTTCAGCTGAGGGTAATTCCTAGAGATAAAGCTGCTGAGAACCTTCAGCCACCAACGCTCCCAGCAATGGTGGAATGATGGCTGCCACAGGCATAAGAAGGGGAACCAGTCTATCTGCCTTCATTATTTCTCCTCTCCATGGGTTCCTCCTGCCCTCCCAATGCCATCATTATACCTAGTTTCTTATGCCAGAATTTCTGGTTGACAGCTTCTCGAGGGAAGAGTGGGTCTCTGTCATTGGAGTTTTCTCCCACTACCCGGCAGTGTCAGACACGTTTCCTCTGACTAGTTATTAGATGGATGGCTTGCTAAATGAATGATGGGCTCATATGAAAGGAATGTAAGACATCATTTTCTTGGGGAAAGTGAGCTTTAACAGACTTTTCAGGTTGAGGGGCAAGGAACAAGCCATGTGTTTTCCTCTCCCTCATCTTCTTACTCAATCTGTTCAAGTTCACCTGATCTTACCTTTGAAATGCCCTTGACCGCCTGCTCCCTGCCACCTCCTCTGCCCCCGCCCTAACTTCAGACAAGGGAGTTTCCTCAACTTGTCATTCTGCCTTCAGTTTCTCTCACCTTCCGTCTGTCTTCCGTACTGCCACAAATCACCTTCCTGAAACGTGATCTGGCCGCATCACTCCCTTGCTAAAAGTCTTTAATGGCCACTGTTTAAGGTTATTCTTTTTTTAAAAAAATTTTTTAACGTTTATGTATTTTTGAGACAGAGAGAGACAGAGCATGAACGGGGGAGGGGCAGAGAGAGAGGGAGACACAGGATCGGAAGCAGGCTCCAGGCTCCGAGCCATCAGCCCAGAGCCCGACGCGGGGCTCGAACTCACGGACCGCGAGATCGTGACCTGGCTGAAGTCGGACGCCTAACCGACTGCGCCACCCAGGCGCCCCTGCGGTGAGATCTTAAAGGCTGCCCAAAGTGAAGTCAACTGTTCCACGTAGAAAGTTGGGTGGGGGGGAGTGCGGGGGCAGATGGGAGTAAAAATAAGGGACCCCTCCAACCACCTGTGTTCTCCTCACTGTGCAAAATCTCCCCTCTTCCACCCAGAAGATCTGATTTTAAATTTCCAAATCTTGAAAAAGGAGAGGTTCTCTGTTGATGCTGGAAAGGTTAGCAGGGCTTGGCTAACCGACTGAGCCACCCAGGCGCCCCGTGTTTAAGGTTATTCTAAAATGATGGAGTACAATAGCAAGGGACTGGGGATTAGAAGGCTCTGTTGCTCACGGGCAAGGAGAGTCTCCCCAGCAAGTTCCTCTGCTTCTCCAGGACTCAGTTTAGCCATCTGTCTTATGCTCAGCTCTAATGTCTCTTTCTTTTGGCCACAGTATTGTCATGGCTTCTGACAGAGCCCAGCTCCAGGGGCAGAGTCCAGATCCTCTGTTAAAAAAACCCAATGAGAGCATCCCTTTGCCCCAACCCCAGTCCTCACTTCAGAACTTGGCATGTGGTCAGGTTAGGGACTCAATGCCCACGTTGTCATTTAAGCTTTCAGGATAATCGGGTTTTCCGGCTGGGTGTCTGATAACACGCCTTTGGGTTCTTGGCCACAGGGCGAGAGAAGACATTACTACCAGGGGCCTGAGGATGGGGTCAGCCTGGAACTCACAGAGAGGCGTCCTGGGGATGCTGTTCGGTCATTGAATTCAAGCAGGGCCGGAAGTCTGTCTATGGGGCTCTTCCTTTATGCAAACCAGTAATAAACTCTTTCTGCTGAAACCGTTTGCATGGGGTAGCTGCTACTTACAACCTAGAGTCCTAAGTGATAGAGTCATGGTGCAGTGTTGTTGTTGTTTAAATGTAAAACATTTTCTAACTGTCACTATTACATAATAAGTTCTATGCTCCTACGGTATCAAGAAAAATCATAACGTTGTTTTAGGTTTTCATCATCATCTCTTACTTCTTTTGTTTCAAGCACACATGTTCCAGCCACACTGTCTTATACTTTTCTCCCAAGCATATAATTCCATTCTGTCTCTCTATTCATGGTATTCTTCATGTTTCCCCAAAACACCTTCCCGAGCTCACGGCAGACCAAAAGCTAGTTACTCTCTAAGGCCAAGGTCAAATACTCCCTAGTGTGTGATAGTCAGAATCAACTCTCTGAGCTGCTGGAGTTGTGTTCATATCATTATAAATCCATAATGTGATACTTTTGGTGAGTTAAGGGATCCGTTTGCTGTTCCATTAGACAGGGAGCCAGTGGATGGTGAGACCCGGGTCTGTTCATTTACATCGCCATTACTGCATGCTCCCTGACATTCCACAAATGTTAAGCGAAGGAATTCATGAATGACCTCCTTAAGTGGAAAATAACAACACGAATGTAGAAGTTGATGGCTGGCAAATTAGTCAAAGCTCAGCAAGTACATGAAAGAGTGCGGAGAACTTCCTTGACCCGGAATTTATCTTCTACAGACTCTACGGGGGCCTTTTCTGCTTAAGTAAACTTATTTTCAGCTTTACAAAGCCGCACGGCTCTGCTCGGTTTCTTTTCAAATCTAACTAGTCCAGATTTGACATCTTCAAAAAACTACAAATTTCTCTCCTTAATTTTACCAAAAACACATTCACTTGGCCTTTGGCTGTTGCTGTAACGTGCACACTGGGATTTTTAAGAGTGGTTTTCAGAGGAAACACAGAGATGGGCCTTCTCCTTCTAGCCAAGGCACCTGAGCATTTAGAGCTTTTCCTCCTGGTTTTGTGCAGCCTTTATTTTTTTTCCCCTGTGCTCATTCATCACCACGGATGCTATGCTTGGAGAGAAAGGGGTTTCAGTTGCAGAACTTGCTTCCTGTTAATTCTTCCATTCCAGAACATTTTGGAAACAGATGTAATGATTTCAATATAATAATAAAAGTAACATAATTATATCCAGACAACTGAAGCCCAGTGAAAATAATTTTTACAAAGTGAATTTCTGTTTTCCTTTTTATAGAATGGGTAGAGCAATCCTGGCTTTTCCGCTTGCATTCATTAGGTTAATTAAGTAATATTGGAAAGCTCTTCTGCATGGTAACTATATGTAAACACGGGGATCATTCTGCTAGACCTCCACTGTGGTATGACTTGTTATTTCATGTATTTGAATAACTCTGCTCTCGGGGCTCCCGGGTGGCTCAGCCGATTAAGTGTCCAACTCTTGGGTTGGGCGCAGGTCATGATCTTGCAGTTTGTGAGTTCGAGCCCCACGTCGGGCTCCGTGCTGACAGTGTGGAGCCTGCTTGGGATTCTCTGTCTCCCTCGCTCTCTCTGCCCCTCCCCACTCACTCTCCCTGTCTCTCTCTCTCAAAAATAAATAAATAAACTTTAAAAAGTTTGCATAACTCTGCTCTCTAAACATAACAACTATATATTAGAAGAATATTATGTGACCGAAAAATGGAAATTTGTTCTATACCGCAAATGACAGCCGTATTAAGTGTTTGCCCTTTATTCAGTGCAACCCAGAAGTGCATTCAGGAAATGCACTGCAGAACTCTATTCACCGGTTTAATAGTTTTTTGAGAGTGGACTGGTTCTTAGTCATTTTTATTTTATACACAGCATGAAGTTCACAGTAAATAGTAAACACACATTGGTCAAATTGATGAACAGAAGGGAAAAGAAATGGTGTTAAGGAATACAAAATTTGGGAGGAAGCCAAGCTTTAATAAATATGCTTATAAATATTTGAGGGACCAGAAATGACAGACCAGCCCTGGTTAGAGCGCAACCCTGAGGAAGTGTTTTGCTCCTGCTATAAATATCTTCGGGTATACAGTTGCTGGAGAAATGGATTTTAATGTCCTAAAGGCATTAAAAATAATAAAGAATATGAAACAAAAATTAGCAACAACAACAAAAAGGGAAATCTTCAGGTTCAACACAATGCTTTGATATACGTCTTTGTCTGTCTCCTCTTTCTTCCACGATCCCACTAAGATGATTGTGTAGAATAGTACCGCCGTTTCTCATAAGGTACATCTCCTGGACTAGCTGATTGTTTTAGTCATATGATTTGTCTAAGTTTTAGTCATATGTTTTAGTCTATATGATTTGGAGAATAAACTAAGGTAAAAACTTCACCATCAAAGTTAGCTCTAGAGTTCAGAAACCGGCTCAGAACAGAGAATTTGTCGATTTTTACCCAAAGAAATGTTTCTGGGAACATACACCTGTTTGCAGGCTAAAAACTTTGAATTTTACAAACACCAGACGATGAGATTTTGGAAGAGGACTTTTTTCTTCCCCCCACCATTTCCCAAGTGCATCGGCCACTTCTCCAATTAGTTTTCACAAACAACATTAGAAGATCGACACACGGTCCAACTGATGACTCCTACTTGGAGGAGGAATTGAAAACTATTTAGTTCGCCTTTGAAAGTTCACATTGACACCTGTATACCCCCTTGGGCCAGCATCTAGAAAAGTGCTTTGGTTTTAAAAAATAATCTGGAAAAAAAAAAGAAAAGAAAAAAAATCTGGCAGCCCAGTAGGACTCCATTACACAAGTAAGACTGCTTGTGTGAAGACAGACACCTGGTGGCCAATGTGTGGAACTGCAGCCCAGGAAAGAACTTTTTGCTGTCAACCTCCCCCCCCTCCCCCCCCCCCCCCCCCCCCCCCCCCCCCCCCCCCCCCCCCCCCCCCCCCCACCCCTTCCCCTCCTGCCTCTTGGGTAGACTGCTGTTGACGGTCGACATACTGCAGCTGTAGGAAAGTGAGTCTCAAGTTCAAGTCAAGAGATTTCCAGAACAGTTCCATCAACGCCAGGAGAGCTCCGGGTCACAAGTTCTCTAAATTATTTAGAAAGCCGACCGATGTAGCGTTAGTAACCGTTTTTAAAAGCTACTAAAATCTCTTCCCCAAGAAGCTGAACAGGAGCCTCCGTGTTTGAGAGGAAGGTTGAATCTCCACCTGAAAACTTCCGGCCTCCCTCTGTCAGAATAATGAGCTTCTGTTTTCTTTGGGGAGGGAAGAAGTGTCAACTCCTCTTGCACCGCAAAAACAGGCCTTTTGGAGCTTTTGAATGTGGCCTTGCCCCTGACTCGACCCTGCCTCCTGTCTGACTGCTTTCTCCAAAGTCATCCCTGCAAGACAAAAATGCGTCACTGAAAGAAACGGGAAGCAAAAATGCCTCTTTCTTGTTGCTGCTGGTCCCTGGCTTTTGTTCTCTTTAATTTCTGGGTGTGGAGGTAAGCTTCCCGAAGTGAGAGAGAGCGGTTCCTCAGCTTCCTCGGAGTGCACACACGCGGTGTCGTGCAGGGAATGGAACCGAACCCTTGTCCTGTTCGCAGCCGTGAACGGGGACGAAAGACAGGGAGCAGAGCATCTCCCAGCCCCATCGCACTGTCTCAGGAAGTGACGTGCTACCCAGCCGGAGGTCTCCTGATTTCCCCTCACTCAGTCGCAGGGGCTGACTTCCCGGAGTGTCATTCCAGGCACTGCTGCCCCTGAAATGACAAGATGTCGTGGTAGGGACAGCCTTTGTCGAACTTGTATTGGGCCTTCCCTGTGTGGCGGGTACTGTCTCAAGTCATGGCCCACATCCCGCCCCGGCCAGTGTCCCAAACCAGCCCTGATGGACACACGGCACCCCAGTCCCCGCGGAGGGAGGGCTGAGTGTGTCTGAGTCGCCCACAGGCACCCTCTCCTCCTTCTGACCCACGCGTGTGCACACACTTACACGCCATCATGTGAACGTGGAGGGCTTCTCTGATATTCAGGATCTGACTGGTCAGTATTCTTTATTTCTTTATTTTGAGAGAGAGACAACAGGGGAGGGACAGAGGAAGGAGAGAGAGTCTTAAGCAGGCTCCATGCTTGGCTGGGAGCCAACCTAATGTGGGGCTTGACCCCAGGACCCTGAGATCATGACCTGAGCCAAAATCAAGAGTCAGATGCTTAAACTACTGAGCCACCCAGGAGCCCCCAAACCATGAAACTTTTAGAAATAAACATAGGAGAAAATCTTCAGGATCTGAGGTTAGATAAACTATTAGAAATAATACAAAAAGCACAATTCATAAAAGGAAAATTGGTCTTTGTCAAGAGTAAAAGTTTCACCAAATCGCTGTCAAGAGAATAAAAAAGGCCAGCTACAGACTAGGAGAAAATACTTTCAAATCACATATTCAACAGAGGACTTGTCTCCGGAATATAGAACGAGCTCTTTAAACTCAACAATAAGGAATCAAACGACTCAATTAAAAAGACGCATCACCAAAGAAGATACTAAGGTGGCAAATACGTGCAGGAAGAAAGATGTTCAACACCACCGGCCATTAGGACAACACACACTTAAAGCACCATGAGATTCTACTACACATCTAATAGAAGGTCTAAGGTGAAAAAAAAAATACTGGCAAAACCAAGTGTTGTCAAGGGTGTGGAGTCACTTAAACCTACGCGCGTGGCTTGTGGGACCGAAAAATAGCGCGGCAGCTACTTTTAAAGTTCCAGATGCACTTACCATGTGAGCCAGCAACCCTACTGGGTTTTCACACTAGATAATGGAACCTATGCTCACATGAAAATTGGTATGCAAATGTTCATAAGCAGACTTATTTGTAGAACTTAAATGTCCTTCCGTGGGTGACCACATGACACATTGCTACACACATCAACCTGATTGAATCTCAGACATTATGCTGAAAGAAGCCAGTCTCAAGAGACAAAGTATAGTGATGGACACTGGATCTGCGATTGGCAGGGATTATGGGCAGAGGGAGGGTGTGACGAACCGGGGGGGCGGTGATGGAACCATTCTGTATCCTTACTATGGTGGTGGCTTACAAATCTATAGATTTACAAATCTATAAATAGGTTAAAATTCATACGACTGAACACCAGAGAAGGAAAGTCAGTATCAGTATATGATAATTAAAAAATAAATACATAAGAACCCTAGTAAAAGCCAATGTGCTCACATGTGACTTACGTGTTCCCGGTTGGTCATCAACGGAACCTTAACCGATGACATCGTCACTCAGCCAACCCGGCCTCCACGACCAGGAGACAGGAGGCATGTCTGAGGCACGGCCCATTCAAAGATGAGTCAGGCAGACGTTCCCAACACTCTGGGCTCGCAGCCTGGCCAAGCAAATGAGACAGAGAGGTGAAAAGGGGTGTAAATGACTTACGCCCCACGAATTCGAAGCGATGACCGCTGGGAGCCATAAGCGTAAAGAACGTTTTCTTAATTTGACCGAGAAGGAATAATCGTTTGTGTTGACTGGTTGGTTTTGTTTGTTTGTTTGTTTTTAACCAAGTATTTTTGGTAATTTTGAAGACTCCCTTGCTTTGACCCACCTGCCAAAAAACAAAAAAATCCCATGAGTTGCTAGGAATGGTGTCTGCTAGATTGCAGCCTTACTGAGATACGGACTGTGTCCAGTTCCACGCGTGTGTTCCCGTAACTAGTACTACAACGCAAAGAAGCCCCATCAATCGTGAAACACTTATTACATAAACGAATGAAAGATGACACCAACACACCACTTCAATCACCGCAACGCTGAACAATATTGTTTTGTGTTTGCCCAGCATATTCACCAATATGGCCTCGCTCGTTGTCCTTTGGAGACGAAGCACGTATTTTCCTGAATAGGGGCATGGGCCATCCGCATGCTGTTTGGGAGGTACTTCCAAAGGGGAAAGTCCCTAAAAGTGAGTCAGAATGATTAGTCATGTCCTATGGCATTGGTCTTTGAAACCAAAGACCATTGCATACCCTCTACATATCTACAGGAAATAAATACCAGGAATGCGAATGTAGATCCTTTTAGAAGACCGCTAAGCCTGCTATGATAAGTGACTGGGCACTTATTCAAGTGGGGTGTTTGCACTGCCATGGCAACAGACAATGTTGGTGTATTCCAGTGTTCTAAAGCCAGAGTCCTAATCTCGACATAAATACGCCGAATGTTGTGAATCCAGCTTCCTAAACTGAGCCTGACCTCAGTGTCTTCATCTGCGAGCTAAAGGTCACTCACTCACCATGGCCTGATGTGTGTTCACGACAGTTAAGGTCCTGGCTTTTAGGACGTCATGTTCTCATTCCCCATCCGGGCAAAAGTGAAGTTCAAAGTCGGAGCTCTGTCAGGGTTCAGCTTCTGTGATCAGTCAGACCATTCTTGTTTAGAAGAGGGTTTCCTGAAGTAAGTGCTAAGTATTTTAGGCAAAGAAACCCAGCTGTGAAAATACTGTTCGCATTTGGACGGTTGTTTGATACGTGGGTTTATTTTTACGTGCTCTCATTTCGGCGCAACTCTTCGGAGAGAAGTTTCTCTCCCCCCGCCCTCCCTCCCCAGAGCTTACTCTCGCTGCCCCTCACGGGTCTTTTGAGAAATGACAGTCTCTCTCATTCTCATGGGTCACAAGTGTTCTACATCACGGTACACCCTTGACTAATTAGCATTAATAAGCGATGCCGGGAGAAAGAACTCTGGAGAAAAAGCAGTAGGCTTGTTTTTGCCAAATTGGAGTTGACCCAACTAGCAAAATTGTCCAGTCTACTTTCCTATTCTCCCGCCTCGCGTGTGTTCCTGCTGCCTAAACATACATTTCTGACGTGGGGTCTTGGACGCCCCGTGAGGTACATGGCCCTGCGTGTGTTTTGTCCCAAGAGATACGCGAGCTTCGTTTGTTTGATAAATTCTTTAACTGCCTACCGCGTGCGGGCATCACGCAGAGTAAGACATCGTCTCTGCCTCCTATAATCTTCAGTTGCTTTCGCAGCAATACGGCCAACATTCATCCAACGATTCGCTACTTTTCGAACACGTACTGTCTGTAAGGCACGGGGTTAGGTACAGAGGGCAAAATGAACAGCATTTCAACAAGTAGAAAACCGAAGTAGGACAGAGCGGGCCGGTTCAGCAGCGGAAGGCAACGCTTGGAAGCAGAAAAGTAAATGGTCAATTAGAAACCCCTCGGGGGTGAGGCAGAAGCAAAAGGATATGGATTCAAGTCCTCACTCTTCCTCCGACACGCTCTGGTCTGTTTCCTGAGACACAGACATGACAGGTACACTCTGCGGGCTGCTGTAGGTCTTCAAGGTGCCAAAGGGCACCTGCCTGGTGCACGGCAGGCGGTCAGCAAACAGTTGTTACTGACGGCGTGTCCGTTTGCCTACAGCAGACAATTTGTGAAGAAGAGCGAGAAAGTAAGATTGCAAAAGCCGCTGGGAGCCTCGGAGAAAGGGCTTCGAGGGCCTGGCTCTGGACGATGAGCGTTAATTCGGTGAACGGCGAGGAGTCTCGGATGGGCAGGGGACAAAGGAGAGTAACATGATGCGGAGCTGTTTTTAGAACCGTGCAGGGCAGATGAGGAGCAGGGGGAGAAAAGACAGACCCAACAGCCCCCAGTCACTGCAGCCGTCCCTGCCAAGTGAACAGAAATCAAGAGGTGCACTTGGGTGCCGTCAGACTGTTTTTATTACACTTGAAATCCATTCAAAGTTACATCAAGAAACTTTCAGGTAGGACATAAATCGATGAGATTTTCTGTCCTGCGGCACTTCCAAGTTTTTTCAAATATTTAGACAAGAGCTACGTGTTTGGTGACAAAGCGTAAATGCGATGCGGCCTCTTCCATCGGGACCCACACATCTGCATTAACAAAGCGCGAGCCCCGGGTGTCACCGACGCCAGACCTGCCGGCACCTGCCAGTGGTCCCCTGCCTCCAAGAGACCCTGCCGCTTTCGACAGTGCACGATGGCCTGAGTGCAAAAAAACAAAAATAAAAGCGGAGCGGGGGGGGGGGGGTAAGAGTGTTAGAACCAATTCACCTTGAAGCCTTTCAGATGTTTATCCTGACATGGAAGCACATTTGGAGAACAGCCTGGATATCCGAGAAAGAGGAAATTGTTCGGTAAAGGCATGTGTTAAAAAATGGTGCAACCATTCAAATCCTGTCTTTAAAGAGCATCTGATGACCCGAATTCGTGCTCGTGATTATTCAGTGAACTAAGCGAGTAAAAACTGCGCACTTTGGATATCCTTTTTGTTCAAAAATTCAGCCGATGCAAGATTGATGTGTATAAATAATGAAAAGAACACACGTTACATTTTCAACGGAAGTCGTCTGAGACTGAAAAAGTGGTTTTAACTGAGAGATTACAAACTGACAGCCAAGAACTGGTGTCACGTGCACAGATTCTCGAAGCCAGACCCTCCCTTGTTTACCATCCACTTTGTTCTCCGAGGACCCCCCTGTCTCATATATGTAGGTGGCCGGCCTGAGCAGTGCAGGCATTCCTGAGTGGTTTTCATTTGGGTACTTTTCTACACAAGCAGGATTTACTTTTTATTATTAGAAAAAAGCAAAACCTGGGGCTCCTGGGTGGCTCAGTCGGTGAAGCGGCCGACTTCGGCTCAGGTCACGATCTCGCGGTTCTCGAGTTCGAGCCCCGCATCGGGCTCTGTGCTGACAGCTCAAGAGCCTGGAGCCCGCTTCGGATTCTGTGTCTCCCTCTCTCTCTCTGCCCCTCCCCCACTTGTGCTCTGTCTCTCTCTATCAAAAATAAGTAAATATAAAAAAAAATTTAAAGAAAAAAGCAAAAGGCGTAATAATCAGCAGTCTGCACATTACAATGGGAAAACATCATTTCTTTAAGAAAATTGTTTTACGTACATTTTTAGCAGAGGGGTAGCTCCTCCCAACACCTTTACCCATGGAGTACAAGAAACAACAGCACGTGTTTTCATGTCCCCTTAGGAACACTAAGGTGACAGGTACGGGTGTGACCAGCCCCACCTCACGCCTTGTCCCCAAAAGGCCCTGAACATTCAGGTCTTCACACACAGGTGACAGCCAGGGTGACACGTTTATGGAGGCAATGCTGGTTGGTAATTAATTTAAAGTGGGAAAGTGATGTGGTTCCTGTTCAGTAAATGTAATCGGGGGATATACAGCGTCTTTCCAAATGCACATTCAGAACAAAGCAGATTTGGGTAACGGCCTATTGGACATCATTTGTTTAATCCAATCGCCTCATTTTTACCAACAGGGAGGGTGGTGTCTGAAGAAATAAAGGAATCACGGCACCAGGAGGTGATTTACAGAGCTTCCCCAGGGCCGGGCCTGTTCTCGGGCTCATGTAACCCTCTCAGCGACCTGTGGGGTGGGGTCACTTCGGCCACTGCACATGTTCCTTTCCCACCTTGATCAGCAGTGAAATACAGAGGCTGCGTCACGGACTCTGAAGCTGATGGAGACGTCAGTGGACGCCTGGTCCAACCTCCACATGTTGTGACTGAGGATACAGGGTCCGTGCCATTCGACCACGTGCTCAAAGTTGCCTGGCTTCTGGAACTCAAACTTCAGCTTCTTGGCTCTACGCCCGGGGTTCTTTTAGCCCATCGTGCTCCCTTCCACAAATAAATTAAATAACCAGAGTTCCAATTCGATAAAGTCGGAGGATGTTAAAGAAAATTTTGTTAATAAAATCAGGAAAAGACAGCACTGAAAACACTTAAAGTTGGTGCATTCCTGTGTGTATATATATCTATATTTGTAACATCTATCTACCCATATCTCATCTATGTCAAGAGATACTTGAAACGCTGTTCAAACACTGTTGCTGATGGTTATTTTGAGGTAACAAAATGTTTCGTCTTTGTATTCTTCAACATGTCTTGAGCATTTATTATTTGAGGGCCACACAAAAGTCTTTATTCTCAATAATTGATCAATTGGGTGCTTGTTGTAAGAAACTAAGATCTGGATAAATAGAAGGGTTGGGAAAGAGTACAAAAAATATTTGTGTTTTTTGAGTACAAAAGAAAAGGAGTCCTTCGGAAGGTTATTGGGAGTGCCACTATGTTACAAGTCATGAGAGCAAGTGCGTAGCCACAGGAAGGGTGGGTATGGATGGCCCAAAGCAGAGTTTTGTCTTTATGGCAAAGGCAACAGGATACATGGCTAAAAGTTGTGGAGAGAAAGGTGACACGGTTCAAGGATATTTTAGAAAGCGGGTTCAGACCGAAGTTTTGTAGAAGGGACTTGAATATGAACCAACCAAAGAAAGGAAGCTTCCACCGAAGCAGAACTAGTGTAGAGTGGTGAGTGGGACACATTTCCTGCCTTCCAGGGGCTGACAACTCCTGAGGAGGAAACAATGACCCAATGAAACAGACGGGGTCCTTTCATGAGGAATTGGATGAAGGATGAAAGCAGTCTCCGGGAGAGGAGAAGATCAATGACGGATAAAATTCTTGAGGGAGGCATCAGGGAGGCAATCAGATGTTGTCTGCACCTTACAACAGAATAGAATTGGGATGCGTAGATTTGTATCATTGCAGGAGAAAGGAAGAGCCCTGGGCAAACAGCATGGAAAGTCAACACGGCCCTGTCACTCTCAGATATACAAAGGGGGAAAAAAAAGGTTTCGTTGGGGTGCCTGGGTGGATCAGTCGGTTGAGCATGCGACTCTTGATTTCATCTCAGGTCATGAGCTCATGGTTCCTGAGTTCGAGCCCCGTGGTGGGCTGTGCGTTGGCAGTGTGGAGCCTGCTGGGGATGCTCTCTCTCTGCCCCTCTCCCGCTTGCTCTCTCTCTCAAAATAAATAAATAAAATTAAAGGAAAAAACATGTTTGGCTGATCTTAAGAGAAGTATACTAATATACTAGGTAGTATTAGAAAAACAGCTTCCTCAATACCCACGTACTAATTCCAGAACCTGTGACTATGTCACTTGACATAGCAAAAGAGACTTTACAGACATGATTAACGTCAGGGACCTTGAGACAGGGAGATTCCCCGAGATGATCTGAGTGAATCCAACATAATCACAGGAGTCCTTACAGCTGTGGAGGGTTTGAGGTCCAGTGCACATCTCACTTCTTAATATAATGGATTTGTAGCTTCTAGCCTCTCAAGATGGCCCCTGACAATTCTTCTCTTTTGTGGATGCGCGTGCCTTTGAATTCTGGGCCAGACTTGTGATTGGCTTTGACGAAGAGAATGTTACAGAAATAATATTCTGGGACTTTTGAGCCCAAACCTTAACATGACTGTCAGCGTCGATTTCCTGCCTTGTAGAATCTAGGTGCTATGCTGTGAGGAAGCTCAGTAGCCCTTGGATAGTCCCACGTGGAGGAGAACTAAGTCCTTTGGCCAACAGGCTCTGCTAAGCTTCCATGTGGCCAACATCAACAGTCAGCTCTGTGAGTGATCTCTCAGCCATCCTAGGACGTGGAACATTATGCGATAATAGGTAGCCAAGACAGGATTCATTTTCTTTTTTTCTTTTTATTCTTTTTATTCTTTTTTTTTAAATATATGAAATTTATTGTCAAATTGGTTTCCATACAACACCCAGTGCTCATCCCAGCAGGTGCCCTCCTCAATACCCATCACCCACCCCCCCTTCCCTCCCACCCCCCGTCAGCCCTCAGTTTGTTCTCAGTTTTTAAAGTCTCTTATGCTTTGGCTCCCTCCCTCTCTAACCTCTTTTTTTTTTAAGACAGGATTATTTTTCAAAGATTGTTTTTTTATGCTTTTTATCTAACAGTGTTTTCCCCCACAAGCATATATTCGCTAAGTTTGTAAGTATATTTGTCTGTGTTTCGATGCAAGGATCTTGGCATGTTAACCTCAGTATTCCCAGAGTTAGCCCATGCTTGGCACATAAACATTTATAAAACCATTAAAAGAATGAGTGAATGCGTTTTTAACCTATAATCAGAAGGAATACACACACACACACACACACACACACACTTATATATATAGTGCTAAAAAATAATTAAAATAAATTAAGTGCTCAGTTAAACTTGGATTCAGAATTTTCATTTGGGGACTTTATCCAAACCAAACCCTAAGTATTGCCATTTAAACCAAGTAATGAATACCGCCTGTTATCATTTCTAGCCTGCATTTGAAATATGTCAATCCCCATTCCCCAGGCAACTCTGTTCTTGGGTCATGCCGTCTCTTCATGTGTGTTCTCTTTAGCAGCTCTGACCATACTCAACACAGGCTATCACAGGGGGCTACTCAAATGCTTATGCTTACCTGGTTGGGTTTTTTTTTTTTTACCATCGGGGGGAGGGTGGCTTGTCTTCAGACTTTTTTTGGGAAATAAACTGCTCTGATTCGTGTTCCTCCATAGGTTTCCAACAAGAATCTCAGAAGTTGGTAATTATTGTACATTATGTCCTCAACATAAAATCTTGGACTCACAAGAAGGAAGAAGAGGTCTACCACAGAGATTGGCATGTCAGTGAAGTCCACTGTGAACCCCCGAGTATAATATAAACCTTCCCTGAACACATAAAATTCTTGGCTTCCAAGAAGAGTCTTGTAGAAAGAGAGACCTGCATTTGTTTCCAACGCATTTACGCTAGTCAGAACTCTCAGTCCCAGATCAGTTTTAAAATACTGATTCCAAAGAAAGGTGACATGGTTCACATTGTTTTAATTAAAGAACAATTTTTCCTCTCTGTAGAGCTGACATGTATATTAAAGTGCTGTCTTACCAGTAGTGAATAATTCTAGCGCATAAATAGCTCCCTTTATAAAAGTCTTCAGATCGGGATGGAAATCCAAAGACTTGAAACAACAGAACTGCCTATCTGAGCTGAGAACCTCCCAGACGCAGAGAACAGCATTTATCTGACACCTGAGGGAAGTATCAGGTTGGTCACTCAGACTCTAAGCATTTAAACGTGCCGGGGGCTAGGCTTGTGACTCTGGCTAATTGCCCGAGTGAAATACACTAGGAGGGCTCTGGAGTCAGAGCCCAGGGCGAGACTTCCAGCTCCACCCCTTGCAAAATGTCTGGAGGACAAGCATTGACATACAACAGGTGATCAGCAAACATTCGGTGATCAGCAAACACTCGGTGATCAGCAAACACTCAGTGATCAGCAAACACTCGAGGTCTGGCAACCACACATGGAGCAGTTGGCAAATCCAAAACAACAACAACAACAGCAACCAAAGGAAAACCAAGGTCGGTTATGGTTTTCTCTGTCCGTTCCCCTCCTCACGTAGCCCCTCAGACCGATCTTCAAAAATATGAATGTAAGCGGCTTCCAGTCCATAGGGAAAATAAAGGGAGAAACAGAATCCAGTGAGGAGATGCACCTAAGGTAAGAAGCTAGTACCACACGCCTTTCGGGTGACAAAATGAATCTGAGACGTTCAGCTCTTTGAAAGAAGGGGCATAGATTGTACCCATCTCGGACCCTTCACAGATACAGGCGTGCTCAGCACTTAGAGTTTAGGAAAATGCTGGTAATAAAACCAGAGTTGTAAGCAGAAGCTCTCACGCCCGAGATTCCCAAGGATACAGCACTAAAAGGCACTTCGGCTGGAGGCGAGTGTGAGAAGCAGAACCCAGGCAGACTGCCTCTTCACCAGGGTTTTGTGATCATGGGAAGACAACAATGAGTAGCTCTGTGGGATTTGTAACGGTGTTGCCTCTAAGGAGGCTGTGGCTGATGAGAAGGATGTCAACTGTACAGAGAAACCATTCGGTGTTCCCTTGACCGTCCTAATTCATGTCGTCTGTCTGGAGTTCAGTGTCCCCTTTATGGAGTGAAAGAGTTCAACTTCTTTGCTGTTAAGTGATGTCCCAAACAACCAAGGATTCGAAGGAAGGGGTTTTCATTTGACTCCCCGCCCCCCAATGGACCCCAAGATAAGAAGTTGCACATAAGGTATTTATTTGGAAGATGCGGTGTGGGAATGGAGAAGTGAGACAGGGAATTGAATCAGTCCAGAAAATGTGTGTTATCAAGAAAATTACCCCTGGGAGCAGTTTGAGATAAATGCCACTGGGAATCTCAGAAACAATGGGAAACAGTGGTGTTCAAACTTTTTAACCTCAGTACTCCTTTACTGTCTTAGCAATTACGGAGGACCCCAAGAAGCCCTTGTTTATATAGGTAATACCTTAAAATATTTGTTCTATTAGAAATTAAAACTGAGGGGCGCCTGGGTGGCTCAGTCGGTTGGGCGTCCAACTTCGGCTCAGGTCACGATCTCACGGTCCGTGCGTTCAAGCCCCATGTCGGGCTCTGTGCTGACAGCTCAGAGCCTGGAGCCTCTTTCAAGATTCTGTGTCTCCCTCTCTCTCTGACCCTCCCCCGTTCATGCTCTGTCTCTCTCTGTCTCAAAAATAAATAAACGTTAAAAAAATTTAAAAAAAATTAAAACTGAGAAAAAATTTAAATATTTATTTGTTAATTTAATTAGAGTAAATCTGTTACATGTTAACTAAATGGCAAATATTTTATGAGAAGCCACTATATTTTCCAAAGACAAAAAAAAATGATGTGGGAAGGATGAGATTATATTACATAATTTTTATAAATCTCTTCAATATCTGGTTTAATAGGAAAGAAGCATACTCTCATATGTGTTTCTGCATTCAATCTATTGCTGTATGTTTTGGTTGAAGTACACCTGCCCGTAACCAGATAGGTCATTGGAAAAGTGATGGATATTTTAATTATGTATGTAATTACGTACACTCTCAGATAGCTATGTATATTCTTTTTTTGATATTACACTGAATCTTGACGACTGATAATTTCTTAAAGGTTCAGTTGCAAATGCAAAGTTTGAAATCATATCTATGAGCTGTTTGTACTCTATTTCACGACAATCCATTTTTTTTAAAATCCTGCACTTTGAACAAATCTTTTACTGATATTTGATTTTGGTCATGTGTTGGTCCTATGAAAATTAGTGGTTCACTGAGTTAGGCAGTTACTCCGAATGCTAGCATATTTCACTACACGACTTCAAGAATTCACATTCATTCTTATCTCCACTTGTATCATCAGAAAAGCCGTTAAGCATTGGGAAGTCATCAGGCTCACAGCGGTGGATATGAGTTCTCAAAATATCTAATTTTCTCGCGAAACCTCAGATTTTCTTACTGGCAACAAATACCGTCCGTGGTGTCTTTGAAGTGACGGCCTTATTTCATTCATTTTGAAAAATGCCTGCCAAGTACCCAAGTCTGAAAAGCATAGCTTCTTTTTGCAACTCAAGGAATCACGCACGTACTTTTCTTTGAAATAACCACCGTACTTCTGGATGGAGCAGAATTGCTATAGATGCAGTTTCCATCTTATCGCATAGAATATTAGAAGGATTTACACTTAAGGGTCAGTGTTTAATAAAATGTAATTATTTTTTTTTCCTTTACTGCTTCATCCAGGACACTTTAAGTGAACCTGCTCCCACCCCCACCCCCACGTCAGTACAAGATGGTGAAGAATACAATGACGACCAGTGTAACCAGTACAACTCGTACAACAGGTGTCACTGCCTGACTCGGGTGAAGGCAACTGTCCCACCATGTTTTTTTGCACCTGGGAGTGCAAATGTCAATGCAGTGAAAAAGGCAAATCACACTTTTAGACGAGAACACAAGCATCCAAATCCTCCCATCTAAGGGGTGAGCCAGCTGGAGATTCGTAGCTTGAGGGATGCTCGAGAGAGGGGTGTGGATCCCCCAGGACTTCTCACCCACTGTCCACGCGGCTGGAATAATGGCTTCACCAACCAACAGCCACCCTCGGGAAAACACAGACACTCCTGGAAGTGAGGAGGGCATGCGAGGAAATAGGAGAGGCCAAGGGGAGATAGGTGGGGAGCAAGAGAGTCTGTTAAAGTCACAGAAATGGGTAGGGCTGGGTGAGGGGCAGCGCCGTCCCTTGATCTCCCCGCTCCCAGACACAGCGCCTTCACTCTGTTTCCCGCATTGAGTTTCCATGAAACAGAGTGCTCGAAGAAAGGGTTTCACCCCTGAGGAAACAACAAGGAATTAGAACTACTGATTTAGATGATTTTTTTAATACAATTTATTATCAAGGTGGCTAACAAACAGTGTATACAGCGCGTTCTTGGTTTTGGGGGTAGATTCCCATGATTCATTACATAGAACACCCAGTGCTCATCCCAACAAGTGCCCTCCTCAATGCCCATCCCCCACTTTCCCCTCTCTCCGTACCCCCCCACCCCGCTCATCAACCTTCAGTTTGTTGTCTGCATTTAAGAGTCGTTTATGGATTGCCTCCCTCCCTCTCTGTTTGTAGCTTTTTTCCCCCTTCCCTTCCCCCATGGTCTTCTGTTGAGTTTCTCAAGTT
Organism: Prionailurus bengalensis; assembly: GCF_016509475.1. Classification (NCBI taxonomy): domain Eukaryota; kingdom Metazoa; phylum Chordata; class Mammalia; order Carnivora; family Felidae; genus Prionailurus; species Prionailurus bengalensis. The sequence continues at coordinate 58,157,154 of NC_057360.1, forward strand.
CCACGTATGAGTGAAAACATATGATATCTGTTTTTCTCTGACCGACTTATTTCACTTAGCATAAGTGAAACCCTCCAGTTTCATCCATGCTATTGCCAATCAGTATGGAAGTTCCTCAAAAAATTAAAAATAGAACTACCCTACAACGCAGCAATAGCACTTCTAAGAATTTATCCAAAGGATACAGGAGTGCTGATGCAAAGGGGTACTCGTACCCCAATGTTTATAGCAGCACTTTCGACATCGGCCAAATCAGGGAAAGAGCCCAAATGTCCATCAACTGATGGATGGATAAAGAAGATGTGGTTTATATCTACGATGGAATACTACTTGGCAATGAGAAAGAATGATTTACATGATCTTCAAATTCCCTTCTAACCCTAACTTGTCCTGACTGTGCTATCAATTATTATGAAATCCCCAAGTAGCATCCTAATTATGTAACCGAAAGAAGGCAAGGAACATTAATTAACTAGTTAATTAATTAACCATTAATTAATTAACAGAACCCTGGAACCAGTGTTCCATCCCCCGGAATAGTTTCAAGCAGTTGCTGGTTCTACCTCTCTACCGGAAAAGCAGGAAACCTTTTGCTGGCATCTTGAAGAGGCCAGCAGGGAGAGAAAGTTGAAACTGCTTTTGATGGCATTTCCATAAAAATCATGTCTACAGGAGATGGTGCCCCTCTGCCCTGGAGCCCCGGGGGCTCCAACCACCTCAGGGTAGATGTGAACTGGAAGTTCTCTTGCTCTGCTCTGGATTTTCAGCTCAGTGGCCCAGATCACCTGGAAGATCCCCAAACCCCCAATCTATAAAATGTAAAGGGCCCCAGGACTTGTAGTGCCACAAGGTACCCAGCTGATTCAGATGCAGATTTTCTTGGAAGGAAAACCCCTGTGTCCCAGGACCCAGAGAGTTTGGGGAAGAGGAGAGATCATTAAAGTAAGGGGTCAGTACAGTTCTTTCTCTGTCCGTTCTAATGCTTTTTCTTGCAAGCTAACCTTACTCACACTGACTTAAAACTTAAAGCCCACTTAACGGACTCTTGAAAATGGAGGTTCAGGGGCGCCTGGGTGGCGCAGTCGGTTAAGCGTCCGACTTCAGCCAGGTCACGATCTCACGGTCCGTGAGTTCGAGCCCCGCGTCTGGCTCTGGGCTGATGGCTCAGAGCCTGGAGCCTGTTTCCGATTCTGTGTCTCCCTCTCTCTCTGCCCCTCCCCTGTTCATGCTCTGTCTCTCTCTGTCCCAAAAATAAATAAACGTTGAAAAAAAAATTAAAAAAAAAAAGAAAATGGAGGTTCAGTGCAAAGAGTGTTTCAGGTGAGGTTTGACTTGGTGTTTCACTTCTGTCACCAAGGTCACAGGATTTCTTCCACATCTCTGTTCCCATGGTGTCAGCATCCTCCTAAATTTCCCAAATAAGGTGAAGTTTCTTTGTGCTTCCAATATGTCTGCCTCTAGCAAATGGACCCTCCACATCCTTGTTCACATACACGAAGATAGGAGACTTCCTTTTTCTCAACCACTAAACCAACACCACGGGCTTCACTTAGACCATGGATCAACTTCGCTTTCATGCCTACTCTTGAACTGAGTATAGTAACCAGGGCTGAGGCCAGAGGCCAATCAGAGTTCATGGCTCTGAAAGTGGGGTCAATTCCATATAAACCACATGGCTGCTAGACAGTGGGCGGTGGGGGAGTAAGATGGAGTCCAGTAAAACATGTAAGCATGCACACCATACAGCCTCAAGGTCTGAAGTAAGTTCGCATCTTAAAAGTATTGCCCCCTCAGCAAAGAGCTCCCCGTGGTGTAATCACCTTCATCTCAGATTATACAGATTATAAAACGATATAGCTTGTTTTTAGACACAGCAGTCCGTTTTATTGTAACAATGTGAAATGTCTCCAGCCCAAAATATAAGACGACAGCTGACAGCAGGAGGGGCCAGATGTCCTAGGCTGGTTTGCTCAGAGGTTGAGGGAACAGGTAACTCATCTTTGGCAAAGAGTGCTGGCAGAGACTAAGAGAGAGCTAGATCGGCATCCCACTGTCGCTTCTCCCCAGAAATGGTTCCAAATGATCTATCTCAAAGTAAATGCTAATATACGACAACTAATAAACACTCCAAACTAAACATCCACCTCCTCCCGTTCCTTGACACCTTGATTACATAGCTCCTACCTCAGGGATGACGAGGACTTTTGAGTTGGCTGAGATAATCATCCTTCTGTTATGGGACGCATAGGAAATGAAAAGATAAATTTGGTATAATTACAGAAAATGAGGTCAATGTTGCATTTCTTGAACCCCTGCAATGGAATGTCATACCCATAACTGGGCCTTTGCCCTGTCCTTTTTTTTTTTTTTTTGCTTTGTTTTTGTTTTTTTAGTAAAAAACCTAAAGCATGAAATCTACCCTCTTAAAAATGTTCAGTATACAACATCGTTAACTATGGGTACAGATTGTTGTATAGGAGATATGTAGAACTTTTTCATCTTGCCTCATGGAAACTCTATACCCGTTGAACAGTAACTCCCTATTTCCCCCTCCCTTCCCTTGGCAGTCACCATTCTACTTTGTGCTTTGACGAGTTTTGCTATTTTAGATACCTGACATAAGTGGAGTCAAACTGTGTCCCATAGTGGCTACATTTACATGTCCACCAACAGTGCGTCAGAGTTCTAATTTCCCCACATCTTTTTTTTTTTTTCAACGTTTATTTATTTTTGGGACAGAGAGAGACAGAGCATGAACGGGGGAGGGGCAGAGAGAGAGGGAGACACAGAATCGGAAACAGGCTCCAGGCTCCGAGCCATCAGCCCAGAGCCCGACGCGGGGCTCGAACTCTCGGACCGCGAGATCGTGACCTGAGCTGAAGTCGGACGCTTAACCGACTGCGCCACCCAGGCGCCCCAATTTCCCCACATCTTTATCAACACTTGTTATTTTCTGTTTCTGTTTCTGTTTGGCTTTTCTTTTCTTTTCTTTCTTTTTTTTTTTTTTTATAATGCCCATTGGTATGGTATGCCCATTGGTAATGGGCATAACAGGTATGAGGTGATATCTCATTGTGTTTTGATTTGCATTTCCTGATGATCTGTGATGTTGTACGTTTTTCATATACCTGTTAAGCATTCGTATGTTTTTGAAGAAATGTCTGTTCAAGTCCTTTGCTTACTTGTTTAAATCAAGTTATTTTCTTTTCTGTTGAGTTGTAGAAGTTCCTTACATATTTCAGATACGAAGCCCTTATCAGATGTATGGTTTGCAAATATTTCCTCCCCTCTCTAGGTTGTCTTTTCACTCTGTTGATTCTTTTGGCACTCAGAAGTCTTTTAGTTTGATGTCGTTCTCCTTGTCTATTTTTATTTATTTATTTTGTTCTGTGCTTTTGATGTCCTATTCAAGAATCATTGCCAAGACCAATGTCGTGAACATTTTCCCCTCATGTTTTCTTCTAGGAGCTTTATAGGTCTTATGATTAAGTCTTTAACCCACCATTTCGAGTTGATTTTTCTATACGGTGTAAGACAAGGCCTAATTTCATTCTTTTGCATGTGGATATCCAGTTTTCCCAGCAGCATTTGTTGAAGAGATTTCTTTTTCCATTATGTGTTCTTGGTATCCTTATCAAAGATCAGTTGACCGTATACATGTGTGTTTATTTCTGGGCTCTCTATTATGTTTCATTGGTCTATATGGCTGTCTTTATGCCAGTAACGAACTGTTTTAATTATTGTAGCTCTGCAATGTGCTAGGAAGTCAAGAAGCATGAGACTTCCAGCTCTGATCTGTCTCAAGATTGTTTTTGACTCTTGGAGGTCCTTTGTGGTTCCATATCAATTTTAGTATCGTTTCCTTTTCTTCTGCAAATGAACACCTTTGGGATTTTGAAAGGGATGACATTGAATCTTGGGTGGCTTTGGGTAGTATGGACATCTTAGCAACATTAAACCTTCCAATCCATGAGCACAGGATGTCTTTTCACTTGTTTGTGTCTTTCATTTCTTCTATCATTATTTTATAGTTTTCAGGATGGTACAAATCTTCCACCTCCTTGGTTAATTTTATTCCTATGTATTTTATTCTTTGTGATGCTATTTTAAGTGGAACCGTTTTCTTAATTTTCTGCTCAGAGTGTCTGTTTGTCCTATTTTGTATAATGTGCTCCCTGGTTCCAGAAAAAGGAGGCATCCACAGCATCTTTCTTTGAATCTTGTGCTTGAAGTGACTTGAAGATTCAACTTTCTCCAAGGGAGAAAATTGACTAGCTTTCATTTCTGTGCTCTTCAAAATGCTCTCATATCAGAAAGGACTTCCTAATGTCCTAAGATCCTTATTTTGCAAGTCCTCTGGGAAAGCCAGTCATTGGCACATGTGTGGAGGGGGCAAGGCTTGGAGGTTTTATAAGGTGACTCCTACAGTTTTCACTACTGAGTCTTTGGTGTATTCGTCTTCATTGTGGAAACTCCATTCTGAGGGTTTGTAGAACTTATTTGCTTCTATGCTGTGCATTTGAAACAAAAAAAAAATAGTGAAGGGTATCACAGTTTGCTACAGCCCCTGTGCTTTGTCCCTGAGGGGGCTCTCTAGGTTTCTTGAGGTGCGCGGCAAATTTCACTCCTCCCTGAAAGATTACAGCTGGTGCTCCTTTTTTTTTTTTTTTTTTTTCTGACTTAACAAAGGACCTGACTCTTGAAAGGGGCCCAACACCGTCCAATTTCATGATTCAGGGCTGGTGATCTCTGTGTTAGTCTGGTATAACACGATTCTCCACAAAAGGAGGCAGGGCTGGAAACCCTCCTTGTGAGTAGCAAGAGCTGAGGGACCTTGAGGAAGGAGAGGGACCCTCTGCCCACCTATTGGCTGCCTGGAAAGAGTGGGCGGAGCTCCCTGCACCAGCGCTGAGAGCCCGGGGGGCGGTGGGCAGGGGGCTGTCAGTGCCCTGGCCACAAAGTCCTGTGCAGAAAGTCAGAGAAGAGCACACGCTGCAGGTACAACCGTGCGCCTCTCTGGAAAAGAGTCAGCCTCAGGTCCAAAACTGTTTTGACCCTTTTCTCCTGTGTAACCAAACCGCTGGCCTCGAGTGATTCAGGGAGACCCCAAAATTCATCCGCCCTCTTTACTTCGGCCTTGATTGAAAAGTACACATAGTGACAAAAGACAAAAAGCATGCTCTTGCTTCTTTTTTAAAAATCAGAATACAGTTCTCATACAGGTTTAGCAATAAAATGAAGCAAATAACAAAAATCGCAACAGCAATAATAATAATAGCGATGACAGCAATAGTAGTGATAATAACAGGAATGACGAAAATAATTTAAAAATGAAGCAGCCCAGACTCAAAATCTTATCGTCCGAAAAGAAGCACCTATGCCATGTTGGTGTATTGTCTGCCCAGCCTTCCTCTTCTCCTTTACATTTTGCCTCTGTGTGGGACAATGAAATTGCTTTATAACCAGCTCTTTCTTTTCCACACAGTACCATCCGGCAAACATCTACCCAAGGCGTAAGTCTTCCGGCATCATCCCATTAGCCACGTGTTAATTCCTTACTCAGTGAAATGAGTATATTTCCTTCTCGAATGACCTCAACCTGTAAGCTTAGTTTTCTTGTCTGTATAACGGGCAGACTTACTGCAGACATTTTGGAGACTCATTAAAACCAGCAACAGAGCCCTTGCTGTAGTCAGCACGCAGGCCGCATAGCTTCCCGGTGTTCCATCTACTTCCGCCAAGCCCACCGCTCTGAGACTTTATGCAACCATTCCCAACGTTACAGAGGTAGCCATCTCCTTCTATGTCAGAGCTGTTTTATGCGTACAAAGCCGTCGCTGTTTCCTTAGACTCAAACACCAAACGTCAACTAACAGGATCAAGATTTAAAGGACTGAAGTTTGTGATTGCAAAATTTTTATGTTTATTGTTCAACAAACATGGTCTGAACACCTCCAGGAGTGAGGTGCTGTGTGAGTGCCAGAGTTATACGTAGCAGATACAGAGGATATGGCTGGTGCATGCCTGAGTGCAAGGGAATTAATAGAGGACACAAATGGATATGAAAACCATTGGCTTTTAGAACCATCTCTTCATGTACAAAGGAGAAGGAGAAGAAGAAGAAGAAGAAGAGGAAGAAGAAGAATAAAGAAGGAGAGGGAGGAGGGACAAGAAGAAAGAGAAGGTCAAACACAAGGACTAGAAGAAGAAAACAGTAACCAAAATACACTTTCTATAGTAACACAGGGAAGACGTGGCTGTTGATGTTGCGCTGCTATGATAAGTTGATGGAAAAGGAAGAAAATGTACACTTGACTTGTGCACATTAGCGTGAGCATTTGAGCATTAAGTGCCACCCTATCAAACACAAACTATTTCGTTTCAGGTGTCACCGCCTTCCATGTCTGCATAGACATAACACGGAGCGGGAGGGGAGACGTGAGCACAGACTCCTTGAGCGGCGCAGGGTTCCCTAGTACAGTTACGAGTCATTATGAGAGAAAGGGTATAAAAATCAATTCGATGTAAACCCTGTCCTTAAAATTTAGCATTTAGCAAACTGATCGGAACATGGCAAAAATAATTAAGGAACTGTCACTGAAGTGCTATATTTGTTGACAACAGGGAGGAATCCCTTCTATCCAGAAGGGTATAGGAAGGCTTAGCTGCATTTGAGTCTCGGAGTAATGAAGAGAATTTGAATTGGGGTAGGTGAGGGCAGTGTAATCCAGGCCAAGGTAACTGCATGAGAACAGGAGAAGGAAAGTAAATCATGGTGCCGTGTATGGTAAGCAGTAAACAGTTTAGTTTGGCCAAAGTAAAGGGGACAGACAACAGGTGATGATAGCTACTTTTTACTGAGCTCTCGTTATGTGAAAATTCCTGGGTGGAGGGCTGGAATACATAATCTTGCTTGAACGCTACAAATCTGTGGTAGATCGTACCACATTCGTTTTACGGATTGAGACAATAGAAACCCACCGAGAGTTTTAGGCAAAAAAACAAAAAAAACAAAAAAAGGGCTACCCATTTGGAACTGTGGTCCTGGAAGACTAATTTGGCATCTGTGTCCAAGATAGGGCGTCAAGGAGGAACGGCGGAGATGGAGACCCTCTCCATTGGGAAGGCCACGGCAATAGTCCAAATGGCAACTGATGGAAACTTGACTTGTAAAACTACAATGGGGGAGAGAGGATACATGTAAGTGTGCTGCAGAGCTCAAATCCAGAGAACGAGTAAGCTGATTTCACGTGAAAGGTAAGAAAAAAAATGGTGCTAGGATTGCAACCTCGGACGGCCACGGAGACGGTGGCGCCATTAACCGAGGAAGAACAAGAGGACCTTTGGAGGAGCGATGATGGACTTGGTTTGGGACGCACGAGGTTTGGAGGACAGTCAGCGGTAGATCTCCAGTAGCTTGTGAGAAGTGGGAGGCTAGAACCCAAGGGAAAGAAATTTGGGAGCAGAGATGTGATGAGAGTTAATAACAGGCCAGTAGCTCGATGTGCCTCCGCAAACTGGCCACTCCATAAAGCTGCGTCACAGAGACCTAAGAGGAGAACGAAATTCCGTTTCTTTCCTCTAGCTTACTTTATCGTAACAGTACAGTGTAGAACGCATATAACATACAAAATACGTGCTCATCAACTGTTTATGTTATCGGTAAGGCAACCAGCCAACAGCAGGCTATTAATGCTTAAGTTTGGGGGGAGTCAAAAGTTATATACAGATTTTTACTGCACAGGCGGTCAATGCCCTGAGCCCCGTGTTGTCCACGGGACAAATGTATAAGCTGCTGCTGCTGGGGCCTTGAGGATCCTAGGTGTGAAATCGTTTAGAGCAGGCACCTCAGCCGTGGTTGGGTTGAGCCCCAGATTGGCTACATCGTGATTTTCTTCTTACGTGGTGGGAATTCTTAATGAGAAGCTCAAGAAATCAAGTTTAATTTATGTACAGATGTTTCTAACCAGTGTGTGTGTGTGTGTGTGTGTGTGTGTTTGGTTTTTTCTAACAACAAAATAGAATATATCCTTCAAGTTTGGATAGCTGGTAGCATTCCCCTCCCCCCCCCCCAAAAAAAATCCCAAAAGTGAATGACTTCCTTTCAAATCTAAAGCATAAATCATAACTGTGCTCTCTTTCTGGGGCTTCTGCCTTTTGTCAAATTAACAGCTTTAGAAAGAAACACATATTTTCAGCTGACCTGCGCTTGGACCTAACATTTCTTCCCTAAGCTGTTCTCAGACATTTCAGTCCTGGCGGAGAGGACACGCTTTCAGAATGCGCCTGGGTGGCCCGGATCCCGTCCTGGCCTCAGCAGTTTAATCACCCTGCCTTGCAGGGGCCGCTTTTGGCTAATGAATCCTCGGCTCCAAGTTTTCCCTCCTTCTAATGAGTGCTAATAAAATGCATTTAACTCCACTAATGCAACAGAAATTCAGCATTATTTCATTGTATCTGCTTAATAAGAACCTTGTTTAATATCAAATTACCGCCTGCTCAGCCAAAGCATATGCGGGGGGAAGCGGGGCTGTGAGAAGGGAATATCAAGTGCTTTAATTTGGACATTCCTCCTACTATGCCCTACAGTCCTACGTGATTGCTTAATTCATTTAGCCGAGCTGGTCTGATCCTTCCGCCAACTGTTTTGTAAAATTTACTGCAATGCTAGGCAACCGGTCCCACCACACAAGCTAGAAATACAGGATTGCTTTTCCTGGGACCAAGCTATTAACAGTTGTTCGGGGAGAGGCAACAGGCAATGAAGCAGATACTGTTACAAAAAGGAAGAGGTTTGGGATGTGCCTCATTTTGTAAAATAGTTACAGCAAAACCAATTTGTAGTAATCAAATCTCCCCTCCCCCAATTGTTTACGGTCCGATTTCAGAAGCAATGCATCTTTGTTTCAAGATTTATCTTCAGTGAGCGGTGATGTCTCATCCTCCGTTTATTTTAGCTGCGAACTCTGCCTTCTTTTGAACTAGCCCCTCACTCAAGTGTCAGTAACAAATATCTATCCTAAGCCTTCCACTTAAAGAAAAGAATCATTTCATAATTTGAATAATCATCATTTGAATTAGTTAACTGTAACGTTTCGTGTATTTGGGACTTTCTTAAAGTGAAGCACACCTCTGGTCTCATTACCTGCAAATCAGAGATAAGAACCTTCGTTCTCACTGTCCCCATCAAAGTCAGGAACCTGGAAATATCCCCGATCCTCTTGTCACCTGAGAGAGACCATACAAGACATTTTCAAATGCATTGGTTTTTAAAAAATGTTTATCATTTATTTTTGAGAGAGGGAAAGAGAGAGAGCAATGGAAGAGGCAGAGAGAGAGGGAGAAAGAGAATCCCAAGCAGGCTCTAGGGTGTCAGTGCAGAGCCTGATGCAGGGCTCAAACTCAGCTCCCGTGAGATTGTGACCTGAGCCGAAATCAAGAGTCAGACGCTTAACTGACTAAGCCACGCAGGCGTCTCTGATTTCAGTTTTATTAAAAAAAAAAAAAAAAAAAAAAAAATTACACCTACTGTTACAAAAATACAAAGATAAACTACAGATGGGGAGAAAATATTACTTAGGAGTGACATTACTGGGTCATATGGTAAGTGTATGTTTACTTTGTAAGAAACTGCATTTAAAATTTTTTTTAAATTTTATTCATTTTTGAAAGAAAAAGAGAGACAGAGCATGAGTGGAGGAGGGGCAGAGAGAGAGGGAGACACAGAATCTGAAACCGGCTCCAGGCTCTGAGCTGTCAGCACAGAGCCTGATGCGGGACTCGAACTCATGAACCGTGAGATCATGACCTGAGATGAAGTTGGCCATTTAACCGACTGAGCCACCCAGGCGCCCCTAAACTGCATTGTTTTTTTAAGGTATCAGATTCTATTCCCTTTGATGGCCTGCCTATTAAACTGGCTAATATACTTCCCTTGGGTTTTTGAAGAAGTTAAAAAGGATTGTGACTTTTCTACGGATTTAAGAAGGGAAAAGAAATGGGGGGGGGGGGCAGTGAGGACAGCTTCCTTCCATTTCTTTTATATTTATTCAGAAAAGTCTATTGTTATCTCTAGGTTTGAAGATAGTTTGTCAATTGTTTAGGAAAATGACATTGTACAAAAGTAGCAGTTATCTCTTGAGACTGTGTAACTGGTCGCCTGATAAGAAAACAGGTGAAGGGGCGCCTGGGTGGCGCAGTCGGTTAAGCGTCCGACTTCAGCCAGGTCACGATCTCGCGGTCTGTGAGTTCGAGCCCCGTGTCGGGCTCTGGGCTGATGGCTCGGAGCCTGGAGCCTGTTTCCGATTCTGTGTCTCCGTCTCTCTCTGCCCCTCCCCCGTTCATGCTCTGTCTCTCTCTGTCCCAAAAATAAATAAACGTTGAAAAAAAAATTTTTAAAAATTAAAAAAAAAGAAAACAGGTGAAAATGGCAGGAATCCATTCAAGATTTATCTTGTAGAGATCATCTAGAAATCATAAGACCACAAGTCTGTTGTTGCTGAATGCCTAATAAACGATCTCCGCCAAAATTTAGACATGGCAAACTAAAAAGTATGGCTGCTCTGTCCTCCCTTCGATCTTGATTACTCCTCAGGGGGCGGAGCGTAGATCCTGGATCCCTCCAGACAAGGAAAAGATAGGAAATCACTGCCTGCTGTAACTGCGTTCCATGGCTTCCCAATGCTTCAGAAAATAAATGGGTGTTTCCACCTATATAAGACATATACCCCTGCTCAAAAGTGAGTGTAGATGAGGAGACAAAAACCAAACTTGCTGTATCTTCTAATTACATATTGAGCGTTTTTTTTTTTTTTCTTTTTCCAAATCCTATTTTCTGGTTTTCTCACGACAGGGAATATTTATATAAAAAATACATCCTATACAATCCATTTTCTCTTTTTTTAAAAAAACTCTTGTTGTAGATCACTTATTTATTTACAAACAATGCTAAATCATTTTACGCTGAATTTCTTCAACGAATTTTACTTCCAATGTATTGATAGAGAAATGCTTCCAAATGGCTTTGTGGTTCAGACCACATTTGTTCAAAGGTTCATGAAAAATCAACCCCATGGTAGCTCCTGAGAAAGCAACTCAGATATTGGGTTTTCCTTAAATAAAAATTTAGAAGGACACCCTTTAGGGGCACGTGGGTGGCTCAGTCGGTTAAACGGCCAACTGCGGCTCAGGTCATGATCTCCCGGCTCGTGAGTTCGAGCCCCGCGTCAGGCTCTGTGCTGACAGCTCAGAGCCTGGAGCCTGCTTCGGATTCTGTGTCTCCCTCTCTCTCTCTGCCCCTCCCTGCCTGTATTTTCTCCCTTTCAAAAATAAATAAGCATTTAAAAAAAAAAAAAAAGGATACCCTTTTAGAAAACTAGTCTTTTCCAAAACACAAGGAAGATTAGGCTCTGTTCAAACTGTCATTGCTAGAAATGGCTAGGATTAACTGGTTTGTAAGTAGAGATTTCTCTCCCTGAGATATTGTCCCTTTGGACTCATGTAACTGTGAGAAGGAGCTTCAATTACTTCAGGGAAGAAGCTAAAAAAAGGAAGCGGTTGATTACATCCCGAATGGGCAAAGGCTTCCAAAGGTATCTAAGCCTCTCTGCTCTTAAAATAAAATGTAACACTCACTAGACCAGCCTCTCCGGGGATTCAATATGCTGCCTTTCCCCCTGCTTTTCCCCCCTCTGTTTCTACACGTTCTGGAGGTGCTTCCTTTAAAGGACCAAGATTTTGGTAAGAGTGAAGTAAAAAAGGTCCTGGAATCTGTTTCATTTCTAAACCTTTAAGGGACTAGAAAAGGAAGTTGCTTTGTTTATATAATAAAGGGAATTGTGTTAGCTTGGCTTCAGTGTTGTTTATTTGAGCAGTAACTCAGTATCTTTCTTGTATTTGTTAAAAGTCACCACCCATTTTCCCATCAAAAGCCTGGCAGTGCCCTTCTCATTTGTCCCTCACAGTCAAATCAGCCATGGGGTCTGTCTGGAATATTCTTCCTCAGTTTCTCTCGAATGCATCTTATCCTTCCCTTTAAAAATAGCTTTACTCAGATATACCTAAAATGTGGGTGGGGGAAGAGAAGTAAAGATACGGGTTCAAGCTTAAAGAATCATCAACTTAATAGAGACGGCAATATGTGTAAGACGTTATACACAAGCCTAATGATAACCACAAATCAAAAGCCAGTAATAGATGCAAAGAGAGAGAGAGAGAGAGAGAGAGAATGGAATTCAAGGATGTCACTAAAGAAAACCAGCAAACCATGAGAGAAGAGAGCGACAGAATAAGGGAACAGAGAAGAACTACAAACACAACCACAAAACGAGTAACAAAATGACATTACGTGCCTACCTATCTATAATTACGTTTAATGTAAATGGACTAAACACTACAATCAAAAGACAGGGTGACAATGAATTAAAAACACAAGACCCATCTACATGCTGCCTACAGGAGACTCATTTCAGACCTAAGGACACACAGATTGAAAGCGAAGGGATAGAAAAGGACTTATCACAGAAAGGGAAGTGAAAAGAAAGTCAGAGTAGCAATACTTACATCGGACTAAATAGACTTTAAAACAAAGACTGTACAAAGAGACAGAGAAGGGCACTGTATAATCATAAAAAGAAAAATCCAATAAGAAGATATAACTGTTGTAAATATTATACACCCAACGTAGGAGTGCCCAAATACATAAAGCAGCTCATAACAAGCATAAAGGAAGCAGTCAGTAGTAAATCAATAGTGGTAGGGGGATTTTAACACTCCACTTACATCAGTAGATGGGTCATCTAAACAGAAGGTCAACAAGGAAACAGTGGTTTTGAATAACACATTGAACTAGATGGATCTAACTGATATATCCAAAATGTTCTATCCTAAAAGAGCAGGATACACATTTTTTTCAAGTGCACGGGAAACATTCTTCAGAACAGGTTACACAATAGGCCACAAAACAAGTCGCCACAAATTCAAGAAGATTGAAGTCATAGCATGCATCTTTTCTGACCACATTATGAAACTAGAAATAAACTATGAGAAATAATCTGGGGAGAGCACAAATACTTGGAGGTTAAATAATATCTACTAAACAATGAATGGGCACCCCCAAAATCAAAGAGGAAATAAAAAAATACACGGAGACCAATGAAAATGAAAACACAATGACCCCAAGTCCTTGGGATGCAGCAAAAACTGTTCTTTTTTTTTTATGTTTATTTTTGAGAGAGAGAGAGACAGAGACAGACAGACCACGAGTGGAGGAGGGGCAGAGAGGGAGGGAGACACAGAATTCAAAGCCGGTTCAAGGCTCTGAGCTGTCAGCACAGAGCCTGATGCGAGGATAGAACTCGTGAACTGCAGGATCATGAACTGATCCAAAGTCCGACACTTAACCGACTGAGCCACCCAGGCACTCCGAAAAACTGTTCTAAGAGGAAATTTTATAGCAGTACAGGCCTAGCTCAAGAAACAAGAAAAATCTCAAATAAGCGACATAACCCGATACCTACAGGAGCTAGAAAAAGAACAAACAAAATCCAAACCCAGTAGAAGGAAGGAAATAATAGAGTAAAGCAGAAATAAGTGAAATAAAAATTAAAAAACAATAGAACAGATCAATGAAACCAAGAGCTTGTTCTTTGAAAAGGTCAACGAAATGGATAACTCTTCAGCCAGATACAGGAAGAAAAAAGAGAGAGAACTCAAATAAGCAAAATAAGAAATGAAAGGGAACAAATAGCAACTGACACCACAGAAATAAAAAGAATTAGAAGAGAAAAAAATTCTATGCCAACCAATAGGACAACTACAAAGTGAATAAATTCCTAGAAATATACAATCTCCCAAAACTGAATCAGGAAGAAATAGAAAGTTTGAACAGACCAATTCCCAGAAATGAAATCAAATCAGTAATCAAAAAACTCGCAACAAACAAAATTTCAGGTCCAGACGGCTTCACAGGTGAATTTGACCAAGCATTTAAAAACGTGAAAGGGATTAAGAGCACACTTATCACGATGAGCACTGCGTAATGTATAAAACTGTTGAACCTGATGCACACTGTATGTTAATTATACTGGAATTTTAAAGAATACTAAAAAAACTAAATAATAAACGGATGGATGGATAGATACATAGATACATAGATTCATAGACAGATAAAACAGCTTTCTCGAGGTATTATTTTTAAGCCATGAAATCTACCATTTCAGGTATATGGTGTGATGAGTTTCAGTGATGTTACGTATTAGTGTAACAACCAGCATAAGCCAGGTTTAGAAGACTTCCAAGTTCCCTTGGGTTTATTTGTAAGCCCAATCCTTACTCGCATAGTCTCTGGCAACCATTGATCTACTCTCTGCTGTATCGGCAGCCTTTTCTGGGTGTTTCACATAAACAGAATCATACAATACGAAGACTCTTTTACATCTGGCTTCTTTCACTCAGCGTCCTGTTTTGAGGCTCATCCATGACTCAGCTTGTGGCATCACTCTGTTCCCTTTTTATTGCTGGATACCATTCCATTGTACGGATGAACCACGTTTGTTTATCCATTTCAGTTGATGGACATTTGGGTTCTTTCCAGTTTTTGAACTGTTTATGAACACTTGTATACTTGTCTTAATGCGAACCTATGTTTTCACTTCTCTTGGTAGACATCTAGGAGTAGAATTGTTGGGTTCCTATGCTAAGTGTACGTCTAAATTTTTAAAAGCTGACAAACTGCTTTCTAAGGTGGTTGTACCATCTACATTCCCACGAGCCATGTATGAGTTTCCAGTTTCTCCACATCCTGGCCAACACTTGGTCTTGTCAATCTTTCGTATCTTAACCACTCGAGTGGGCGTGCAGGGGGATATCTCATTTCTCTACACCACAGCTCTAAAACATGCAACCGACTGTCATTGCCCTGTAGAGGAATCAGCACTGTTATCATTCTACTGAGATAGCTGTGGTCTCTTCCATAGCAGGGACACTGTAAAGACTCCTCAGCCTTTCCTCTAAACATGCTCCGGAACTATGCCCGTAGAACTGCTTTCCTGCCTCAGTCTTTGGTGTTCCCAGTGACGCAAGACAAACTGGCTCAAAGCCCACTGCCTCTGAACTTGCAAAATTAGCAGCATATATCACACGGGTTGTTCAATTTGTTCAAAATTGTCAACGTCATACACAAGAGCATTTTATCATAGCAGCATCACATAGAGTCTAGAAGAACGAGCTTTCCTGGCATATGGGCTTGGGCTTGAGGGCAGATTCCTCCGTTTTCTTATCATCGTGACCCGTCAGAAGACCTAGGGTGGTGTGAGAGTGAAAACAGACCCTGTGTATAAAATGTGTTTATATAACTAGAGCTCCATCAATATTGGTTATGGCAATTATATAACAATTAAGCCAGTGTCTCTTGAATTATTCAACACATATTGTCAGTTAACTTTCCTGTGGGTTCAACCCACATAGGTTGTTAGCACAGAAAATAAAGCCTTGCCATTATTTGGATCTCTCACCTCAACACTGAGTTTAATGTCTTGTGGTCAATGCGCAGTTTAATTCCATTTGTCAATTACCTTCCAATGATCAGAATAGCACCAAGGTCTTTAGAGGGTAGAAATATTGTGCGCCCCTTAAGTAATTATCATGTAATAGCCAGCTTTTGTGTTTGTGCCTGCCGTGTGCCTTACCCCATGTTTGATAATTTACACATATTATCAGTAATCCGTAAGCAATGTCACATAACTGACATAGAACTCGTGATAGAATTCTCTGATGAGCCTGGATAAATTAATCGGGAAAACACCGTGGAAAGCGATTTACTGGTGCACGCAGTGAAGACATTTGGTCATTCATTCACTCAACAACTATTTCTTCCTCTTCTGCACTCCAGCTGCTATCGTAGGTCCTATGTTTACAACAGTAACCAAAACAAGTACTTGTAGAAGGAGAGGCAGGCAATTAACTAACTAGCAAACAGACCAATAGGATAATTTCAGAGAGGGGTGAGTACTATAAAGAAAATACACTGGTCCATAGTGTAGAGGGAATTATAAAAAAAAAATAAGGTGTGTATTATACTACAAGGATTTTGTTACAAAAAGAAAAGAGGAAACGGAAGCAGCAGAGAGCGTGAGCTTAAGAGAGGGTCTAAAGAAATAAAGGAAAGAATGGTATAAAACGATGCGATCCCCACTCAGGCACACTGGGCGTGGCTACTTTGTGGTTCCTCGGTGTCAGACTCACAGGCGCCACGGATTGTGGCTGGAGTCTACAGAGTTGTACCTATCAGAGGTTAGTCCCTGACTGTCCTCACTCCCTCCTTGAAGCAGGGGCCCGCTTTTATCATTTCACTCATCTCCCAGCCCTGGGAGAAGCATTTTGCTAAGCATTTGGTTCAGTTTCAGTAAATGTTTGCTAGATGGCTATAACTCAAGTATATTTTTGTTCCAAACACACTGCTCTTGGAGAGCAAAGAATCATGGCCCCTGCAAGTGTCAGAGCTTAATTAATAATCTATCTAGCGGCTACATGACCTTGAATTAATCATTAGCCTCTCGGGACTTTGGTTTTCTCATCCATGCCATACAGATGATGGCAAGTGCCCCCCTGGGTTGCCATTGGGACTGGATGTGAGAAAGCCCTTTGTCGAGCTGAACTTGTTGGACCTTTGCTGGGGGGCCCTATATTCTTGTGCAGGGAGGGTGTAGAGAGCGTGTGGGGGAGGTGAAGAGACCTGGGTGGGGAGGAAGCACGGGGTAGTCACCATTTCCCCATTGCCTGAGTCACCAAGCCGGGCGCTGCGGGGAGGGGTGACAGAGAGCCAAACACACAGCGATGTCACGGTTGTTTATTGTTTTCACCCGTGTGGTAATAAATCAACGTGAAGTTTGTCATTTTAATTAGTCTTCTTTCAGTCGGGGAAGTCAAGGCTGTTAGGCGCTGATAGGGAGCTGAAAAATTACCTGAGAACGGGTGTCCAGAAGGAGTCTCGGAGTCTTGGCTTCAGAGGGCCTCGGGTCAGTGGGGACGGGCGGGGAAGGGGTGGGTGTGCGTGGAGTGCTCCCCTTCAGAAAGGGAGGACTCGGCTGGGGGTGAGGCTGTCAGGAGGGCGGAGGGCAGAAGCTGAGTTAGCCCCTTTCCTGCTTGCCCCCACCCAGCCCTGCGGTGAGCTGCAGGGAATGCAGGGTGGAGGGAAGGGGGGAGCGAGGGGGGCATCTCTGTGCGAGTGTCTAAAGTGAGGCTGCGGGAACGAGAGAGGCAAGAGTTTGGGAGCTCCCGCCCTCAAAAGCGGAGACAAGGCAAAGAAACTGTTGCCCACCGGGTTTCCCTGGCTTGAATCCCGCCATAGCCCCAGGAAGCCCAGTTCTTGTCGGGCCTCAGGGAAGAGTCTAAGCAAGACCCCCGAAAAGAGCAGGGTGGTACCACAACTGTTGAGGGCTCGTGGAGGGTGCTCATTGACATACCCCACTAGATAAGAAGTAGAAACGCGACCCGAACCTTCCGGACACCAAGTCCTGGCTGACCTTTCCGAAATCGGCCCTTCCCTTCTCCGCCCACATCTAGAGAGGTCGTGAACTTCTCGTGATCAGATTCGGCAGCCACAGGACAACGTTGAAAGGGACCTCTTAGAAGAATCTTAATCCTTCTGCTTCCGGTGTGTCCGGAGCTCTCACTGGACTCTGAGCCTCGGTTCCTTGTATACGATGCAAAAAAAAATATCGATTCTACCCTCCCCACAGGCGTGATGGTTATGTTCCAAACTACAAAGCAGAATAGAAGAAAAATGAATTATTATTGTTACCGTCATTATGCGTGCAGTAATAAAAACCGATTTCTTGGGATTTTTTGGAATTTCCAAATTTGGAAGTGATCTTAGAGTTCAGCTGGTCCACTTGTCCTCCGATTCCAATCTCTTTGATTATGTCTTTGTTTGTCTTTTGTTTTTAAAGTATATTTATTTATTTTGAGAGAGAGAGCAGGACAGGGGCAGAGAGAGGGAGAGAGAGAGAATCCCAAGCGGGCTCCGCACTGCCAGTGCAGAGCCCGAAGCAGGGATCGAACTCACAAACTCTGAGGTCATGACCTGGGCCGGGGCCAGATGGTTAACCAACTGAGCCATCCAGACAGCCCTCTTTGATTATTTCTTTCTGAGGTGATTGCCCACTCTTTCCTTTAGACTTAAGTCGGATTTATCACCTTTCAAGGACACCTGCACTGTGTTTGGACAGCTCTAATGTTTTGTGACTTAACGATCGAGTTGAATAAGAATCTTTAACCTCTATTCTTGAGTACTACTTCTGTCTTCTAAAACCTCAGTCCCTTTTCCAACATGGTAGCCCTTAACCTGTTTGCACAGAACTCTTGCCTTACTCTTAAATCTTCTCTTTCTCCAGCTGAAGAGCCTGTATTCAAACGTTCTTCAAGTCACATGGCTTTGGACATCCTCGTCATTCTAACTGGTCGGTTCTAAGTATTTCTGTTTTCTGTTTCTTTCTTAAAATGTGCTTCCCCGAGCTGAGTATCCAGGGAGGGTGTGATCAGTGAGCCCTAAAAAAAAAAAAAAACCCCAGCCGGGTTTACTTACCTTTCTCTCAAGTCTTCAGCTCGCTTTTCAGCACAGATGAAATGCTTTCCTTTGGGTCACTTATTTCCAACCTAAACTATGCTCTTTTATTAAAGTCTCTGAAGGTTTTCATCCAGGTCTTTTTATCTCTGTTATTCCTATACTCAGATACGCAGGACAGTGAGTACTTTGTAGAAACTGAACGGAAAGGATGAGCAGGAAAGTGGGCATGTTTGACCTCAAGGAGGGAAGACGGGGGAGAACAGAAGGCAAATCCATGAAAAATGGACCTCCAGAAAAGAGGCTACACGTGTTCGATGTTGATGTAAAGAGTCAAACTGTGACGGGTCAGGGTCACTTCCTGGGGGAGGCTCCAGATCTTGGTCACAGTGGTAGAGAGCATAGGATTTGGAACAGAACAAATCTGGGTTCCAGTCCTGACTTAGCAACGTCCAGGGTCAGTGGACATAAGCAATTTTCTGCATCCCTTCACAGCCGCCACCTCTCCCTCGACAAAACGAGACTGATATTATTAACCTCGTCAGGTCTTTTTCGGGACGAAATGGGATAAGGTTAAACCTGAGGGCTCCCCTTCAGGAAGCATTCAACGGGCCATGCCCCAGGACTCTGTGTCCTGGGGTCTTTTCTCTATAATCACACACTGGCTTGTTCTTCTACTCCACAAAAAAACTTCTGCATGGCACGTGAGATTCATGTTCAGAAATATTCGCTCCCTCCCCACGACTCCCATGGGAAGGACAGAATGACCTTCTCCGTCGATGGTGCACTTGGCTACGTGAGTTGTTTTGGCCAATGGCCTGCCATCAGCCATGACGCAGTAGCGCCTTGAAAAGTTGTTTTCTTGCTTGAGCTTATACTCTTGAGCCTCTACCATTCCCATGAGGGGAATGTGCCCAGGACAGACAGTCTATCCAGGAGGACGACAGAAGTCACGGGGAGCGGAGCTGAATCACCGCAGCCGGGGCCACCCCGGAGCAGTGGCCCGCCAGCTGCCCCCAAGCAGCTGCAGACGCATGAGTGAGCCCAGTGGGCACCAATATACCGGGCTGGAAACCAGCACACTTATCAGCTGCATATATGCATTTTTGCATGTTCCCGAGTTTTCTGGGGCTGTTTCATAGGCAGTAACCCTGTGGCCGCAGTTACCTGAAATTACCAGTAAACTAAGATAGAAATGGCTGACAAGGTTTCACGTTTCCTTCGGCGGAAAGACACGGGAAGCCAACGCTTTGAGCTGTTCAATAAATATTTGAGTGAGTCCTAATGCCAGGTGCCCGAGGGTAGCTAATTTTCCGTTGCCCGGGGGGCTCTTCTCCGAAGGAGCCTACGCAAACAGCATAGAATCGTTCCAGAGCCCAAGACCCTTGTCTCAAAGTTACTCCACTCAAAGCACAACATGAGCTGCTACTCACGCAGGATCTGTGCCAGCTCTTCCACTTTCTTCTCCGGGCATCTCTCTGCCTTGTGGACCCTGGGCATCCCTTTGGTCCCCCAGTTCCCAGGGCTGGGCGTCCTGGAAACTCCCCGTAATGCTGGATGAAGACGTCGGATTTTATTAGATGGAAAGCTCTCCCCCTCCTGTCTCAATAAAGTGCTCCAGACTCCGCTCCCTGTCTTTTCCGTGTGCTTAGGCTGCTGTTGCACGTAAGACAGAAGCTAATAAGGACTTGCTTCCCCTTCGCTGTGGTTCCCTCCAGACGAGGCTGGTGGCTGGGGGTGCAGCAAGCCTTCGTTCTGGTTCTGGAAGCCTGGGGCTCTGGCTGCACAGAAGAGGGCGCTCTTGTGTAAAGCTGTGGCCGGCTTCCCGACAGGAGGGGAAGTTTCCTTGTTTTCCTCCTGAGTAGATGATTCATCGCTGATGAGAGGTGGTAAGTGTAGTCTGTATTAGTGCACACGGATTCTGCAACAACAGATAAAAACCCCAAACTGCAAAAATGTCAGGGAACTCATTGCGGTGTGGAGGCTGCCCATCCGTTGCTTCTGCTGTTCGGATAGGACCCGGCCAACTTTTATCTGCACCCTCCCCTTTGGCTCTGGCTGCCAGGCTCCCTAAATGAACACTCTCAAGGAACAGAGGCAAAAATAGTGGCATTCCTTTTAGATTAAAAAAAAAACAATTTACGTCATTTATTTATTTTGACAGAAAGAGAGAGGGAGAGACAGAGACAGAGACACAGAGAGAGAGAGAGAGAGCGAGAGAATCCCAAGGAGGCTCCACACTGTCATCACAGAGCCCAACGCGGGGCTCTATCCCACGACCCCAGGATCATGACCTGAGCCTACATCAAGAGTCAGAGGCTCAATTGACTGAGTCACCCAGGTGCCCCACCCCTTTAGATTTTTAAAATTGCTTTTACCATTGGGGAAATAGCTATTTATCTATTAATTCATGTGTCATACAAATATTTATTGAGGGTGAGTTACTTAGCTTTCTAATGCTTTAGGGGCAGAAAGTAAAGCTCCTTTCCTACCCACCAGGCCCAAGCAATCTGGTTCCTCCTTCCCTTTCTCTGAAAGAATCTCGAGTTAAGTGCCGTCTTCTTGGCTCTTTTCAGCCTCAGGCTTTTGCTTTCATATTCCATTTTATTAGAACTATTTCTTTTCTGGCTCTTATTATGCCCATTTTTTCATCATTCTCCAGAGCTCAGCACAACTGTCGTATTTTCAGAGAGTTTCCCTAAGCCTGAATATTAGTCATGGCTCTTCAGCGAGCCAATCAGAGATACAGAGCTATATAGATCTAAATTTATTATAAGGAGTTGGCTCCTGTGTTTATGGAGGCTGAGGCATCCAAGATGTCTGTAGTCGGCAAGCCAGCGACCCAGGAAAGCTGACAGTGTAAGTTCCAGTTGGAGCCTGAGTCCAAAGGCAGGGGAAGACTGAGGTCCTCACTGAAAGGCAATCTTTCAGAGAGAGAGCCTTTTTGTTCTTTTCAGGCCTTCAACTGATTGGATGAGGCCCATCCACACTGGGGAGGGCAATCTGCTTTACTCAGTTTACTGCTTCAAATGTTAATCTCACCCAGAAACACCCACATAAACACACCCAGAAAAATGTTTAACCAAATATCTGGACACCCCTGGGGCTCAGTCAAGTTGACACATAAAATCAATCATTAAGGTCTACTTCTAAATTGCCCTCCTTAATTGCTATTGCCTCGTCCCCTTTAGCTTCCTCCCTGTGTTTATCACAATGGGCACATGTCTCGTTTGTTTATGTGTCCAATTTCCTGTCTGTTTCTCTTCCTACAGTGTGAGCTCCTCAAAGACAGCGATAGACTTTCGTGTTTATTTCTTTGTCCCCTGGGCCCTGAAGAGTCCAAGGTACCCAATAACCCTGAATATGTATTTGTGAATGAATACATACAATTAAAAAAAATTAGAGAATCGTACAGTGAGATAAAAAGGAGCAAAAAAGGAATATTAACAGAATGCTATGAGCATATGGAAAAGCGGGAGCCTAATTCTTTTTTTTAATATTGATTTATTTTTGAGAGAGAGAGCGAGCGAGAACGTGCTCATGCAGGAGGGGCAGGGAGAGAGGGAGACACAGAATCCAAAGCAGGTTCCAGACTCCAACCTGTCAGCACAGAGCCCAGCGTGGGGCTGGAACTCGCGAGCGGTGACATCACGACCTGAGCCGAAGTCGGACGCTCAACCGAATGAGCCACCCGGGCCCCAGCAGGAGCCTAACTCTTTGTGGAAGAGTCAGGAAAGGCTGTAGAATGAGGAGACTTTTGAGCTGGGTCCTGAAACCTGATGAGGGGCCAAGCAGGCAGCAGGGGAGGAAGCGACTCGAAGCGAGATTTGCACAACAGGCCAGACAGCGGGTGTCCCTGCAAGGGCCCGAGAGCATCAACATATTCCAGGAATGGGAAGACAGTCGGGGTTTCAGAGCAGACTGGCCGGGGTCTTTATGCTGCCGCAGGACCCAGGTGTGACGAGGCAGGACCTGGGAGGCCAGCGGAGGCTGGAGTTTTGCACGAGGCTGTTCAAAACCTGCTTTGCGTTCCACACAACATTATTCCTCTACTTCACTCTGGAGGCGGAGCACCCGATGTGTGGGAAGGGGGGGAAACCGATGCCCAGGTACCAGTTACAGCCATTGGATGAGACAAGACAGGATCGGAGAGCAGCAGGTGGCCTGAGGCTTCAAGGCTTCGACGGGCGCTAGAGTTCCCGACAGGTCACCCTGGGTTTGGGAGTCGGTCAGGCGAGCCTGTGACATCGGGCTAGGCCCTGAGGGTCCAGGGCGACATCCAGCACGAGACAGCCTCGTGATTCGAGAGATGGCTTGGCGTTGCGAGGACATGAGAAGGGGAGGTGGGCACAGAGCATCATTGGGGTCAGGAGCAGAGAGACTGCCACGGGAGCAAGAGGAGGTGTGGGGAACACGCCAGGTGGCAGGTGGGGGCCACCCCATTGGCTGTGGGCTTAGCTTTAAGGGACAGGTTGAACGGGCCGAGCAGGCTCCAGCCGAATGAAAGAGGAGACAGGAAATTGGAGATACTTCTGAGGTAGACTTTATAAGACCTGGTAAGCAGGTAGATTTAATGGGGTGAAAAACAACAAAAAAATTGAGAATGGCTTCCCTGGACACTGGAAGGAGAGGCTGGAGGAATAACAGATTATGGAGAAATATTTGAGGAAGACCATTTATTCTTTTTTTTTTTTATTTTTAATGTTAATTTTTGAGAGACAGAGTGTGAGCAGGGGAGGGGCAGAGAGAGAGGGAGACACAGAATCTGAAGCAGGCTCCAGGCTCCCAGCTGTCAGCACAGAGCCCGATGCGGGGCTCGAACCCATGAACCGCGAGATCGTGACCTGAGCCTAAGTCAGACGCTCAACCGACTGAGCCACCCAGGCGCCCCCTGAGACCATTTCTTCTAAGTAGAATGATTCAATCTGCTGCTTCACCAGGAGGCCCTTCAGTCAGCCCCTCGATATTTAGGTGGTAGGAATCGTCCTAAGAACATTACTCAACAAAATAGGTCCATAGGGAAAAGATTTATTTCTCAGGTCGAAACTGTTTAGATTCCAGAACACCTGTCGTCTTAAGAGCAGGCACCGGAGAATTCACCCCTGTGACCATCATCTTCTCATTGGTATTATTGTCCTGTCCATCCAAAGCAATGGCCACTCTGACTGACTGAGCACTTATTATCATAATAACCACTGTTTATTGAGCACGTACTATGTCCCCGGATCCCTCGGAGTCTTCTCCACATGTTAACTCAGACTCCCCCCCACACACCTAAGTGAAATAGGCACATCACTATCCACATGTTACAGAGGGAGAAACTGAGGCACGTTGAGGAAAGTGTCCTGCCCTGGGGAAGTGAAGCTCTCAGACCCTGTGGACATATCCTGTGTATTAGTATCCTTAGTGTCCCTAACGCATCGGAGCATCATGATTATTCCGTTTTTACAGGACCAAGGAACACAAGGGGTGAGGTTACATCAATTTCCCCAAACCCTCCAGCCCACAAACACCGGAGTGGGTATTTAAGCGACCACGTTTAAGCCCGGCCACAGAGAGAGTGTTCCGTGTAAGCGCCTGACAATTAGCTTTATTGATTGTAACCTAAGTGCCCGAGATTAAGCTTTTGATTGCCGTGGCGTGGCATCCATTTCAAAGACATCTGTTTCTCAAATAAGCATGTTGCGAGCCCGCAAGTGGATGCAGGGCCAGGGAGTCCCTTTTAGGGAGCCCTGGGAAACCTAGACAGCGGACTACTCCCTTTCCCTTTTCTTGCCTCAATGCCTACTGTTGGGTTTTAAATTTACCAATAAAAGAATCCGTGAAACCCTACGCACCCCACCCTTGACCCCGGATGAAAGCAGAACCCCAGATCTGCACTCACCCTCTGTCTCTTTCTACCCACAACCATCCCCCGTGGCCCTGGGCATGCCGTGTACCTTCTGTCACTGACCAGTAATAAACCTTGTTTTTGCAAAGTTCCCTGATGGCTGTTGCCGAGTCTTGCAATCATGATAAGAATCGCAAGGGTTCGTCTGGCCGTAAAAGTGGCGAATATTTATTGAACACACACAACGTGAAGTGCCTTCCACTGCCGTCTCCTGCAAAAGTTTTTGGCCTTCCCATGCCGCAGATGAAACCTTGTGGAGAAAGTCATTTGCCCAAGGTCACACGGCGGGTCAAATGACAGAGCCAGGATGCAAACCTAGGTCTGACGCTTGGGTTTCTTTCACATGTGGAAAAGACCCCCCTCTGCATCGGCTCTCAAATGTCACTTCCTTTCACGTTCATTCTCAGCTTCTCTATCTAAGGGGAGGGTTTGAAAACATCTCTCCCCCTTACCTCCTTCCACATGCTTCCGGCTCTCATTCTGCCTAAAGTTAGACCCAACACATCTCTCTGTTGGATCTGGAGGCACCATCAGGCTGGTAGGTAACACCTGGGTAGCACACAGCAGAAGCCTCATAAAGAGGGAGACCAGATTCCAAGGCTTTCCCCCCAGCACCACCAGAAATCATTTTCACCAGGCATTTATTTTTATCGTCTAGGAAAAGAAATTGACAAAAGAGTAGCTTCTTACCACCCTAACCCAGAACATACTTCCTCTGTCTGTTAACTGTACTTTTCGTCCTATCCTGCAAACTCACTTTCCCTCCACGTAAGAACAGGGTGAGGATCATCAGTGGGGCTGAACCACCCTCCAGTTCATCAGCGTCTACCCCCAGGGCTCCCCCCCCCCCCCCCCCCCCCCGTGAACATTCCATTATTGCCGCTGTCTGACCGGTTGACCAGGGTGAGGTGAGTGATTGCTTAAGGAGTTATTTTTGAGCTCAGGGACTAACACGGATTTAAGCGCTAGATTTCTGTCTCCTTAGGCTCATAACCTCTGCCCCTTCCTGTGGATGAACTTGATGCATCTGGAATGGAGAGACTGGCGTATCAGACCGCAGACAGTGTTTATATTGGAGCTGTATAAAATACGCTGTAGCAGTCGCTGGCTTCCTAGTGAATTGTGCTGTATGTGTACTTTGATTTGTAATAAAGGGAGCAAAGTGAGGGCCGCTGTTACTCCCTGTTACTCTCCTGGAGGCTATTGTGGTAGCCTTCATTTAGATTAGAAAGGGAATAAGATTCGTGCTCAGGTGTTCATTTATATGTCCCTGGGTCTTAATTTATAAAAGTGACCGAGTGAGGACACGAAAGGAGAATGTATTACTTACAGTTCCGAAGGGAAGGAGGCATGCCGGGCCACACCATGCAGGGCCCAATGGGGAGGCACCAGGTTTGATCAGGAGGCAGAAGCATGGGTGAGAGGAAGGCATAGGCCATGGCCTTTACTGGGATTTTCATGAGAAAGTCAAGGCAGGGCAGAGGAAACAGCTTAGAATTGACTAGTTTGAATCATTCCAGCAGGCTTTGGGGCCTAGAGGCTGTTCCTGGCTGTTTGGTGCCTGGCCCTACGTTGATTGAGGGTGGGAAAATATTGGCTTGATGTGTGACAGTTTGATAGAGCAGACAGTTGGGGATATGGGTGGAGGGTTTATAATTTTCGTGTGCCTGCAAAAGCTGGTTCACAGCTTTGGCCATTAGTTTGGTTCTCTGATTAACGGGTGCCAAATAGACAGATACAGAATCTAAGGACACAGAGCCCTGCTGCGGGAAAATGCTGGAGCAAACTTCTTGCCTTTCCTTCCAACCCATTCTTATTTCCCCTCCCTCCCGCCGGCCGGCAAGACGGATGGGTGAGTAGTTCGTTGTCGGTTGGGGCCTCTGTTAGTGTTCATTTCAAGCTGTGGTTGCATAGGTCTAGAGCTTTGGCGTATGTCTTCACGGCCAACGTCTAGTTTGCCCCACCATCCTACCCCAGGACTGGGGCTCTCCTGGGCCCTGCCAGGGCCCCCCGGCTTTAGTGGTCACAACCAGGCGGGACATGTTCATGAGCTGTGGACTCAATGCTTTCAGTGTAGGGAGCGTGGAGACCAAACGGGAGTCCTGATGCCATCGTTCTGAGAAGTTGTGATTTGCAAGAGAGGAGAGAGACAAGCAGATTTTACCAGGAGTCTTCAAAACAGCAGTGGTGATGGAAGTGTGCTCAGGACGGGAGATGGGCTGCTTATTGGGGGAGCAGTCAGAATGCAGGGGTGAATCCAGGGTGGCAAGCAGCCACAGTCCCAGTTCTCCCCCCGCCGCTATGACCCCAGATATGTCTACTGTGACAATTTGAAAGAGTCAGAGTTGATATTCTTAAGCTGTATGTTAGCAGCAAATGTGAATGTCTACAGTATGATGAAGGTTTGTAAGAGCTCCTGTGATAAAATACATACAAATGTGGAAAAGAATTTGTAGAGGAAAAATGTACTTGGTGATGGGCTTATTCCTCATTCTTAGGAAGGAAGAAGATGGCTGAAAACACTTTTAGACTAAACCCCATTAGAAAAATACATCTACGTCCTTTTAAATTTGTTAATTTCTCCTTTTGTGTTCCTACCACTGGAAGGGTAAAGTCACTTTGAGGGACAGCCCTCCCCCGACCCTGTGTATGTATTTAATGTGATTGCATCGCCTCATTTCTCAGTTTCTTTTGTTTGCCGGGGTAGAGAATTTTCAAGCTTTTGTGTAAAAAATGTGTATGTGCTTCGAGCGAAAATACAGAGTCTAAAGTTAATGAATTGAGAAATCAAGATGATGACCAAAGAGCTAACCGTTCATGTCAAAGGGTTTTTTTTTTTTTAAAAAGTAGATTGGGGTGGGGGGCATAGATGGCAGAAATTTTAGCTTTTATTCAATACCATGATTCAATGTTGAATTTTTAACCGTGTGCTTGTGT
Source organism: Prionailurus bengalensis (assembly GCF_016509475.1). NCBI lineage: Eukaryota > Metazoa > Chordata > Mammalia > Carnivora > Felidae > Prionailurus > Prionailurus bengalensis. The sequence continues at coordinate 58,184,543 of NC_057360.1, forward strand.
TATTTTATAATTGAGAGGAAGGGAGAGAGAGAGAGAGAAAGTGTGCAAGTGTGGGAGAGAGTGATAACAGACATGTCAGTAGGTATTTAGAACAGTGGAAAAGGGGTCCTGCTGAATGGAACAAGGTACCAGTGATGCTGTGATGCTGATTATACAGACCTTCTGCTTGATCTCAGAGTGGGTTTTCAATCGCTGCGCACAGGTTTCGTCAGCAGTAAAATGGAAACAAACACTGTGTCTTCCTTCTGTAGTTTGTCTCCATCCGTATGCTACAATAAGTCTGAAGAGATTATGTAGGGCAATTGCAGAAAAAATGATTAATATAGAAATGGGTGGGATGAATATAACATGGGGAATGTAGCGTAATGCAATGCTTTTTTAACTTCTTATATGTGTGTCGCCTTAGCAAAGCCGTCTACTAAAACAGCTGTAAGATTAAATGAAACCACATAGCCATCTCGGAAGGCACAGCTTTATAAATGAAGATATCGTTGGTCTTTCAGATTAGAGAACTCGATTCCTGAAATTCATGAATTATACTATAGAGACTACACTTTCCTCGGGTGGGGGGATTCTATAACATTTCTCAGAGGTTTCAGAAACACAGGAATTTTGCTAAGTTTTGGAAACAAGATAGAATCACAGACTCTCAAGGTCGGGGAATAGGTGCATTATCTAGCCCAACCCACCCGTGGCTCAACCTGAGTCTTACTGTGAGTCTGGGGACACTTGTATCCTCGTTACAACATTATAATAGTCAAGCTTGATGTGGACACTTTCCATGATAGAGACTCAGGCTGAGCCAGGGATCCTATTCCTTTCTCATGAAATGGATTGTTAGAAAAAGAAACTGGAAGGTTTTCAGAGAACCTGAGTGGAAGTCCCTCCTCATATGAAAACCCACGAAGCAGAGTAATAAAGCCTCTCCTCTCTGAACTACCCTTCCCGAAGTAGGTTGTTCTGTGTAAATTTACAGTGCTCCTTGAGAAACCAGCCAATCTGTTTTATCTCTTGTGCTCCCCCCACCCCCCCACCCCCCGGAGACATTTTGACCGCTAATGTTGTTTCTTGGCCTACCAATTCCTGTCCACCCTTCTTGCTATAAGGCTTCTTCCTACCCTGAACTTGTCCACCTCAGGGCTCCTGGTTCTATGTGCCTTCCTGATATGTCACCGTCTGCCTTGCTATGGAAATCTGCTTCTCTGTGGATTTTATCTGACTCTCTAAGAAAGAAGTTTCCTGCTTGAATGTGTCACTCTCCTGTATAGAATCTCCACTTTGGGAAGAACATTAGCTCTAGCCATCCCGCTAGAGCTCTGACTAGCCTGTAGATGGTGATCAGGTGTCGTTCGGGGTGGTGGGGCCGTTTTTTTAGACGTGGAAGCCCGTGTGTCTAAACTGCTCAGAGAGAGACTGCGGAGAGGGCAGGTATCCTGAGGCTTCCCAGAAGGGAACATCGCAACTGATAGATACCCTAGGGACACTGCTATCCTCACCATGACATCACAATAGTCAAGCTTGATATGAACACTTTCCCAAATGGAGAATTTGGCCTCACGACTGCAACACAGAGACCCTGCCTGAGGTTCCAGCCAGCCCGTTCACCCTGTGCACTTCAGATTTTCCAGTTCTATGACCCCATGAGTTGATTCTTTAGGATCTCTTTCTCTCTCCATTCACATACACACACACACACACACACACACACACACACCTACCTACAAACCCCATGTATCATTAGACCATTAGGAGCCTCTAATGACTGACTGGTTCTACAAATCGAGACCAAATCTTCTAGCTTCTTCTAGCTTCTACCTGCTGTGCACCATGTCTTTCCCTTCCACCTATAAAATATGATTGGTTCCACTTCGGACAGTTGCTCACCCAATCAAGAAATCCAGCAGAGAGATTAAAACCATTTCAAGTCATCTAGACAAATATCTGACCTTCAAGGTCCTAGGCTGTGCCCCCCCCCACCTCGAAACTACCACGGAACAAAACAATGAAGGGTCTAGTGTCAAGGTCAAGAGCAAAGGATTGGTGATCAACTTGAATCTGGGTTTCGATCTCCCCTTGAATCTGGGTTTCGAGCAAGGCTTGTGGCCTTGAGCAAGTTGCCCAACTATTCTGACCTTCTGTTTCCTTACCTGTGAAGTAAGATAAAAAATACCAACCTGGCGGGGCTGCCGAAAGGATTCGGCAAGACCGAGTGTGTGAGGCGCTTAGCACAGTGCCTGCTACATGGTGGGCGAGTGGTACAGGGTAACTACCGTTACTCTGGTAGAGATGGTGGGTGAGATTTCATCATCTTGTGCTCTCTCTACAATGCTGCCGACAGTCTTTTGTCTCCAGCAACTCAAGCAGTGTGGATGGGTCTTCCTTGAGTAAATGCAAGAAGGGGAATAATAGTTCTCCTCTCCCTCTCCTACCCCAGTCCCCCAACCCCAGTTCTTTGGTTATTTCCTGTAAGCCTCTTCTTAAGCATCAGCTTCTGTCGGACATTCTTCATGGACCCTCTTGGGCTGGGCTGGTGCCTCTTACTGATGAATCTATAATGCTTTGTGTACAGCTATATTATGTCCTTGCTAGACTGTTTGTAATTGTTTGTTTATACGAGAAGCTTTGGCAGGATTGTAATTAATTCATCTATATATCTTTATTATTGGTAGAGTGGCTGGAACATCCTAAGTGCCCAAAAATGTTTCGCTCAGTGAATGCATGGATGAATGAATGAATGTCCCAACCATTTTACCCAACAGATTATCTTTCTGAAACAAATTAATTTCTACCCTTGGTTCCTATGCACTAGACTAGAATGTTTAAAGTTGCTTTCATCGGTTAATGGGTTGTAGTGTTTTGAGAACTAATTTGCTTTATCTGCATTTAAGAAAAAAATCATCTCCAGAGATATATTTCTGACTTTGGACATTGGTTATTCAACCACCCTCCTTGCTCTGAATGATCTTCAGCATCTCTTTGCGATTTCTGAATGCAATGTGCTGGTAAGCCCATCCACACAGTTGGCATAAAAAACATTGTGTCTGTTCATACAACTGGCTCAGTGAACAAGAATGAGAAATTGAGTTATTTATTCAATGAGTCAGGCCTTGATTACCAAATTGGAATTTACCTCTGTACTTCGAGGGAGGGGAAAACAGAAATCTAATGGGTGAAATGAGAATGCTAGGTGTTTCTCGGTGCTTCTGCCGGGAGCATTGTGTGTGGGATAACTAAGTCCCCGGAAGAGGACAAATAGACATGAAATAAAAAATACAGACTTGTCATCCATAGTAAGGGGCCAAGTGCTGGGCTCACCCAAATGTTCTGTGTTAACAAATGCATTCTTCCAATCTGGAAATTTTGACTCACAAATGTTCATACCACCTTGGGAATACTCAGCCTTGTGATTATTTTGTGGGGCCCATCTATCACTTGACAACATTGCCACATGAGTTTTTCCTTTGTGAACACTATGTAGTAAGCGATGTGTGAAATGCCATAGCATGTAGGAAGGTAAAGGAGAGTCCCTCGTCGGGGAGGAGGCTGTCAGAGACAACAGATGCACTGGGAATCGGGGGCTAGAGAGCAAACATGCAAATCACGTCACCTCTATCAGAGGAGCGCCTGAAGCATGTGAGGAAAGGGACAATCCATTTCCCCTCCCGATCATCTGTCTTGCGTGTGCCCTGCCTCCCTGCCTGGGACACGCCCAACAGCTCCACACATGTGAGCACATAAGCGGTGGTATTTGACTTGCATTTCTTAACTGCCCATAACTGAGTGGCGAAGCCTCGTTTGTGGGATTACTTAGAATGGAAAAGCAGGACTGTGGAAACGCCAAAGCCGTGTGGCCCATGACACCGGGGTAGCTCATCTGAGGACACGGGTCAGAGAAGATGTCCCACTCTAGCATCTCCTTTGGGCATAGCAACTCTCGTTAACAATCTGTCCCTAACTCACCAATCTCCACCCTTGAAGAAAAAAAAGAAGATTCGTTTACAATACTGATTAAACATATATCAGTGTGTGTCGTACGTTATTGTCTTGTTTTGCCCTGTTATTCCTGGTGTTCTCCAATTGTAAAGATCCCATCTCGCTGAACCTCTACGTACACACACACACGTACTCTTCCTGATGGAAGAGTGATACCAAGTGGATTATATTATTCATAGTTTTTCTTTTTTCTTTTAAGTTTATTTATGTATTTTGAGAGAGACAGACACAGCATGAGTGGGAGAGGGGCACAGAGAGAGAGAGAGAGAGAGAGAGAGAGAGAATTCCAAGCAAGCTCCATGCTGCCAGCACAGAGTCCAATGCGGGGCTCGAACCCGTGAAGCTGTGAGATCATGACCTGAGCCATGAGCTAGACACTTAACCAACTGAGCCACTCAGGCGCCCCTATTCATAGTTTTTCTTAAAACATACACATATTTATAAAATGTCTACCATCAGGCAAGCAGGGTAGATAGACCCTGATTTTCTAAACTGTAAAATATCCCCAGGCTCCTGCCTTTCCTGGATGGCAAGATGCTACCTCCTTCATATTCTGTTGGCCCTGCTCCTCCCCCCACCCCCACCTTGTGTTTCTCGGAGAAGGAACTAGAGAGACTCCAGCCCAGGTGGAGTCTTCCTAGCCCCAGGCACGCGGAAACCCCCACGGCAGCCCCCAGAGGGGAAGGAGAGACGCTGTGCATCTTCCTCTGAGTTTGTTTCTCTGTGTCTACACAGCCAGGCCTGGGGTATCACTGGGGACACTCACGTGTGGCCAAGCGGCCATATCACAATGGCACTTTTTGCAGGACAGTGATGTACTTCTCATTTTATTTCAGGCTGACTTGGGAAGATCGCCTTTTCTTCCCCTTTTACTTTCTACCCTGAAAACAAGCCAACCCAAAAATACAAACCAAAAATCTGTCAGTCAGAAACAGCCCATGAGCACATCCTTTGCTTTCTTCCCAAATGAAGCGTTATGCTTTCCAGCCCAACGTGATCGATTCAAAAATTAATTTTAGACTCTCTCTCTAGAATGTTCCTTTTCAAACGACAAAAGTCATTTATGCTAGGTTAGCTGTTATCGCAAATTAAATCATACAACCCAAACCAAGAAATGCGTGTTAAAGTTTGCCCCTCCCCACTTAACTCCCGAATCTTGTGCCAATAGACACATATACCTAAAATATCACACACACACACAGATGCACGCATGCACACACACACACACATTTCCTTTAAAAATGCTTTTGTGAGGCGGGGGGGTGTGGGGTGGAGAGAGTTACAGACACTTAGCGGATGGAACTCAGCTAAACTAAGCACGATCCCGCCCGGTAACGGCCCCATCCGTAATACAAAAGGTACCCCTTTGAGAAACATTACACTACAGGCTTGCAATTGTGAGAAAAATATTACAAAGGTACATGATCATACTGTAAAACAAAATGGAATACGTGCGACATAAACATGGTGCTTTGGGTATTTTTAAATACTGTGGGCGCCCAGAGGAAGTGGAGACCAAACCTGGCTTTCTTAGGCTGACAGAGCGTTGTCACCTTCAACGCGTGTCTTCAAGGTGACTCTGTCTGCTGACATCAGCCAACGGAAGAGGGAAGAAGACGAGGTCTGTGCGCTGGGGGATTGAGGAGTCCATCCTGGAAGGGACCACGTCACTACTACTCAGACCCCACTGGCCAGGGTACAGGGAGACAGCCACCTCTAATTGTAGGAACTAGGGGCTGGAAAGGGTTCCAGCTGCACACTCAGGGGGAACCAGCTTGGAGAAAGACCTGGGTGGTCTGTCACAGAGGTCACAAAAAGAGAGGACTTCCCTCCGAAGTCCTTTCCAAATCCCATGGTCTCTTCTGCAAGTGCCATGAACATCCTCACAATTTCTTGATCCAGAGACGTGAAATTCTGGGCCACCAAATGCCACGTCTTCTCGGTCACCAAGGCCGTCTGATGCCGCATTCATTTACCATTTGTGGCTACGAACCCTTTCACCAGACGCTGTGTTAGCAAAGACACAACCTCTGCTCTTAGGAAACTCACAGTCTAGTGTGAGTCATCTGTCAGTGATAAAACAACCTGTATAAACAGTACGAGGAAAAAAGGTCAGTCGAGGTGCTCTTTTCCAAATGGAAACCAGATCATGTCCCTCTCCTGCTGAAAACTCTCCCGAACATTTGCCGCTGTTCCATTAGGGAAAATTATATGAGAATGTGAAATGTCAAGAGATTACTGGGTGTCTTTGAGTGGAATATTGGATATTCCTAGATGGCCCTCTGGGATCAGCTCAGGCTACAGGGTTTGAGCTTACTTTGTAATTTTTACATTGTAGGAAGTGGATAATACAAGTGATTCTCGTCTCATAGAAATGGAATATTTTTTTTTTCTCTTATGGAAGTACGATTGATTTCCACCCTGTAAAGGAAAGGGCAATGTTAAACCTTGCAGGGCATTGTTGTATGGTTATTAATAGTTTGCTTCTATTAGCAAATTTATTTCAGCATTTCTGCATGTGTGTGCACATGTATATGTGTGTGTATATATATTAATATGTATATATATGATATAATAATGTATCTTAACCAGTGATATTTGTAAGAGGGTCATAATTTCAACTTTTGGAAATTATACTTTAAGGGCCTTTAAGACATTGAGTCCCTGTAAAATCTCCACCTGCCCACGCTTGCCTACCTCCCCACTCTGGTCTAGCTCACATCAGCCTTGCCTGCATCTTCCTCACATTGTTCTCCGGCATTCTCATGACCGGCTCCTTTTTCCCATTCAGGCCTCAGCTCAAATTTCACCTTTTCAGGTAGGCTTTTGCCACCAGGCTCTATCACCACACCCTGGGTTAATTTCTTCAAACACTTCGGGAGTATGTGAAACTGTCTTGTTCGCGCATTTGTTTACTTATTGGTTTTCATGTACTTGGTCGTTTTGTTCACTGTCCTATTTCCAGTGCCCAGGAAATTACCTGGCCCATGAATATTTTCCATAAATCTTTTTGGATAAAAGAACCGACCAATAAAGTAAGAATGAAGGAAGCCATATGCCCAGCACGTTATGAAAGAGGCTTTCCTGACTCATCTTGGTCAGCAAGCCTCCGAATCTGGTCTTTCCTCCCTTCCCTGAAGGCTCCATCTTCTCTTTCTATTTTTATCCTAGACATGTGCTAACTGGCCTCTACTGGCAGATTTTTCTCTTCTGGGCCATCCTCTTCCTAGAGATCAGCACATCAGCCAGTCCTCCCGTGTGTCTTAGCACGTCCTTCCGAATAAGGATTCTTGTGCCTTGTGCTCGCCCCCAGGAGAAGCTGAGTTAGTAAATCCGGGGTCTTTGTTCCTGACCAGCTCAACAGGTAGTCTGTGGGTATCTGGGGGCCACATTTGGGAAACAAACCCAAAACCAGACCCAAAACAGACCCCAAAACAGACCCCCAAATGGACTTTTGGCTCTAAAAAACCCTAATTGCTCACATCCGCTTTTGTTTATATATCTCCCTGTGTCTTCACTGCTAGCTCCAGGGCAACCCAATGTTTTAGCTTAATGTCCAAGGTCAGTCGTGCGAGGGCCTCAGTCCCCCTCACCTGTCCCATCTTCTGTCACTCCTCGGACCCTCCATACAAACACCAATAGTTTTCTCACCCAACTCTATGTGTAGGAGACTCAGTTCTACACAGGAAGCCTTGCCTTCCAAATGCTGTAACTCTCCATAGATCTTTCTAGGTACAGTTCCAGTATCACATCTTTTTCTTTTTTCTTTTTTCAAATATTTATTTAGTTTTGAGAAACAGAGAGCATGAGCAGGGGAGGGGCAGAGAGAGAGGGAGACACAGAATCCGAAGCGGGCTCCAGGCTCTGAGCCGTCAGCACGGAGCATGATGCGGGGCCCGAACCCACCAACCATGAGACCACGACCTGAGCCGAAGTCGGTCACTTAACTGACTGAGCCACCCATGTGCCCTGCCAGTATCATGTCTTGAACCTTTCACGTTACCCTGTGGCTTCCTTCCTTTGTATTTTCAGACTTTGTTGTTGTTGTTGTTAATATCTCTGTCACAACTCTTTCCTGTTATATTAAAATGTATCTGTTTTCAGCGAGTCTCCTCCTGTAGACTGGGGTCTCTGAGAACAGGAATTGCATCTTCTCTTTCATGATCTCCTCAGTAGCTGGCAAAATACTTGCCAAGGTTAAGTGTTTTAGTAAATGTTTCCGTGCATTTACAAAGAGATGGGACAGAGGTTAATTCCACTGCACTTTGAAAACCAGTTAGAAGGTAAAGAAAATAGAATAGGAGAAAAGACATTCCTCCGGCCGCAAGCAGAAAGGCACAGAAGAGCCAGAGGGGAACGTGAGATGTTTGCAGGAACGACACCTCTTTGGTGTGAACGAGCCTGGGCTCCTGGGGCTTCAGAGTGGGACAAAATAGCCTGACAGGGACAGGGCAACAGAGTTGAGAAGGAAGGCGGGAGAGGGTTCCGGTTTTAGCCTATAAGCAAAGTTATGGCAAAGTAGTTTCGGTTTTCCAAGTTGAGTATTATTCCCATCCCTCGGCGGAGGAATAAATCATCAAAGAATCTCTTTGTAATTTCAGCCTTGTCAGCAGCAGGTGATCCGCTGTACTGCAAGCCTGATAAGAGCAGCGGAGGAGTCGTTAGCTATAAACGTCGGCAAGAATAAACATTGTTCCCACTCTCCTACCTGCTCTTATCAAGCCTTCAAGGGGACCCGCCCCACTGCACACAGAGCAAGTTGCACCACGGAGCAGGGCGGAGGGTGGGGAAAGGTCAAGACGAGGCTTTAGATGTCCTGATGCAAAGGACTCCTGAGAGTAAACATGGCAAATCCACATGGGGGCTAGAGATAATCGACACATTTACAGCAGATCACATTTGCTTTTGCTACCAATACGCATTTGAATTGGTCTGAGCGGAAAACCTTAAAACTGTGAGAAAAAACCTCTACCTACCTGCTGCTGCCCATGTTAGCACACAGCTATGTGTCTCTCTCCGCTTTCTTTTTTTTTAAGAAGAGTGCAAATGAGCAGGGGAGAATGGCAAAGGAAGAGAGAGAGAGAGAGAGAGAGAGAGAGAGAGAGAGAGACTACCAAGCAGATTCCATGCTTAGCACAGAGCCTAAAGCAGGGTTCCATTCCACAATCCAGGGGTCATAACCTGACCCGAAGTCAAGAGGCAAATGTTCAACCAACCAAGCCACCCAGGCGCCCCTATCTCTTTCCTCTTAATTTCATTGCAGGGCGCCCCTGAATTGAAGATTTCAGGGGCTCTTCCTTGCTCAGTGCATCTGCCTAATGAGAACTCTTGGTGTAGCCGGACCCAGGTAAATTTCTATGTGTTTCAGTTGCAGCTACTTATTTACCTACACGGATAATCCTACAAAGTGAAACATTTTGTAATTAACTTGGTGAAGTGACTCCGCAAGACCACAGATTTAACTCGGGGATCTGGAAGATGAGGGAAAGAATTGCACACATGGAATCCCAGGTGTGTGAGACACCACACATTTCATCTAATCTAAGACTCCATATGTTTCTAAGGGTCTCCAGTATTTTATAGATCGCTACAAATGGGGAGGGGGCGGGAAAGAGCTGCCAGTTATAATTATAACCCAATATTGTGGTCACATTCCTATTCAGAGTTTTCAAAATTTTACCTCAAAAATGTACGTATGAAAATTAATGAGGTAAAATGTTTGGGGAAAGAGGACTTTTGCAACCCTTTTGCCTACAACACCTGTTAGGATACAACCAGCACTAGCCTGGAACAGACAGGCACTTACAAAAAGACATTCCAGAAAAAGTGAGCTTACTGTGTGACTGTTTTGTGTGTCCGGGGATTTTTTTTAATCCTTTAAAATAAACTAGCGTCTTGTGTGAAGCTTTATGATTACTGATGTGTCTGTATTCCTGAGCCAAAAAATGTTTTCTTTCCCCTACAAAATTTGGAATACTTAGATTCTGCAGTAGAGAATAAAGCAAGAGATTTGGCTCTGATTTTCCCAAAGACAGCACATCAGCAAAACACAGCTTATGTGATAATCTTCATGGGGCAGAATGTGTCTCTGCATCTTAAATAGATTTCTCTAAATAATGGATTGGTGCATATTTAACAAACTCTGAAGATCTGATATACTGGCCCTGTTGTCTGAGTGCAGAGCAACAAAATAAAAAAAAAAAAACCAAGTTGAGATCGATGCCCGCATTTTTTAATGATTAAAAAAAGAATAATTTATGAGACAAAGAAGAAATGAAAATATTGATTTAAAAATATTTGTGAAAATAAAAATCAGTATGTCTACTTATCTAAGGTAGTTAAACGGTACTTGGAGAACAACTTAGAACTTCATATATACATTTAAAAGTAAAAAAAAAAAATTAATTAATGAACAAAGTTTCCAAGTCATCAATAAGAACAACAGAAAAAAAGGTAAGATGAAAGAAATGATAATGTTAATAACAGAAATTAAGTAGAACACAAATAAAAAATAGAGAAGATAAACAAAAAGAAACTATTTAGCTGTAAAGACAAATACAATAAAGAAAAATTAGGACAATACCAAACAAACAAACAAGACAGCACAATGTAAGAAAAATTTAAAAGATACTTACATTTTATTTATTTATTTATTTATTTATTTATTTATTTATTTATTTTTAGCCACCTGGTGGCTCAGTCAGTTAAGCGTCCAACCTCAGCTCAGGTCATGATCTCACAGCTTGTGGGTTCGAGCCCCGCGTTTGGCTCTGTGCTGACAGCTTGGAGCCTGGGTCCTGCTTGGATTCTGTGTCTCCATGTCTCTCTGCCCCTTCCCTGCTCTCTCTCTCTCTCTCTCTCTCTCTCAGAAATAAGTAAACATTAAAAAACCAGATACTTAACTAGGGATAACACTTTTTAAAAAATAAGACTATGAATGATTTCATGACAAGAAATTTACAATGTTAGAAAAAATAATGTTCTGGTTTTTCTTTTCCTTTCTTTTTTATTTTTTCTTCCAAATTTTTATTTAAATTCTAGTTAGTTAACATACAGTGCAATATTGGGAGTAGAATTCAGTGATTCATTAATTACTCACAACACCCAGTGCTCATCACAAGTGCCCTCCTTAGTAGCCCTCATCCATCTAGCCCATCCCCCACCCACTTCCTTCTATCAACCTCCAGTTTGTTCTCTGTCTTTAAGAGTCTCTCATGATTTGTTTCCCTCCCTACCCATATGTTCATCTGTTTGGTTTCTTAAGTTCTGTATAGGAGTGAAATCCTGTGATATCTGTCTTTCTCTGACTGACGTATTTTGCTTCGTGTAATACGCTCCAGCTCCATCCGTGTCGCTGTAAATGACAAGATTTTGTTCTTTTTGATTATTGAGTAATATTCCAACACACACACACACACACACACACCCACATCTTCTTTATCCATTCATCAGTCGATGGACATTTGAAGTCTCTCCATAGCTTGGCTATTGTTGATAGTGCTGCTATAAACATCAGGGTGCATGTACCCTTTTGAATCGGTATTTTTATTTAAAAAAAATTTTTTTTAACGTTTATTTATTTTTGAGACAGAGAGACAGAGCATGAACGGGGGAGGGGCAGAGAGAGAGGGAGACACAGAATCGGAAGCAGGCTCCAGGCCTTGAGCCATCAGTCCAGAGCCCGACGCGGGGCTCGAACTCACGGACCTCGAGATGGTGACCTGAGCTGAAGTCGGACGCTTAACCGACTGAGCCACCCAGGTGCCCCTTGAATCGGTATTTTTGTATCCTTTAGATAAATACCTAGAAGTACAATTGCTGGATCCTGGGGTAGTTCTATTTCAACTTTCTGAGGAACCTCCATACTCTTCTCCAGAGTGGCTGCACCCATTTGCATTCCCACCAGCACTACAAGAGGGTTCCTCTTTCTTTGCATCCTTGCCAACACCTGTTGCTTCTTGTGTTGTTAATTTTAGCCATTCTGACAGGCGTGAGGTGGTCTCTCATCATGGTTTCGGTTTGTATTTCCCTGATGATGAGTGATACTGAAGCAGCTTTTCATGTGGCATCTGCTTTGGAAAAGTGTCTATTCGTGTCTTCTTCTCATTTCTTAAGTGGGCTATTTGTTTCTTGGATGCTGAGTTTGCTAAGTTCTTTATAGATTTGGGATACTAATCCTTTATCAGATAGGTTGTTTGCAGATATCTTCCTGCATTATACAGGCTGCCTTTTAGTTTTGTTGATGGTTTCCTTCGCTGTGCAGAAGATTTTTATTTTGATGAAGTCAATAGTTCATCTTGAGTTTTGTTTCCCTCGCCTCTGGTGATATGTCTAGTAAGAAGTTGCTTTAACTGAGGTCAAAGAGGTTGCTGCCTGTGTTCTCCTCTAGGATTGTGATGGTTTCGTGTCTCACATTTAGGTCTTTCATCCATTTCGAATTTACTTTTGTTTATGGCGTAAGGAAGTGGTCCAGCTTCATTCTTCTGCATGTTGCTGTCCAGTTTCCCCAACACCATTTGTTGAAGAGACTGTCTTTTTTCTATTGGATATTTTTTCCTGCTCTGTCGAAGCTTCGCTGATCATATAGTTGTGGATCCACTTCCGGGTTTTCTATTCTGTTCCATTGATCTGTCTCTGTTTTTGTGCCAGTACCAGAGCGCCCTGATGGTACAGCTTTATAATACAGTTGAAATCTGGGATCGTGATAACTCCAGTTTTGCTGTTCTTTTCCAAGATTGCTTTGGCTAGTTAGGGTCTTTTGTTCCAAATACAAATTTTAGGATTGTTTGTTCTAGCTCTGGGAAAAATGCTAGTGGTATTGTGATGAGGATTGCGTTAAAAATGCAGCTTGCTTTGGGTAGCATAGACATTTTGTTCCTCCAATCCGTGAGCATAAAATGTTTTTCCATTCCTTTGCATCTCCTTCCATTTCTTTTGTAAGTGTCCTATAGCTTACAGAGTACCGTGTTCCGTTTTTTAAAATACCCTCGAGAAAAACTGGAAAATTGTATAAATCATGTAATTATTAAATATAATCATCAGTATAATAAAATCAACTCTAGAAAGAAAGTGAGCAAAACATGAGTAACAGCAAAACGATGCTGAAGTTTATCCAAACTTTAGAGAAAAGTATCTGTAACATCTATAAATTGTTTTGGAAAATAGAAACATTAGCTAAGTGCTCTGATATATTTTATAATAAAATCTGTCAAGACCAGATGGAGAAATAACAATGTCAGTCATGCTCATTCATGAAAAGACTCCAAAAAGTAAAATTTCAGTAAACTAAATCCAGTAATTAAAAAAAACAAGGAAAGATAATGTGTAATTATTGATTTAGTTTCCTTCAGAAATACTTTTTTAAGTTAAATAATTAGAAAATTCATTAATATAATTTACCTCATTAACTGATTTAAAAATGGTCCTGGCCTTCAGATTCATGTCAAGCCATCCCTACAGAATCTGGAGGTGTTATTTTGTCCAGTACATATGTGCTCCCAGCAGTGGCTCACATCTTCCCTTACTCCAATAATTCATCACAAGAGTTATTTGAAGGATAAGACCATAAAACCACAGCTGATTTCATGCTCTAATTTGTTTCCTTCCAATTTCCTATGTATGCATAGGTCCAAAGCTGTTTCTCTCTCCTGGAAGCAAGATGGAAGGAATGTTCTAGAAGGCAGTCAAACGTGTTGTTCCCAGAAGCCTTTGGGGAAGACGGCTTGCAGGTGAGGCCATCCTGTGCTGGTCCAAAGCTGCCAAAAGAAGCCTGTCCCATCCCTAGGGAGTGAGGGCACAGGGAGGCCCAAGGAAAACTCAAGTTGCGAGCATGTAATTTTCTTGTTCAGAAAATATATAAAGAAGTCCACTGTTTGTTTAAAAAAAAAATCATCTTGGAGTAATTATGTGCCTAATGAAAATTAAAAGTCCCTATATCACGTACACATACATAATTTCAAATTATTAAATACATATATATATACATATACATATATATATCATATCATCTACACATTTATATGAGAAAATATAGAAAGACATCTTTATTTCAACATACGGAAGGATTTGTTAAACAATACACAAAAACCACAAATCTGAAAGGAAAATGTTGATATACATGAATATCTCAAAATTGTAAGCTTTACATGGAGAAAAAACGGTAGGCTACTGAAAGGAGAAGTTGTGCAATACACACAGCTAACTTTACAGAACTCTGACTTGGTAAGAAGATAGACTACCCATTAGAAAAATGTATAGTGGATATAAATAGGCAAACCATGAAGAAAAGCAAATTAGCAATAAACATATGAAAAACTGCCCACATCCACGAGTAACCAGGAAATGCATATGAAAACAATAGATACTATTTCACTCCCACAAAATGGGCAAAAAAAAAAAAATTAAAAGTCTGATAATAGCAGATGTTGGCAAAAGTATAGGAAAATGAAAATACTCATTCGGTTCTGGTGGGAATACAACGTGGCACAATCACTTTGGAGAGCAATTTGGAACATCTACTAAAGTTGAAAACATATTCTTAGGCTTTCTGTTACGGAAAATTCTTCCATAAGCATGCAAGAGGCAGGGTAAATGTTCAAAACAGTATAAAAAGAAAAAAAAAACCTGTCATATATTCACAGCATTTAAAACGATTCAGAATCTCAAAATATCATGTGGAGTGGAAAAACCAGTTGCAGAAAGATATCTGTGGTGATATATATGTAAACACTATAATTTATTTATGAATATATCTCTATACAGAAAATTGTTTTTTTTAAAAAACATCCCTGCAAATAATATATGCCAATCTCAGGATAATGGCTCTCTCAAGGGGTGGGGGAGAGAAAAGTAATGGAAAAGGAAGCTTTGATTTGTCTCTGATGTGTTTTTTTGTTTTTGTTTTTGTTTTTTTAAAATTTTTTCTCAACGTTTATTTATTTTTGGGACAGAGAGAGAGAGAGCATGAACAGGCGAGGGGCAGAGAGGGAGACACAGAATCGGAAACAGGCTCCAGGCTCTGAGCCATCAGCCCAGAGCCCGACGCGGGGCTCGAACTCACGGACCGCGAGATCGTGACCTGGCTGAAGTCGGACGCTTAACCGACTGCGCCACCCAGGCGCCCCTGTCTCTGATGTTTTATTTCATTGACAAAAACCATAAAACTGAAAAAGAAAACATGAAGCCAATATAACAAAAATTTAAAATCTATTAAATCTTCATGGTGGGTATACGAGTGCATGTATAGTATTTCCCGAACATCTGAAGTAAGTCAGATCTCAAACAAAGCAAGAAAATCATGTGCCATAGTTTTGTTGAAGCAAACTCAGGAAAGAGGAAAAAAAAGACTCAGAGGTCTTGAGTGGACAATTTGGGTTAAGAATAGGAAGCCAAAAAATGTCATTCTTTCTGAAGACCAACTTTGCCTTGTCTACGATTTTGCTAGCCTACCCACCATGCTTCAAGACTCTCCAGTGTCCTCGAGTGACAGATGAAGAAGGGATCCCATTGGAGTTTTGCTTCAGAGCTCTGGAGTTTGAAAGTAGGACTATCAAAATTTTTGGCCCAGCATCGTGGCTTTTTTGTGACCTACACAAGGAAAGAACAGCAAAGCATTTTCCTGTAGGTCAGAGAAAACGGTGGCTCTACGTTGTCCTGTGTTCTGTGGGCAGAAGGTCCCTTCAATGTTCACAAGAAACTGTACCTAGATCCGGAGAATAATAAAAACAACCACGATGGCCCTGTGTGCTGTGCATGGACTGCTTTACACGTCTATCTCCTGTTTTAGCATCAGCCCTTTGCAGTAGGTATTTCTGTCGTCTGTAGGTGATAAATAAGGACACTAAGAACTGTGAAGTTTCAGGAACTGGTCCAAATTCAAACAGCCGTTGAGTGGGAGATTTAAATGTTGATTCCAGTCCTGGCTCGTGTCTGCTAGTCAACCCTGGTACTGCTCCAGGGTGTATGGGAATCTCCCCGGATTTCCCTAAGACTATTCTAGAGGAAGGAATTTTAATAGCTCTTTACTTGAGTTTTGTCTTTCTATTCTTTTTCCTAGTACCAACTGAAGTGCCACAAAGAGAAAATATATGTAGAGTCCTCCTTCCCTGCTCAAACTCAGAAGAATGAGGAAGAACCTTCTGGGTCATCCTTCTTGGGGTATTCTCCCCGCTTCCTTGGCCGGTGATTTATGTTGCTGAGCCGCTGCCCAGCACCTCTACTGCTGTCAAGACGTGTTCAGTTTGCTGCCCTGTATGCGCAGAGAAACAAGCCAGACCGTAGTAGACTGCACCCCCAGCACAGAGCAGACAGGACCAAGGACTGCAGCAAAATGCAACATTTTGCTGCGATCCAAAAAATCCTCCACTCTGGGACTGTGCAGCCTGAAACCTGCAGCAGCTGCAGAAACCAGTTTCCCCAGAGAGTTGTACATGCCCAGGGCATGTGGGAGGAGGAGGAAAGGGAGGAGGAAGGAAGATCTTTGTGGGAGGAGGAGGAAGATCTTAGAGCGACATTTGGGGTATGGTGAAAGGGCGATCAAATAGGCAGGGTGCGTGGGGTGGAGTGCGTTGGCTACAGGGATGGATGGCAGGTGAGCCTGGCTTTCTTGCAGAGGTGAAGAGGGAAGGGGGGAGCTGCACTTGGCTCAGATGCTGAAGGACTGGGTTAGATGGTGGGAGAGCAGGCGCAGAGATAAACAGTGAAGGGTGCCCTTGAGAGATGCCAATGGTCAGTGGTCAATAGTTGATCAAGGGGGAGAGTGGGAAGCCCAGAGCCTCTGCCAGCCCTGGCAGCTGGCCTCTGAGAGAAACTTTGGTCCTCCTTGGGTTGTTCCATCCCTTCCCCGGGGACACAGTCCTCCTGTTCCACATAGCTGCCTCTACAACTCATATGATGTCCCTCCTTTATCGGGAGCAGAGGCCAGGGATGAGTCAACCCACACACATTAATCACACACTCCCTATTTGCCTAAAACTCCACGAAGTTCTGTGGAATAAAGAAGGATAGAGTGAGGCCTCAGTTTCTCATCAGGGAATTATTGTTTGTTTTCTGAAACGGGAACAATTCTCTTTGACAACCCCACGGACACCAGGTGTTAGAAAAATACAATTTTTTATGGAGAACTTTCCGAAAGGCACTGCACACTTCCATAGTCTGGGTGAAGAGAGCATATTAACATTTTTTCACGATGGTGTAGGCTCATCATAACAGACTACCGGCAATCTATCTGTGGGTACAAATATTGATGATGTGGAAAATAATACTGATTAAGCACTCTTGTCAGAAAAATGCTCCGGAACTTGACTTTGAAGAAGAGAAAGAAAACAAGATTCGGGCTTGCTCTGTCTTTAGCATTCCCTTCTGCGGAGCTCGGGGGCTGTTTTCTCAACTGTCCATTAGAAATGCCATTTGAAAAATGTGTATGGAACTGGAGGGTATTATGCTAAGTGAAATGTGTCAGTCAGAGAGCGACAGATATATGTTTTCACTCGTATGTGGAACTTGAGAAACGTAACAGAAGACCTGGGGGAAGGGAAGGGGAAAACATAGTTTCAAACAGAGAGGAAGGCAAACCATAAGAGACTCTTAAATACAGAGAACAAACTGAGGGTTGATGGGGTGGGTGGGGGAGAAAGGCACTGAGGAGGGTACTTGTTGGGATGAGCACTGGGTGTTATATGTAAGTGACGAATCATGGGAATCTACCCCCCAAACCAAGAGCACACTATATACACTGTATGTTAGCCACCTTGACAATAAATTATATAAAGAAAAGAAAAAGAAAAAAGAAAAAAAAGATAAAATAAAGCTGGAAAGAGAAAGAAAGAAAGAAAGAAAGAAAGAAAGAAAGAAAGAAAGAAAGAAGAAAGAAAGAAGAAAGAGGAAAGAAAGAAAGAAAGAAAGAAAGAAAGAAAGAAAGAAAGAAAGAAAGAAAGAAAGAAAGAAAGAAAGAAAGAAAGAAAGAAAGAAAGAAAGAAAGAAATCTCTGTCTGGATGTCCAGCTGACCCCTCAAAGGCCAAGCATTCAAATTCAATTAGTTTTCCAACCCACACACCCTTTCCTATTTCTGTCAAGCCACCTTCACCACAGGCTGAATAACCTTGTCTGGATCCCATTCCTGCCCCAGGCTTGTGTCCCACACTAGTTCAGATGTGAATCTGGCAGTGAAATATTTTTCACTCTCACCCCTGCCCCCGCCTCCCCCCCCCCCCCCCCCGCTATTTCCATTGTCCCCAGGCCAAGTAGGTCTTCATTATCTCTGACCTACACCTTGCTAACTGCCTCCTAATTCATCTTTTTGCAGCTCATTTCTCCTGCTGCCAGCTTATCTCATCCACTGTTGCCAGGTACATCTTCTTTTTTTTAATTATTATTATTATTTTTTTAAATTTGCACCCAAGCTAGTTAACCTATCACGTCATAATGATTCCAGGAATAGGGTTTAGGGATTCATCGCTTACATATGATGCCCAGTTCTCATCCCAACAAGGGTCCTCCTTAATACCTCTCACCCATTTAGCTCATGCCTCCCCCACAGACCCCTCCCTCCAGCAACCCTCAGTTCGGTCTCTGTATTTAAAAGTCTCTTATCGTTTGCCTCCCTCCCTGTTTTCATATTATTTTTGCTTCCCTTGCCTCATGTTCATCTGTTTTGCATCTTGAATTCCACATAGGAGTGAGGTCATATATTTGTCTTTCTCTGACTGACTTATTTTGCTTATCCTGATTCACTCTAGTTCCGTCCACATTGTCGCAAATGGCGAGATTTCATTCTTTTTGATCACTGAGTAATATTCCATTGTGTATATATACCACATCTTCTTTATCCATTCATCACCAATTTGGGCTCTTTCCATACTTTGGCGATTGTCAATAACCATGCTATCAACATTGGGGTGCATGCACCCCTTCAAAACAGCACTTTGCCTTTAAAGACTCCCCACAGTCTACAGAGCAAGGAACAAACTCTTCAGGTGGATGATCTGGTTTTGCTGCTCCAAGACCTCTTCCCATCGGGCACCCTTCCTTCCCGCTGGGCTTTAGTGCAGTGGATCTTTGTACTTTGTTTTACCTAAAACTCCAAGCTTTTATACCTTGCCATCTTTCCAGGCCATCCAGTGCGATCTTCCTACATGAATCCTACCCAGAATCCCTCGAGCTGGAAGTGAACACTTGCTCCTTTGGAACTCCTATAGTACTGTATTCTGTGGCACCTATTGTTATCATTTAAAAAAAAATGTTTTTAATGTTTATTTATTTTTGAGAGACAGAGAGAGAGAGAGAGAGAGAGAGAGAGAGAGAGAGAGAATGAACAGGGGAGTGGCAGAATGACAGGGAAACACAGAATCCGAAGCAGGCTCCAAGCTCCGAGCTGTCAGCACAGAGCCCGACGCGGGGCTTGAACTCACAAACCGCAAGATCGTGACCTGAGCCGATCGGACACTTAACCGACTGAACCGCCCAGGTGCCCCCCTGTCTATCATTTTAACGTATTCATTCATTTGTTCGCTCATTCAACAAAGCAGCAAATGCCTCGGTGGTAAAAAAAAAAAATGCTCAAAGAATAGCTCTCAAATGAAAATAACCTTGCTTTTCTGGCCATTTTACCTCCCTCTCATAATGAAGGAGAGGGTGTCATCAGCTGTTTGTGGCATAATGTGGCTGTTTTCCTGCAAAATCAATTAGTGAATTAAAGCCTGAAGTTGAGAGCTCAGAAAACCCTGGTTTATTTTTTTAACCTTTAGGAAAAGTTTGTATCCCATTATTGTTATTGTTCCTTGTGCCAATCACGGATAAGGACAGATATTTGAATGCTACTGACAAGTCATGTTTCATGACAGCCTTCTCATCAGCTTGTACCTGCTCCTTTCTGGTGGATTCTACCTGTTGATGGAGTGTGAGTGAGGAACAGTGCCAGCCAGATTTGGACAGACATTACTTCAAAGCCCACACATGCTTCATCATCACCAAACACTTCTGAAAACATAACACCAGGTCACGTTTTCCCTCAGCCTTCTTTTTTTTTTTAGGTTGGCTTTGATCCTTACAAAGCAGGCATCGTGTGACACGTATAATCTTATGTAACAGGAAAGATGCAAATAGTATTTGTGATTTTCTCCAGTGATGGAGTATATTCAGTCGTTAAAGATGGGGTTTCTCTTCAGTTTTCTGTGCTAGCGCCTGCAGACAAATTTACCTAAATTTGAATGCAAGTCTAGTTTCACTGGCATCAGATAGATGGGCATTTCACAAATGTTCCACAATTCACACCAGCATTGAAAAAATATTCAGTAAGTAGGCTAAATTTAGAAATGATTTCCATGAGATAGCTGCTTTTTTCTTAGAGTGTCATGATTTTTAAAACGCTTCCACTTGCTTTTTTTTTAACCTGTTATTCACTTAAGAATACTAAAGCCTGCCTTCTGAATAGTCACATAATTTCTTCAGACGTAAACATTTGCCTTTCCACTTAGCTAAAGCTGAGGGTATATGCTAAGCTTTATTCCATGGAGAACCAGGGATAAATCAACTCTATGCAATATAAAGCAATATAATATTGGCACATTTTTATTTATTTTCAAATGTGACCAGCTGTCTTTGTTGCAAGGCCAATCTACACGATACGCATGATCCTGTACTGTACTTACTCGATAACATTTTCCAACACTTTTCATTTTCCCAGCATGTACAGAGAGCTCTCCTTTTTATGTATTTTAGCATTAGCATAAACTTCTTATATTTACCCCTTCTCTTTGACAAAAAAAAAATCCCCAAAACAAAACATACAAAATAAATCCAAATAGGATATTTAGAAAAAAAATTAAGCCTAGATTTATTTCCCTACAAACATGCAACAAGCACAATAATTTTGAGGTTGGCCTACCGTTAGTTTCCCTCGAGGATAGCATGGCATGAACTACACGGACACTTCATACAAATTTTTATGAAGTGTTCGTGTGCTTTCGGCATAGCACCATGGGAATATAATGGCGCTATGAAGAATATGGAATATGTGAGGTTTATATTTTCCCTTCACAGAATGTCTCCAGCACACTCTACTTTTTAAGTTTGATCATTTCCGGCCAACAAGACAATTCCTTTAAAAGCAACTGAGATGTTAAGGGCTTCAACTGACACATTCATCCCATCGATCAAGTTTCACTGACGGCCTAACATATACACATTATAAGCAGCAAATAACTGATGAAATATGATGCATCGATAAAGAGATTAAAATTAAGTTGACTGCGTGGTTATGGACCACAAAAATGCCATGTAGGCTAGAAAGTCACTGTGGTCTGACATGGTCAGAAAATAATTTATGAAAGGAGATAAATTTGAGGAGGGGTGCAGTTTTGGGAACGTGAAACATGTTCTTAGTGTGAGGCACCACTTTCAGAAAAGGGTTAAAGATGAGCATAAACAATGTCAACCCAGAGAATGGTTGATTTAGTAGCCCAGCGGTGTCCCTGTTTGATTTTGTACTAGAAACATTAGTTATTTTTGCCACCACACAGAAACTTCTCAAAGGATCGTCTCCATTCATCACCTAGAAAGGGCACCTGAATGCCATTGGACAACCCACCCCCTACTCAGCCACTGCTCACGGGCCAAGAATCACACAACACCCAAGCTGAGCCAATTTGATTTCTGTCCCAGAAATTGAGAGCAGATACTCAGAAATGGAGTCAACAGGGTTGGACACTTGGGGTGGAAGCCCATGGATTTAGGGACTAGACATTCAGAACAAGAAGAGTCAAGCAAATGCTTAGGAAGGAAATAACCCAATAGACTCATGGAAAGCGAGAGCTACAGAGCAAGAGGTTGTCAAATGATTCTAGTTCCTTCCTACAAAGTGCCACTATATTCCCTGAACTTGATTTCCTTAATCTAAGCCAGTTGGAGTGTGTGTGTGTGTGTGTGTGTGTGTGTGTGTAAGTACGTGCATGTGTGTGTGTGTGTGTGTGTGTGTGTGTGTGTTTCTGTGTGTGTGTATTCTTTGAGACAATGCTTCCTGCTGGGTACACTTTAATAGCCATCTTTTATTTTTCATTGACCTCATTCATTATTTCTAATCTCTGTCATCTTTTCTGCTATCACCTCTGTTATTTATAGATGTCTTTTCTTTTTCATTACCCTTCTCTGTTTTTTTTTTCTTCTTATCTCTTCTCTTTCTTCCCTGGTAGTTTATCAGTACTTTTCAGTATTATCACTAACAAGGTTTAGTCATTTATCAAAGACAAGACTCCTTGTGTTTGGTCAATGAATTCACCAATCATCTTGTACTGTCCATCGTTCTCTTCTTTGGCTGTTGGTTATTTTCATCATTGTTTAATATTTGAGTATTTTTTAAATGTCCTTCGGATTGAGAATTATTCTGAAGTGCTAAAATCGCTAGGCATTCATTTATGATTCTTATGTAAGGTATGGCTTTCATTGCTTCTCTTAATAAAAAAATAATAATAGTTTTCCAAATCCAAATAATGTGGGTAGAAAGTGGATGATTTATTTCTGACATAAAATAAGAAACATAGAATGAGCTTACTACCTATAAAGCTACGTTTAAATCACTAGGCCATTCATTTCTACCGCTGGCCATCATACTGTTAATGGGAGAAGAAGATGGGAAACAGAAGTTAGAAGTCATAGGAACACATTCTGGGTAAAAATAAATGCTTTTAAAAGGTTTGTCTGCTAACATATTCATTAAGTCCTTCTTCCCCTTGCTTAATAAATGCACAGTGAGTGCCTGCTATATACTAGGCAATGAGCAAGGCTTTGAGAGCTCTGAAATGTACAAAACAGACAAAATCCTTGCTCTCCCGGAGTTTATGTGCTAACGAGGCCAGATATCAGATTAAGAAATAATGTAGAATCTAACAAATGGTAAGGGATGATGTAAAAAAAGTAAGTAGGGTAAGGGATAAAGAATGCTGGGGTATGGTGTGTTGTTGTTTCTAATGGAATAGTCAGGAAACACCCCCATGATTCTCTGACTTTTTTAAAGGCATTTTTTAAATTTAAGTATAATTAACGTGGAATGTTGTATTGGTTCCTTAGATAACAAGGTCCTTATATGCAATATAAAGATTCAACAAGTCTATGCATTTCTCTGTGCTTATCAAGAGAAGTATACTCCTCATCCCCTTTATCTAGTTCACCCATCCCCTCACCCACCTCCCCTCTGGCAACCACCAATTTGTTCTATATATTTAAGCACCTGGGTTTTTTGTCGTTGTGGTGGTTTCCGTCTCTTTTTCTTTACTTGTTCATTTTTTTTATTTCTCAAATTCCACATATGAGCAAAATATGGTATTTGTCTTTCTCTGACTTATTTCACTTAGCATTCTACCTTCTAGGTCCATCCATGTTGTGCAAATGGCAAGATTCATTTTTGTAATGACTAATATTCTCCTACATCATCTATCTATATCTATATCTATATCTATATCTATATCTATATCTATATCTATCTATCTATATCTACCACATCTTCTTTACCCATTCATCTATGGGTAGACCATTTGGCTGCTTTCATATCTTGGCTATGGCAAATAATGCCCCAATAAACATAGGGGTGCGTCTATCTTTGCAAATTAGTGTTTTCATTTTCTTTGGGTATTCATGGTGGTGGAACAGCTGGATCATATGGTAATTCGATCGTCAATGTTTTGAAGAGCTTCCATGCTGTTTTCCACAGTGGCTGAACCCATTTGCATTCCCAATGGCAAAACACAAGTGTTCTTTTCACTCCACATCCCCACCAACACTTATTTCGTGTGTTTTTCTATAGCCTTTTTGACAAATGAAAGGTGATTTTCTGATTTCTGAAAAAATACCTGAATAAGTAACGGAAGGAGCCATGATATCGTCTGGGGAATTTTCTGCATTATCCATTAAATATTTGTTGATCACATGAAGAATCATGGAATTGTACATTTCATGTGGACCTCGTTGAAGGAAGTCTATCACAGACTATATAACTGTGTCTCCCAAGAAGATGTGTTCAAGTCTTTGGGACTTGGACATGTGATCTTATTTGGAAACAAAGTTTTTGCAGATGTAATCAAGATGATGTCATGCTGGATTAGGGTGGACCTTTATATCTTTATAAAAATATGAGACGGCGATTTGGATAGAGAAGACATGTGGGGAAGAGGGCCATTGGACTATATATGCAGAGAATAGAGTGGTATAGCCATAAATCAAGGAACGTCAATCAGCAGCCAGAAACTGTGAGAAGCTAGGGAATGGCAAGAAAAGATTCTTCCCTAAAGTCTTCAGAGGGAGCATGGCCCTGCGGACATCTTGATTTTAGACTTGTTCCCTCCAGAACTGTGAGAGAATAAATTTCTATTGTTTTAAGCCACCGGTTTTTTAGCAATTTATCATGGAAGCCTTAAGAACCCACTACAGGGCTACGAAACAGGGGAAAGCATTGAATGGGCTGTGCTAGATGGTTTTGAAATACACACATACGTGCAAATGATGACTACCACAACAGAAACAACTGATTTCTTCTTCTTCTCTTCCTCTTCCTCCTCCTCCTCCTCTTCTATACAGGAGAGTAAGAATGTGTCAAAGCACAAATATTTAGATGATGGCCAGTGGGAAGCTTAAGGTCATTCTTTCCATGTGCATGTAGCTGTCACTGTGGACCACATAAGGCTTTCCCTATCTGACCCCAAGAGATATCATGCCCCCAAGAATATCCCAGGGACAATGAAGCTTTACTTTCAATCTCCCTGCCTTAAATTTGCCTCTTCCACTTGGCCACGAATCCAGGTGTTATTCTTAAAGCTGTCCTGCCCAGCAGAACTGTGCTTCAGTGAGTGCTGCTTCTGATGATGATTTATTTCAAGATCTGAGTGCTGGTACTCTTGCCAGGATGATGGCCTTAACTCCACTCTAGAGCAAAAAAGGAAACAACCTTTACACCCCTGCAGTGTCCAGAAGGGCAGAGTGGAGACAATGAGCAGAGTGGAGAGCTGATTGACTCAGGCAAATATTAATTCACCATGATCAGTCCCTCGATGCAAAACCTGATACTGGTGAATATATCCTTTTCCAGGGCGATGGATTTCACAGATTGATGCTGCAAACACTCCATTATGCAATTCGAGTCAACAAAATTGCCTGAAGCTTAATGATCTTGTGTTTATTCCACCTTGGGCAAGGACAGTCCTCTCCATGAATCTTCATTCTCTGTTTGGTGTAATGTGGTGCTTCGCACTACTGCTTGGAATCCATGCCCTTTGCCAGATTATCTTGTAATTCCTCTACTAGAAGCAGAGAGAGCTCCATCAATGCTGTGTTTGGCCACCGGACCTACTTTGGGCAATAGAATATGAACAGACATGGCAGAGTCCCTATTTTGAGCTTAAGCTTTGGAGGCCTCTCATATTTCTGTTCATTCCTCTTGTGTTTATGCCAGCATGATGAGAAACATGCCACAGCTAGTGACAGGCCATGGACCGTGAGAGACACATGGGGAAGATTTGGATTCCAACTGCAAACTGCAGTCAAGATCAACAGAGTCCAGCCCAGAATACTGAGCCCCCCGCTGACCCAAGAATGTACGAGTGGGAATAACAGCTTGCTTGTTTTAAGTCACTCGCTGAGTTTTGGGGTTGTTTGTTATGCAGCATTATTTTGACAACAATGGACTATTACAGATGAGGTTCACGAAGAGAGATATTTATAGAAAGCAGATTTCATCGTAGCAGTGGCTCTTCAAGACTAGTTCATGGTCATGGAGAGGGAGCCTGATGTTTTAGAAGAAAATAAAGACCAGTGTGTAAGATTACTACTCTTTTGGTGATGATCTTCATTGTATAAATCACCTACCACCTCTAAGCTTCATTTTATTCTATTATCAAATACTGTGTACACACCTCATCCCAGGGTGGTTGGGAGAATGACATATGAAAAAAAATATTTGAAAAGACATAGGTGCTATATATATATACACATATTAGTTAAATACTATTAACTATTGTTATCATTTGATCATCAACTTATTATGGCTATTATCTATTACATTGATATGGTGAAGGGGAAGACCGGGAGTGTGTCAACTTGAAAATGGGACATCAGTTTAGGTAACACTCACCCACAGTAACATGACAAATTGATTGTAATATTTGGATTTATATTCTCCTTCTAAATTTCTCATTTGTTGCCCTGACATGTTGGTTTAATATTTTCCTTTCAAGTTCAGCTTATGCTACATGGGAAATGACGTAGACAATCTGATAAAAGAATGACTTCCCTAAAAAGAGATAAGCTTACTTTAGTCCTTATCTGCGAAGCACTGTCACCATTTCTACAGACGACAATGGGATTATATTTCAAGGCCCAAGGTTTGCTTCTGAAGCAGATGTTTGTATTTCAGACAGTCTGCTTGAAAACATTCTTGAGTTTGGAATGGAGTCTCTCAGCTTCCCTAATGGCTTTGAAGTCCATACTTTTTGTATCTGATCTTCCAGAAGGCTCTTGAGTTCTGGCCATAGGAATACTTGGTTGAGCTACTGCTGAAGGCCCTGGCTGGCGCTGAGGGATATTAAGGCCTGGTGCTGGAGAAGAATTTGCTAGGTGTAGCCTATGGTGTCAGATGAGTTTGATTCATTTATTTGTCTAAGAAAATCTCATCAGGCCCGACTTTGTAGAAGTGTCTGAGCAAGACTCTAAGATAACTCTCGGTCTGAATCACTTGTGATAGTTCCGCGTGTCTTGTCAGCGTGAAATTTGGCCATCTCTCTCCCCCAGAGAGGAGCACCGTAGTCAGAAAAGTTCCGATTTGCGTTTTCCTCTTTTGAGTGTCCGGACCCTTGCACTTTCCAGTCTCCTTGTGACATGAAAGAGTTAACGCATATTTTCCAGCACCTGTCACCATTTGGGAGCAACTCAGGCGGTGAATAGAGTGGGGCTCAATTGATGGAGCCAGAAGTGTGCAGGCATTTGGAACACTATTCATAGGTTGCTTTTTTATTCCGTCTTCCCTTCCCCCAACCCTGGCCCGCGGACGTGAGTGGCAACTTAAACGCACCATAAAACATCCCTGGAAAAATCCGCAGCGTGCTGAAGGAGGCAGCAAAGCCTTGAGATGAGTGGATTTGGGAGGTTTCTGAGCCAGGGGAGACAGTGCCTAATATTTATGGGACCGTTCAACTCCCATGTGCTCTGGACCTATGAATCTGGAGAGGTGTCATTCAGTCGTCAACCCTGGACTTTTTCCTGGCATTCATCAAAGCCATGGTTCCTCCCACACATGGATGATGGGACAGAGCCAGAGAGTCCATCCTGAACTACATGAACGTAACTCTCTTTATTTCCTAAGTGAAAGGATGTATTTCTTCTGCCTGAATGGACAAGTGCTACAAAAACAAAACAAAAACAAAAACAAAACCCACCTTACATTTACTCACTGCCAGACAACTCTTACTAGTCTTAAGACCTCCAGGGCCACAGGATCCCAATGTAGACTCACAAAAGCAGCTTTTACCTCCCAGCATGCCGCTCAGTTCGACAGGAGCCGCCGTGGAAAAGCAGAGCCAGACTCACTCTTTCTCAGAAGACCAGAGTCTGAACCCGGGTTTGTCACATGGCAACTTCTTGGCCTCGGGCTGGTTTTCACTCTTTCTGAAACATGCTCTCCTCGCCTTCCTCGTCTATAAAGTGGGCCCACGAATGCCTGTGCGCATTACTCGTCCCACACAGACTGGGTTCTTCCGCACCAAGCGCTGGGTTTACACACAGAGAACTCAGCAGTGGACAAGCCACCCCGAATCCTCACGTCCTGTAGATGCCGGGGGGGGGGGGGGGGGGGTGTTTGAAAGAAAAGCCCAGCATGCGGCAGAAACAGGAAACCGGAAGTCCTAACCTACTGGGGAGAGTGGGAGGAGCCTCTCGGAGGATCCGCCCTTGGGGCTGAGCTACAAGGACAAGGAGGTGAGTACTGAATATTGGGATGTCGGTAAGAGTGCAGGCCTAGGGAAGAGGCAGTGTGAAAACTCATGGGGGGTGGGGGGGGGAGAGAATTCCGCATTTTATTTACAAGATGGCGCTGGGGAGAAAGGAAAAGAAAAATTGCATTTGACAGAGCTTTATCAACTGTCTGCGGGCATTTACCACGGAACCTTGGGACCTCTGCACAGCCATGAAAGAAACCCTACAAGAGACCTCGTTTGTGTGTTTACGCATGCTTCCTTTCAGCTAGCACTGCGAAATCCTCCTGATGTTCATTTCCGATGCGAAGGTGTGGTTGAAGCGTGGACCATAATCCCGATGGGAATAAAACTCGCCCTTGCCTTTCTCTGACATGCTGGCCTGCGGGGGGCACCGTGGGCAGCGCGGGTCAAGATACCAGCTGTCTGAATATGTTAGTGACGCTCTTCTCTTCTTGGGTCCACTGACCGGGGTTCGAGGCCGGGCACCTGTTTCCAGTCCGTTTCGCTCAGAGGGAAAGCCCTGTCTGCTCTCGCACACCCACGAACTTGGGGGAGGGTTTTGTCCTCTAGCCCCCAAGCGCTGACTCACAGCTCCCTTCTCTGTCCTCTTTCTGGTCTTGTGGACTGTTACACATTGGCTCCCGAGGACGGATCCTGACAGGGGTGGAAATGCACTCGTGTGTACTCAGAGCCGTGCTACAGTTACAAGATGTAGTTTCTGGAAATTACCGAAGAGGTCCATATTTGTTTCTCATTCTGCGATCTCCAAGGAAAGGCTGCAGTATCTGGAGCAGGGATCGGCAAATATTTTTCCCTTTTGTGAAGGCCCAGATGGCAAATACTTTTAAGTTTTACAAACCGTGTGTCCACTATTGTATATTATTTGTGTGTATTTGACCAGCCTCTAAACGTGTAAAACTTCTTTTAGCCCAGAGGCACAGAAACTGGCCACAGTCCGGATTTGGCCCATAGGCTTTAGTTTGTGGTTACCCCATCTAGACTAAATCTGTATCAGAGCCAGGTGGCCCAACCCGATGAGCTATCTTGTTCTTTACTCTGTTGAGCATTGATGATTCTCACATAGATGCTGGATACCTCATAGGGTCCATTTAACTTTAGTTTATGCAGGATGATAGGGTCCTTTTGGAGACTTTTGCTTTTGTGCTCTTTGCAAGCTAATAAGTTAGCCTGCCCCGGTTTCATGAATGATGGTAGAATCCATGAGACTCCTGGATCAAAGACATGGGGCAGTTTAATGCGACGGCAGTAGCCAGACCCTGAGTATTTTTGTGCTGGTTCTTCAAGCCCCAATTTCCACAGGGTGGCACAGAGGACCACCTGATGTCTGCGTGTGTTGGGCGTTGCATTAAAAGAGGTGAGCCCTGAGTTTATGGAACTGAATTTTTTTTTAATGGGCTATAAACATCCTTGCTCTTTGTTCCAGAAGGAGACATTATCTCTGTTGTGCCAAGCTGTAGCCAAATGTGCTCTTTGTTCTAGAAGGAGATATTATCTTCTGAGAAAGTTTATAAACATCCTTGAAAACACAGTCTAGGAAAAAAAATGGTAAGAAAGGCTTTACTCATAAGACACGAGGAAACACAAGAGGTCCATGGAATATTGTCTTTCAACAGACAACTAGTATCTATTAAAACTAATGTGACAGTCCATACATTTTGGAGAAATGAAACATCAAGTAAGCTATTTGTGGTGTGAAAGCAATCTTTTGCTGTGTCCTCTATTTATTTATATGCCATATAAGGACAGATCTAAGATCCCATCCTAAGATTATCTAGTTCTATAATAGCTGAAAAAAACTTGATATAGGGACTTTGGCTCCAAGAGCAAAGGAAGAGAATTTGAAAAGAATGATTTGCTTTTGGGACTTCCAAGATAGTTGGAATTTGAGTACTCTATATAAGAGAAATTAAATTATCACTTTCTTCAACAGGCAGCCGATTTTTCCTTCTACTTCTTCTTTTTTTAAATACTTTATTTATTTTTGAGAGAGAGAGAGAGAGAGAGAGACAGAGCATGACCAGGGGAGGGGCAGAGAGAGAGGGAGACGCAGAATCTGAAGCAGGCTCCAGGCTCTGAGCTGTCAACACAGAGCCCGATGCAGGGCTTGAACTCAAGAACCATGAGATCATGACCTGGGCTGAAGTCAGACGCTTAACCAACTGAGCCACCCAAGTGCCCCCGATTTTCCCTTCTATTGTGCCCCAATATCATTTGGCAGGATTCAAATAAGAAATCAGTGGGAAAGCTTCAGATGTGATCCACGATTCACAGGGAGAGAGCACAGGGGGTCACCAGGCATGAATACAGGTTTAATGGGAGTCAGTAGGAACTGATTGGTGCACGGGTCAAGAACAGAAGTGACATACAGGTAACAGGCAGAGCAAATGAGGTTAATGAACAAGAATGGCCCAGACAGCATCACTAGGGAAGTGCACGTTAATGATGCTGTGATCCAGAGTTTTCCTTTAAAGATGCTGCTAAGTGCATTTGAAAGATGTTGCCTACTGTAAGACAGATCTATTCAGTAAGGTTATCCCTGAAAATTAATGTGTCAGTTGAAGCTGTGGTAGTCAAATATAGACCTCCCCTCGCTCCATTTCCATCTCAGTGATGCTTACTTTTCATTTTTTGTGTCACCTTCTCCATTGGGTCAGCCCTTCAAAGCCCCAGGTCTCCGGACATTGGTTCGCGAATGCCGTCTCTAAACAAACAGTAGAGTGATACTCCAACTCCTAGACAAATCCAAAATGATTATTGATGAATCAGAGTAAGATAGAGTCTTCCATTTTAATATACTTATTGTGTCCTTAATTAAACTTATAATAAAGAGTGAATATGAAAGAAAATGTAAGTAAAAATATTTCTCTTCAAAAACACGGTTTCTCATTCTCTCCCCTTACATGATGGAGGAGTGTGATTGGAGTAATCCAAGGTAGAGAGAGGGTACTTTTTGGTGTTTCGAGTGCAGATTCTTGAACCAGGTAACCTAGCTTTGCATCCTAGTCCCAGAACACACAGCTTGGAGAATAAGTTAACTTATCTGTACGTCACATTGGAAGGACGGTTTAAGGTAATCATTGTAAGATGTCTGGGATACTGTATGTGTAGTAACCAGTGAAAATTTTAGATTACTTACTTGCCTGCCTCAAGAATCATAGTGTTAAATTAAAAAGCAGGCAATATGATAGTGATAAGTCAGATGCCCCCTAAACTTCAGCTCGTGGGACCTTTGGATGGTGGCCTCTTCCAGAGGTAAGTCCCAATATCTTCTGACAGGGAGCTAGATTAGGGCAGAATATCTCATTGTGGCCAGGTATTGGACTGGTTTGAGTTTGGGTTAGAGACTGTAAGGTTCATTTGACTGCTGGTTTACCCTGCACTTGGCATGTAGCCCACCAGATTGCCAACTGAGAGCCAGAGGTATTTTGTAGGGCCAATTCTCCATGGCATATCTTGAAGTCCTTTTTTTTCCCTTTTTGTTAAACACTGCTTCACAAAAGGCTTGGCTTTTTCACTTCTTACCCTGAACAGCTTTAAATGTCTTGGTCTTTCTAGCTGACTACATAAATAAATAACCCTAGCAGCCCTGGAGATTGTCCCATCCTCTACTGATTTTTTTTTTTTTTTGAGGGCTAGGTGCAATTTTGTCTGGACTCAGCCAGAGGGTAGTTGACCCTGTTTACTTGGTTTATTTCTAGTTTCAGTGTTGGCCCACAAAACTATCTGCAATGACAAAATTGTTCTAGATCCATATTGTCCAATCAGGCAGCCGCTAGATCGAGCACTTAAAACGTGGCGAGGACAGCTGAGAAAATGAATTTCTATTTTTATTTAGTTCTAATTAATTTAAATGTAAACAGCTGTATGTGGCAAATGGCTGTCCCAATGGGCACTACAGCTCTATATTGCAGTTTTAGGCACCGCAGTGGACAACTTCCATCAAATCGGAAAGAAAATGATATGCAATGATAAGATAACTGGAGGGTTGATTCCAGCTTGTTTTGGCCACCTCTCTGTGGTCTTTAATGGGGCAGCAGCACCCTTAAAGTCAAGAGACTCATTGCCCGTGATAGTAAAGGAAGTTAGAAATAGGAATGTTGAAGAAGATGCCCTATCCTATCTGGAGTTGTTCGCTATCATCTGCTGAGTCTTTCTCTTGTGTCCTTACCCTTCCTGCACGTTCCTTAAAAGCAGGAACTGCGCCGTTCACTCCTGTTATAGGCCCTGTACCATTGGCAGGATGTAGATTAGCCTGTAGTCAATAGCCAGTTGAATGATGATCCTCCTTGCAAGTCACTTTATGGAAAGTTCACTGAATGCCCAGCCGTGCCCTCGTGCGGCGAGTAAATACACAATATAAAAAACAGTCTCTCCCTTTAGGAAGCATGGGGCTTATTTGGAGAAACAAGACAGGAGAAAGGAAGAACTGCAAGAGTGTCTTTCCGCGTGAGCTCCATAGATTCCCTGCCTCAGAACTACTGGAAGAAGGCTTCAGATTCCTGGATCTTCTGCACGGAGATGCAGATTAGGGGAGACCCAAGAATCATCATTCACCGTACATTTCTCAGTTGACTCAATGCCCTTATAGTTTTGAAGATTGGAGACTATACGTTAGCAGCCATTTATGCTTGATATCTACGCTGATGAAATATTAGGAAACTTGGATGATTTAGGGAGGGCACGCTGGCTGGCACGAGCGGAGGGACAGAAGACAGAAAGGCAAGAGATCCACTCTCTGGAAGCCGACACTCTAACCGCAGGACACTGGGGCCTCTGATCCCCACGAAGGAGTGCTCTCCACTCTGGTGGATACGTGACAGGTGCTTATGTGCCCTTGATCGGGTTGCTCTCCGGATCAACTGGTCACCAACTCAGGGAAATGGAGTTGCTGGGTGAGGCTGCACTTTGGGACAATCCATGTGGAGGAAGGCAGGGAAGGATCAGTGTGGAGAAGTTGTCAGTAGGTGTATTAGGTTATCTGCTTCTGGATAACAAAGTGCCCTAAAACTTAGAAGCTTAAAATGACAAATGTTTATTACGTCCCACAGTTTCTAAGGGACAAGAACCTGGGAACAGCTTAGCTAGTGTTCCGGCTTAGGGTCTCTTATGAGTTTGTAGTCAAGATGTTGACTTTGGCTACAGGCATCTGAAGGCTTGACAGGGGTTAAAGGGTCTGCTTCTGAGCTCATTCACATGGCTATTGGCAGGAACCTTCAGTTTCTTGTTGACCATTGGCTGGAGGCCTCAGGTCCTCACCACGTGGGCCATTCCAGAGGACGGCTCATGACATGGTACATTTCTTTCGTAGGGCAAGCGATCCGAGAGAGAGAGAGAGAGAGAATGTGGAAGCCACACTGTGTTTAATGATCTCATTTCAGAAGTGATATATATTTTGTTGGTCACAGACACCACCCCTGGTGGGAGAAGATTACACAAAGCTGTGAGTACCAGGAGGTGGAGATCACTGGGAGCGATTTCAGAGAAACTACTCCGAGTCTGCCGGGGAAAAGTGACCCCCAATACAGCTTCACAGGTGCAGCCTACATCCTCAATTTAGACCAAGTGTAAATCTTACTTTCTAAGCTCCAGCAAAGGATGTCTTCTTATACATTCATAGGTAGAAATACCTGACGTCTATTCTCACCCAAGCCATCCCTTCTTGCTGCGTTTTCCCACACTTCCTTCTGTAAACACGCTCTATACCTACTACTCCCCTATCCTACCAATGGGAAGTTATTTTGAGCGAGGCACCTTCCTGTGACAGTTAATCCCCACCCCGCTGAGGCAGAAAACAATAAGAATTACCTTCTAGTGCATTTCTACCAGGAGCTGTGAATAACAGACCTGCATGGGTTTCTTGGATTATTTCATGGTGAAAATTATTTCCAGGAAACTACTCCCGAGCTGCCCATGTAACTATAATGGACCCGAGTTTCTTCTTTGTTAAACAAGCACTGCTGTTTTCCGCATGCTGGAGTGTGGTACAAATTCTTCAAAAATGTTTTTTAAATACAATTTTCACTTTCATTAAAATTTTGGCATCTTTCGTGTGTGTATGTGTATATACATATACATACATATACTCGGATTTTTATTTTTTTTAATTTATTTATTTTAAGAGCGACAGAGAGAGAGAGAGAGAGAGAGAGAGAGAGAGATCGTGTGTGCAAGCAGGGCAGGGGCAGAGAGTGAAGGAGAGAGAATCCCAAGCAGGCTCCACACTGTCAGCACAGAGCCCGGACGTGGGGCTCGATCTCACAAACCATGAGATCATGACCCAAGCCGAAATCAAGAGCCGGATGCTTAACCGACTGAGACACTCAGGCGCCCCACATATACTCAGATTTTTTAAAGCAGAAACTACTGACAGGTAGTTGTATTCACTGTGTACATGTAATATAAATATAATACATATTTATCACTGTTGTTTTTTTTTTTTTTACCTACGTTCCCCTGTTTCACATTTTCTTTATAACCACTTTTCATGCATTCCTTCAAACAAATTTTTGTTAAATGCTTACTCTACATCCCAGGCACTGAGGATGCGGCCTTGAACAAGAGAGAGACATCCCTGTTCTCAGGTTGCTGCCTTTCTCTTTGAAGAGAGAGATCATTAGCAATCAAGTAAACAAGATGATTTCCGTTAGTGATAAGTATTTGCAAAGTAAAGCAGGTTAACCTTGACAGAGTACCGCCTGGACAGAGGTGTTTATTTACATTGGGTTCTAGAATCAGGCATCTCTGAGGCTGTGAAACTTGAGCTGAGTCCTGAAGCATGGAAGAGTCAGCCATGAGAAGAGGAAGGGAAACAATGATAGGCCAGCAGAACAGAAAGTGACTACGCTCTGAAACCAGAGTGAGTTTGTGTGGCTGACAGCAAAATGGAAAGCCAGTAGTGGCTACAATGTCGTGAGTGTTGGGGAGGGAGACACAAGAGAAGGTTTAAAAAGTAACGTGGGGGCAGATTATGTGAGGTTTCACAGGTCAGGGTAAGAAAGTTGGGAATTCTAATTGCAGTGAAATCCACTGGGGGGTTTCAACTAACATTTAGTCCAAGAAAGAACATAGTTTGCAATCAATAAATATTTGTTGCATAAATCCGCAAACTTTGGGTGATTTAACTATTTTATGGAACACACATTACTTAACTGTATATAGAATTATAAATAGATATGTTTCTATTATAGATCATAAATTTACTATATTTAGCTTGTTTATAAATCATGTTATTATTGTTGGAGGTTCCAGTCCCCAAGTTTTGGGGGGACAATAGAAAATTCGTAAAAATATCTCTGTCCAAGATAGCATATGTTTTCACTCAAATGTGGATCTTGAGAAACTTAACAGGCGGCCATGGGGGAGGGGAAGGGGAAAAAATAGTTACAAACAGAGAGGGAAGGAGGGAAACCATAAGAGATTCTTAAATACAGAGAACAATCTGAGGATTGATGGGGGGTGGGGGGAGGGGAAGTAGGTGATGGGCGTTGAGGAGCGCACTTGTTGGGATGAGCACTGGGTGTTGTATGGAAGCCAATTTGACAATAAATTATATTAAAAAAAAATCTCTGTCCAAAGATGCCAGAATATATTTGGCATTGATCAGAAAGAAAGAAAATAAAATGCAGGTCCTTCCCAGGCTTTTAAGATGAGATCAAAGCTCAAGTTTGTTTCCGGGAGTCCTCATTTGAATATCATATTGTCCCACGTCATTTTATGTGCCTACTTTCATGTACTTTGTGTCGGTTGCACATTTTGCAAAAGAATTAGAAACCACTTTAAATGACTTACCCATGGAAACACCTTCCTGAGTCAAAAAGGAAGAAACATTTGTTTCTTGTACTGTGAAAGGTATCTGGGTAGAGCAACCTTGAGTATTTCACCCAGAGATACTGTCCTTTGCTAAAATGTTAGAGATTTGATGATCTTAAAAACTGCCACAATGCCCAGACTAGAAAGTACGCATTGTTTTTTCCAGAATGGGTCCGTATGAACCCTTCTACTTCCTCTGGAACAAAACGGTCAGGAGAGGACTCGTTGTCTACTAGATGGAGGCTCTCCTCTCCTGGCTGGATTTGAAGACCCTCAAAGTCTTGAGCTGTCTATCCCAGATGACAGTTTGTGCCACACTCACTCTTAGGCTGGGCACGACGACATGATGTTGGGTGGGTTGGGGTGGTGACCCTTCGTCCACATTCTCAGCAGATGACTTTATCCCTTACTTCATCATGATGGCTCCTCCCCACTTGTCCCCTTTTCCTACCTTCACCTTCTTTGCTCTTCTCTGGCTTTTTTTTCTTGACTTATCCCTTAAGTGTTGGTATTTGGGGGGGGGGGGGAGGTTGTCCATGCCCCCCCACCCCCGCTTCTCATTCTACACACATGCCTATGAGATCTCATCCACTTCCGTGGCTCTCGTTCATCCGTAGGCAGATGGCTCTTGGGTCTGTAGGTCTAGTCAAGACTCTTCAATCAGCGTGGCCAGAGCTGGAAGAATTATCTTTCCCTTCCTATCCACCTGAAACCTCATCTTGTCTATTCGTTGTCTGAAGGCATAGTCTCATTAGCCACCAAGCTGCTTGATTCAAAGTCCTTGGAGTCATTCTTGACCTTCTCCCTCCAGTGAATCACTAATTCCTATATACTCAAGGACCCAACCTTGGGTGATTCAGCCCAAGCTACCCTCTTCAGCCGTCTTTGTGGAGTTTTCTCTCAAGCTGCAACATCCTCCTGTTCTACAGAACCAGTTCCTACTCCTCACGGCTCTGTCTCACTCTCCTTTGCACCCAGGCCTTTATATACCCTGTTCCTTCTGCCTGGAACACTCTTCCCATTGCCCAGACCCTTTACCCGAAAAGAAAAGTATTTATTTTGTAACTCTTATCGTAAAAATCACTTCTATCCAAAAGTCTCCTCTCGGTGGTTTAGATTAGCTCAGGACCTCCTTTCTCCTTTGTCTCCTCCCAACATGCCTTGTCCTTTTTCTATAATAATTTAATATTCACAGTCACTTAACAATCCATCTTCTCCCCGAGCCTTCTATTCACCACCAGTTCCCCAATTTCTGGAAGATGGAGATTATTCAAGTTGAACACTGAATGAAAATTAAGAGAAGCAGGGGCGCCAGGATGGCTCAGTCGGTTGAGCATCCAACTTCAGCTCAGGTCATGACCTCGCAGTCTATGGATTCGAGCCCTTCATCGGACAGCACAGAGCCTGCTTCGGATCCTCTGCCACCCCTCCCCACCCATGCTCGTGCTCTCTTTCTCTCAAAAACAAATAAACATTAAAGAGAGAGAGCGAGAGAACCAGAGCTTTCCCATGTGTTTAATGACCATAACTCTAAGTCAAGCTTGAAGGCATATAGCATGTATGATGTTTGACATGTGGTCCGAAGGACCCAATATTTGAAGTCACACTGTCCAAACAAAGGGGGAAAAAAAGCATATAGAAGGTATTATTAAGCACATGATATGTGAGGTGGGAAGGGGGGTCATGGAAGCAGTGCCTGGATCATCTCTGCACTCCCCCGATCTCTTTCCACCTCTCTCTGGGCGAGTTTATCTGGCCCTTGGTTATTTTCTATCGAGTTACTCAAATATGGGGCCAGAGATGATTAAAAGAAAAGTAAATGCCAAGAAATCAAGGCAATAAGTGACCCGGGTCGCCTGTCACACGTGCACGCCTTCCTCACCAGCTCCTGCCAACTCTTTGCCTCTTTGGCCATGCCTCCCCCTTCGTGTGTTCCGGTAAGTCTGTGCATCTCGTGAATATATGTTGTGCTAAACCGTCTACGCTTTCCGGGAGTGGCTTCAGTCATGCCCATGACTTCAGCCTCCACTCACAAGTTAAGCTCCAAATCTTTATCTCCAGCCAACCATACTCACTTGCATGCCAGATCCCTCCCTGCCTAATAAAAACTTCCAGCTGGGCATCCACAAAGCACCTCATGGTGTCCCAAAACAGAAGAATCATTTACCTTGCATATCTGCTTCTTTGTTCTACCATTTCCCAATGTAAACCTTAGAGTCATCAGAGTAATAAAAGGCACACATTTATTTAACGTTAACAATAAGCTAAGCACTATTCCGAGAGTTTATACGGAGGGAGCCATTTAATCCTCAAAATAACAGGTACTATTACAACACCATTTCACAGATGGGCAACAAATGTACAAAGAAGTAAAGGAACTGGGAGCGCCTGGGTGGCTCAGTCGATGAAGCATCTGACTTCGGCTCAGGTCACGATCTCATGGTTCGTGGGTTTGAGTCCCCACATCTGGCTCTGTGCTGACAGCTCAGAGCCTGAAGCCTGCTTCGGAGTCTGGGTCTCCCTCTCTCTCTGCCCCTCCCCCACTCATGCTCAGTCTCTCTCTCTCTCTCTCTCTCTCTCTCTCTCTCTCTCTCTCAGAAACAAATAAACATTAAAAATTAAAAAAAAAAAAAGAAGAAGAAGAAGTAAAAGAACTTGACCTAAGTTTAAGTCACAAGAGCCAGGATTCAAACCAAGAGAGTTTGGCTCCAAAGTCTGGACACATAACCACTCTGCCATGTGCCTCTAGAATCATTAGGGTTTTCGATATTGTTTCCTCCACTAAGGAACAGATTCCTGAGGATTGGCTTCCTAACTCGGCAAATTCGGAAATTATAGCACCTACCTCCATGCCTGGTACAAAGTGGTGTTGACTGAATAAAAGGAGAGAAAGGAATGAAAATGTGTAGGAACGACTAGAAAAATAACTGGGGTTCACCACAGTCCCACTCAATCCATTGTAGAAAGCTGTTCTTTTTGTCCCCTAGCCTCCATTATATTACCTCTCCTACTCAGGCTATTTGCAGGAGCTTCAAAATCCCAGATAAACAAGAAGGGCGAGAAACAGCAGGAGGAAGAAGAAACAGAAAGGGGAAAAAAATTCTTCCCTTTTCCTACAGCAGAGACTTATATGTCTTCAGGCTTTCATTTGTCACATTAAAGCAGAGTCAGGTCCTTTCATTGTAGGTTTAAAAGTAGAGCTGTTTGTTAATCTCCAGAGGAATGCAATATAGTCATATAATTTGCTTTTTCCAGTAGAGAACCAAATAACACGAATTCTTACTGAGCTATTATCAAGTCCCAGGCCCTAAGCTGGGCAGTCTCTATCATCAGTTCCATTGTATAAGTGGGGAAACTGAGGCAAAGAGCATTACTGGGGACTAGCCTGGGATGAAGGAGTAAACACATGGAAGATAGGATTTTGAACACAGGCTGTGTGCCTCGGGAACTTCTGCTCTGAACCCCCAAGACTGGACAATAGAACAGCTCCCCATGAAAATGGGCTTTTAAAAAGCCTGAACAGTGATGTGTTGGGGATAAGAGGCCCTCTATCATTGGCAACAGTTTCCCATTTTATGAGAGACGGTGAGCAGAGTCGTTTCTCGGTTCCATGGCCAAGTTTCCCCCCATTCATTTTATCATGGCTTCATCAGCATGCAACATGGAAAGGCAAGATGAGGGAAAACAGCCATGAAAAATAAAAGCAAAACTTAAACTAAAGCCTGTTCAATCAGCTGCAGCTGCCATTAATTTCAATAAATATCCAATTAAATTTGTTGACAGGCAGCTCATGAATCTTGGAGAGAAATGGATCACTTCAAAGAATCTGGAACCCTTTGGAGGCTTGCTGAGTAATATAATCTTGCAGTGTGCTTATACTTCATATTAATTTTAATTTGCTGAGTATACCCTGGACAATTTGGAAAATCTACGGGACTTGGTTTACCCGTTGCCTTTCGTTTTAAGAGGATGAAAAGTAAAAAAGCAGAGTTGATTAAAATGCACATTTATTATGAATATACTGGCAGCAAATTGTTCATTCCTCATGACTTCAAGCATCTCAATACTCGTATCTTGATCAGGGGTGCTTCTGGCTTAAACTGGTGTTTTGTGATGGCTTGCGTTAGCAGAGATTAGTCAATCTGCACAGTGTCTGAAAGGAAATTCTACCCTTCTCTGTCCAACTTTGATACAAAAGCCCCTGCTCAGGATCAAGTACACCTTTAGGCGTTTTAATAAGTGTGTTTTGCTTTTGCGTTTTGCTCAGCTAAGACCAGGAAAACAGTGTCCCTTCATTATAATTTTAATTTGAAAATTTCAATAACGAGTTTTGTAGTTCCATAAGAGGGGGATATTTCTAAAGCAACTGAGAAATATTTCCTATTTAAATTACAATCTCTCACTGGCCCAGGAAGACTCTGTTCTCCCCCACCGTGTTCGAAAACTGCCCTAAAGTCCAGAAACTACACTTCCCAGACTCCTTTTGGATAAGTTTCACCAATGACAGGTGTGGGAAGTGGAAGAGAAGGTATTACTACACTATGGCTGCTGTGGGCAGATGCGGGAGGGGTTTGCAGAAGAGTTTCAGGAGGGAGCCTGAGGATCACCCACTTTGGTGAGACAGGTGGCTGCGTTCATTGGCTTTCAGTGCCTCTGGTGTCCTCCTAAGAATCACCTACTTGATGGTGGAGAAAGCAGGACTCAGGTGGAAGCCCTCTGCTCTCCCAGTACTTCTGTATATCTAGAGATTGGCTCTCCATCTTTTCCTTCTCCAACTTTCCCAGAGGTGTGCAAGCCTCTCACACGCTGGGTTAACCTCTTTCCACCTCTAAATTCCTAGAGTCATTTCTGGTTTTCTGACCAGACTCTAACCAATAACAGGCTACCTGATTTCTTAATATTTTGAAGCAAACGCTCACTGCAAGATAACATTCTAGAAAGACAAAGAAGTACTTACAAAAAGGGGTACCAAGAGATTTCGTTATACCTGGGTAAAATGATACAAAATTAACAGTGAATTGCTAACGCACATTTTTTTTCAGATTAAGAATTCAAAATAGACATTTTATTTCATACAGAGGGAGAATAAATGACCAGATTTGAACTGGACCTTTGCTCTGTGCCAAAGTCTTTTCTTTCTTTCTGAACTTCTCTGATTTTTGTTGTTACTGTGTGTTGTTAGTTTTCAACGGTTTCTATGACCTAGCTTCTCATTATATGGCATTATATGGCACGGACAAATGTTGAGTAAATAAATGAATGCGTGAATGAAAGCTGATGTGTTTCACGTATCAAAAGCTTTTTACTGTTTCTTCTGGTTTTTCCAATCTTCTGAGTTTCACTTGAAATTCTCTGTCTTGGGAAGTCTAGGAATACGTAACCAACCTGGGGATGGGCTATAGCTCCTCAGTCTTCATTCATTCATTCATTCTTCTATTTACTTGTTCATTCATTTATTAAGAACACACAAAGGAGATACAATGACAAATGAGGTACAGTTCCTATCCTCAAGGACATTACCGTCGTGGGAACTGTAATGAGAACAATATAACACGACTCAGCACACAACGGGATGCGGCACAGGGCAGATCCATAATCCCTTATTGAACATTCTTGTGGCCAGAGAGATTTCAGACCAAAGCATTTTTTCCAGCTTTATAAAGATAATCTGGTACCTATATTGTATGTTTTTTAAATGCTCCCAAAGGGGTCTGAGGTAGCAATCCAAAGCCACACACATCAATTTTTCTACAGCACAATGTATGACTATTCTCACCAAATGAGATATGTTGGCACCGAAGTTAACATTAGAAAAAAGATGGCTTCAGAGCTTTGTGTATTTTACGATCATGGATGAGGGGCTTGGGATCTGTATAGTTCACTACAATGTACCGCAAAGAATACAAGGTGGGGGGCAAGCGGCTTTGGGGTACTCTGTGTGAGGGAGTCTATTCCAATTTGGGGTGTGGATAAAAGGCTTCCCGAGCCCAAAAGCTAAGTAGGAGATGGTGAGGGTGGAGGAAAGAGGTGTTAATAGACTAGAGAAAGGCTCCTGAAGCAGCAGTGTGATGTACTAAGGCATGTGGTGTGTGAGAGACTAGGGAAAGCAAGAGCATTCTCGAAATTTCTAAGTGATGCGGTGAATGAGAAGACGGGAGCCTGAAGCCATGAGGCAGCACCCAGCCCAGTTGCAGACATGAGGCGAAGTGCTAGTTCTTGTTCCCGACTCAGCTCCTTCTGAGCTGGCAAAGGCCCGTCACCTCAGTAACTGACATGGTAACTGCTCTTCTCTAGGTTTCAAACAAGCTGCTTCCAAGGGCCGGTCGACATAGCCTCGAACTAGAAGCGTAGCCTTCCCTGATCATCAGCTTTCTCTAGGGCCCAATATGGCATGGCAAACTCTCTCCGGCTGCCTGAAACCAGTTTCCCAACCCATCGTCTATTTTACAACCCAGCTCTGAGACAGTCTTGTCATGTCAAGGCTTCTAATTCACCCACTTGCAGTTTAGAATCATTGATGTATACGATTCAGCTTCTTAGTAACCTGTGCTGTTTTAACCAGAGGGCTAGACGGTTCTGTTTTTCCATCCACCCCATTCACCTTTAATTATGTCAGGAACTACCTATGTAAGTTCAAGCTTTGCACCCATCTGCAAATATAATCTTCACCTCCAATTCCATGGTTTTTAATATTTATTTATTTTTGAGAGACAGAAAGACAGAAGGCAAGTGGAAAGGGGCAGAGAGGGGGGAGACACAGAATCCAAAGCAGGGTCCCAGCTCTGAGCTGTCAGCACAGAGC
This sequence comes from Prionailurus bengalensis, assembly GCF_016509475.1. Taxonomy (NCBI): domain Eukaryota; kingdom Metazoa; phylum Chordata; class Mammalia; order Carnivora; family Felidae; genus Prionailurus; species Prionailurus bengalensis. Next base: position 58,227,117 of record NC_057360.1, read on the forward strand.
CCGACGCGGGGCTCACGAACTGAGAGATCACGACCTGAGTCGAAGTCGGACGCTCAACTGACTGAGCCACCCAGGTGTCTCCCCAATCCCATTTTTATTTTCGATATTCTTCTTTCACCTTTTGACTTAAGTAGCAATAATAGTAGCTGGTTCTACTTTTGGTCTTTGGACGTGGGTTAATCATAAATTTGCCACGGACTAACTGTAACATTAGGCAAATTATCTAGCCTTCCAGATCATTTCTTCTCTTGTAGAATGGAGAGATAAAAAGACAAGATGGGGGCACCTGGGTGTGGCTCAGCTGGCTAAGCAACCAACTCTTGATTTCAGCTCAAGTCTCATGGTCATGAGAACAAGTTGGGATTGGGGTCTACACTAGGTGTGAAGCCTGCTTAATAAGATTCTTTTTCTCCTTTCTCTCCCTCTGCCCCTCCTCTGATTTCTCTCAAAAGAAAGAAAGAAGAAAGAAAGAAATAAAGGGAGAGAAAAGACAAGATGTGCCTCACTGGGTTGTCGAGATGATGCGGGTGAAGTGCGTAAGGTACTCACATAAATGTCAGGTGCTCAAAATGGCAGGTACTTTCTATAATATAATTACCTTTTCTCTTGTTTATTTGGATATATATTGTGTGGCTCTTATGCTCGTCTTGTCTCATGGGGATCACAGAATAAAGTTTCTTCCAAATGGAACATTCCTTGTATCAGTCGGTTTGGGACAAATTAATTCCTCAGATAGGAACCCGGATCTCACTTCAGAGGTTTTCTACAAGTGAACGTAGAAATTCTCATTTCTTTCTGGTCCTCGTTTTCCAGGATATGGACCTTTTGGAGGACAAAGGTCTCCGTATGGGCTCCAAGCTATGATGCCATAGGAGTAGATCAGGTAAACAAGACCCACTTAGAGAGAGCCACATCTCCTAAAGGAGCTGATCTAATTCCGAGATATTCGCATGCAGGGTTGCCTCACTACACAACTCTGAGGGGCACCATTGTCACCCGGGCCTAGGTGTATGTATCTCACACCCCCCCCCTTCCGGAGTTGGACAGGGCACAGCTCATGCCACCCTAATGTGGCCACGCCGCCTGGGTTTGTTACGTTTGTGTTATCCTGAGCCTTTTGTAAAGCTGTATTTCCGTGTTTCAGACTTGGCTTGGCTGTGCCATTGGAAACAAAAGGAAAAGCAAGGGTGTCAAATGAGCAACAGACCTCCCCAAACCACCTCTCCAAGGTAGGATTGGGAGCGAGCTTACTTAACGAAAGAAGGTGAAGGCAAATCTGGGGGACGAGGGTCAGCCATGAGCTACGGCTCCTCCCTGTGTAGAGACACTCTTACCAGTTCCTATTAGTAGAGGTGACTGCGCTTTCCTTTTAAACTTCCCTTTCCTCAACTTCTTCCTCTTAGTTCTGTGAGCACTTTTCCGGACCCTCGCCTTCTGGTCGTGACGGTCTTGCCTGGGTTCTTTGAGGGAAGCCGAGTCCTGCTTTCCCAAAGGAGACCATTTCTACCTCAAGGTCTCAGGGTGTACTAAAGGGGTGAGGGACTGTGACACGATTCAGGTCTCCCATCTGCATTCCTCTCAGCCCCAGCCTGCTCCCCGAGCCACGGTCACTGCTGCCCTGTGGTTGTCGTTTTAGATGTCAAATTATCAGGGGCATCTGGGTGGCGCCGTCGGTTAAGCGTCCGACTTCAGCTCAGGTCACGATCTCGCGGTCCGTGAGTTCGAGCCCCGCGTCGGGCTCTGGGCTGATGGCTCGGAGCCTGGAGCCTGTTTCCGATTCTGTGTCTCCCTCTCTCTCTGCCCCTCCCCCGTTCATGCTCTGTCTCTCTCTGTCCCAAAAATAAATAAAAACGTTGAAAAAAAAATTTAGATGTCAAATTATCAGACTTTCGGTGAGTGTGTGACCGGACCATGGCTGTGCTCAGGACAGTTTGCTGTCTGCATTCAAGTCTGCTGGAAGTCGACTCTTTTCTCTTGGTTTCTATCCTGTGGAAATATTTTGCAGGGAGAGCTGGAGTTTGCTCTCCTCCAAAGGCCACATGAGGACCGCACGCTTTTTTTTTTTTTTTTTTTTTGGAGTTTCTCTTAAAATAAATAGAAGCTTCTGCTGGGAAAAAGGTCCTGCACTGGTGGTCACTTTCCTTGTTGCGCTTCCTGTCACAGAAGACTACCTGACTGTCCTCCCCAGTACGGATCCATTCTTACACACGCAATGTGAAATGGCAACTTGGAGCGGTTACTCCAAATGCTTCTTACCTGTCATCACTATATCGAGTTTCATATACGCTCATAATACTAACAACCACCCTATGACGCGTGCACTCTTGCTCTTCCCCATAGAGGCTGAATGATAAAGAAGGTAATGAACTAAAATAAGCGTTGGTAAGTGAGCGAGGAAAGATCCAGCCTTGCCCCTAATTTATTCAAAACCCACACTTTTAACCTGATGCCATACTTCGTCCGAGGACAGTGACTGAAACAAAACTGACCTGAATTTAAACGCGCCTGTCGACTTGCATCACTAGTTGAATTTGCCTGCGTAAAGGGGACAGCGTTTCAGAAAATGGGAAACCTCCCAACGAAGCTCAGCCGCACAGATTCCACATCCCCGTTCATCATACAATCATCTTTCTTCTGCTCCCCGACATTTGTATTCGTGTCCGTTTCCTTCCCGGCAGCGTTTCTGAGTGCCCGCCCCTTCTCCGCGTTTTCTTCTTTGCCCATGCCTTCGTGTGTATGAGGGGGTCTCCTGGCTTGAGCCAATGCCAATGCTACTTGGGGATTCAGGCATGTGTGGCCTGAGGTGGCTTGTGAAGTCTTGTGAAGGCTCGAGGTGGCTCTCTAAGGGTATATTTGCACGAGGCACAGAGACATCTCCTTGGGCGAAAAACTCCTGCTAAGGTCAGACCTACACACCTGTCCCTACAATACCTCCACAGTCATTGAAACAGGGTGCTGGCATGGGTGTGTGTGTGTATGGCGGGGGGAAGCTGGGTTCTGAGGCTGCAAGAGCTTCCATGGCTCTTCCTCCTCTAACTCAACCTCACAGACCCCAGACAGAGGTAGGGGAATTCAGGGTAGGTATCGTCTCTGCACTTAGCAAAATCTAAATGTGTCGTTTCCCCTCATATCTGTGAGCCATGAGGTTCAAAGAAATGTGACTTTCAGGGCTCCGGGGACAGAGTGTAAGGACAGAGACACCTTCTCCTCACCACTCAACTTGGATACATGGAAGATTCTAGAGACTACAGGGCTGTTTGAATTCGTTAAGTCTCTGAAGTATGCAGAATCCCGGATCCCAGGGCCTGGCCATGGCAGCTGCCTACTAGGTAACGGCAGAGGCCAGTGGGGGAAGCAACGATTCTGAGAGCCCCAGGGCAGGACCCGAGGTGAAGAAGTGTCCGCAGAAACGGGTCCCACAGCCCTGTGCATTCCCATATGGCTTTGCTGGCAGGAAGGGTGAGGGGACTCGTCCATGAGCATTTGAGAGACACGTTTACGGTCATCTAGGGAGAAGGAGTTGACTCAGAGGATGGCTGGCTGTTCCTCAGGACCCAGGAGATGGCAAAGGACGGAAGTGCTGGAGAAATGTCTGCGTTGGTCATGGCATTACAACTTGTATGGTTATTTCTCTTTGGTCTTTGTAGGGACCCTCTGAAACCTGGGCTATTGTTTCTCTTTTCTTTTGGATGAGGTTGATGCAAGGTAAATTGCCCGTGATCTGATAGCTGGTAAACGATGCAGAGGGGATCCGACTCAAGGGATGCCTCACCATCCTCTTCCGTACCCTTCCCACTTTTCACATTTTCATGAAAATTGTTGTCTTGAATTAGATTGTGTTTCTTTTCCTGGCCAGCTAAGCTTATGTGATTATACTTTTCCTTTTTCAATTGGCTGGTAGAAATCTGAATCAGATTTATTTTTACTTTTACTTATTATTTATTTGTATTTTTTATTCAGTATGAATCTAGATGGTTAGTATATTTACCAGATTTTTCTTTTAGAGATTTTAGATTTCCTCTCTCTCTTTTAATTCTTTATAAAATACCTTTATTTTCTATGAGCTGCTTCAATCCTTCCTGGAAGCAAATGGGATAGTCCCTTTAAATTTAAAAAAAAAAAAAAAAGCTAGGGACTAAAATCACTACCCGCAGAATATGAATCGGGTAAGTTAGTGATTCCCAGGGAATAAACAGAGTAATTCCAAGTGATTTCCTGAGAGATATCACATAAACTTTGATTTTTCTTTCTTCTAATAGTCAATGAATTTTGCCGACTTCCCCATATTTCCATCAGTGTTAAATGTTTGAGAGAAGCTTGGCAGGGGTTGAGCAGCCATATTTCAGCCACGGTACGCAGGAATGAATGTCTAATGCTTTCTAGGAAATACACAGAAATTAAAGAAGTGTGTGTAAATCACTCCATATTCAAAGTACTAAAATGTGCTGGAAAGTCGCAGTTAAACTGGTTGACTCGGTGCTTCTTTGACTTCATGAAAATTAGCAAGAGTCTGCCATGTGAGCTTGAGAAGTATTGGGGACTTCAATACTTTGAAATACTTGTGAAAATACTTCTTAATACACTCCAATACTTTGAGCATATTGGAAGGATATGACCTTGTAGGTGAGCAAAATAGCACTTGCTAAGAGAAAGAGATAGGAACAGACAGTGTGAATGTGAATATGAGTACATGTGAATATTAGTTGCTGCTAACTAGAACTGAGAGTATGTTCCAGAAAGGGGAGGAGAATGCAATGATGAGAAGTTCCTGGGGAAGGGAAGGAGAGCCTGAGAACAATTAGGACTTCAGAGTGCCTGTGAGGACACAGGATTTGAAAGCAGAAGCAGTCTGAGAATGGAAATGCCACTTTGAATAGGCATTATCTTACCTCATGGGGGAAGGATGGAGGGGAGTGGAGACACCGCTGAGGCAGCCATCATTTGCCAGACAAATGCATCATGTAAGCCTCAGAGTCTTGGTGAAAATGCATGTCAGAACTAGGCATGAATTACGCTGAAGATATTTGCAGAGAGGCAGAAAATGAATAGTTTTTAAATGATGTGAGATTCTTTGAGGATAATGACAGTGGTGGCAGCAGACATTCTGGATCTTCCCTAATCCCCACACTGAAAGCAAAAAAAAAAAAAAAAAAAAAAAAAAAAGGCAAAGAAATGGCAAACAAGCAAACAAAAGGCATGAAAAAGAATTTATGACATAACTGGATGACAGAGTATCCTCATGAATCCCAAAATGCCAGTGGTTGAGGACAAATGGCCAGCAGCTAGGAGACTGGGTGATATTTGAGCAATATTTGGCAGTTGAGTAAGGAGGAGAAAAAAAGGGGGGGGGTGCCTGGGTGGCTCAGTCGGTTGAGCATCTGACTCTTGGTTTGAATCTTTTTTTAACATGCATGTATTATTGAGAGGCAGACACAGACAGAGCATGAGCATGGGAGGGGCAGAGAGAGGGGGAGACACAGAATCCGAAGCAGGCTTCAGGCTCTGAGCTGTCACCACAGAGCCCGATGCAGGGCTCGAACTCATAGACCATGAGCTCATGACCTGAGCTGAAGTTGGCTGCTTAACTGACTCAGCCACCCAGGTGCCCTGCATCTGACTCTTGGTTTCAGCTCAGGTCATTATCTCGCAGTTGTGAGATCCAGCCCATGCTCAAAGTGGAGCCTGCTTGGGATTCTCTCTCTCTCTTCCTCTGCCCCTCTCCTCTGCTCTCTCTCTCTCTCTCTCTCTCTGTCTTTCTAAAATAAAAAAGAAGAGGAAGGAAGAGGAGGAGGAGGAAGTTACAAAATGTTTGAAAAACCTGAGAGGAGAACCCAAAGCAGACAAATGGTATTCACTAGAAAGTAATGTGGACAACGTGAAACTAGCAAGGGTCTTACCGCTCCCAAAGCAGGTGATTGCAAAGGCATCGATTATAAGTTCTCAAGGGGCAGACACAACTTGGCCCCCAAAAGTCTTGATGCTAGGCATTCAAAGCACTGTTGCATGACAGGGTGTCAGACTTAGGATACACCACGGAGAGTAGAATCAAAACTGACCCCCATAAGGAGAACAACAACAAAGAGAAGGTTTTGATAACAGAGGCACGGAACAGGGTCCTCAGTTTGCAACATTTCACAGCAACAGAAGGAGCGCCACAAAAATAAAAAAAAACACAAAAAAACAAAAAAACAAAAAACAAAAAAAACAAACAGAAAAGACCCAAAACCAAACCTACCTGAACTCGGTTTTTGCCTAAAAGTACAAATAAACTAACTACATGGGAAATTAACAGAAAATTATCAAATGGCATAAAATGTTAATATAAGAAAAAATAGGGTGGCCTGGGTGGCTCAGTCAGTTAAGCATCCGACTTCAGCTCAGGTCATGATCTCGTGGTTCGTGAGTTCCAGCCCCCTGTTGGGCTCTGTGCGGACAGTTCAGAGCCTGGAGCCTGCTTGGAGTTCTGTGTCTCCCTCCCTCTTTGCCTTCCCTGCACTTGCGCACTCTCTCTCTCTCTCAAAAACAAATAAACATTAAAAAAATTAAAAAAAAAGAAAAAATATAATCAAAAGCAGAATAACCTGCTACCAACAATGAAATAAGACAATAAGAAAGAAAAAAAGACCCCTACAGACAATGAAAGCACTGCAGAAAGATATCTTCCAGACACAGATTAAAACTATAAGGTACTATTTCAAAGCAACTCACAAAGTTGAGCAAAGTAGGTAAAATATGAAGGACATATAAGTCATAAATAGAAAAACTCATAAAAAGGTGACGGAACTGAAGAATGACTTCAAAATAAAAGAAACAAAAGAAAAGAAACAAAAGAAAAGAAACAAAACAAAAGAAAAGAAAACAAAAGAAAAGAAAATAATTACACTGAGGGGTGTACAACAGCAAAGAAACAACAAACAGTGCCAGAAAAGAAATAGAAAGGGAAAAGGGGGAAAAACCCTTTAAAAAATGGAAATGAATTGAAAAAAGTCATAAAAAAGGTCTTGATAAGTATTGAAAAAGAAAAACAGAAAAGAAAGGAAAGACCCAGTAAACAGAGATAGGAGTCTCCAGATAAGAAAATCAAAGCAAGGAAACAGGACATTTAATAAATGCTGTAATTTGAGGCAACTTTCCTAAAATTAAAAAATAAATAAATAACATATTTAAAAAAGAAACATCACGTTTCTGAGAATTCTGGCTCGGAAGATCTGTTACAGTAAAGACCAGACAGATTCCTGTCACCCAGTGGTGAACTGGGCGGTGAGGGCATTGCTCTAATTGAAAATTTAGATATATGGAGCAAATGATAGATACAAAGATAACCATATTGGATGGCTAGTTTTGAATACCATTGATGTACCACGAAGGGACAGTGACAGTGAATAGCACGCAGCTGAAAGAGGGGTGCGAGAAACAAGAACAAAGACAAAACTGTTTATATGTAAGAACTCAGAAAATATTCTTCCCAGGAGCCCTTCCTAAGGAAATCTATTAAAGAATAAGCTTCAAGCAAATAAAATGACCAGATAGACATCAATATAAGGACTCTTGATGTGTATTAAATAATAAAGAGTTACTAGGAGAACCAGGGTTAGTTATAGAAGTGTTAAAATGGACAGTTTGTACTACGAACTGTGATGATTTGACAACACAGGTACAGAGCAACTATTTCGAATTGAAGTGGACAGAAGGCTAGCATATACAACCTAAAAAGTGTTTTCACTAATCATAATTGATGTTATGAGTATCTGAGATTATTATAGTGAATATGATATAAAACAAACAGTAATCTTGGGTTATTCTCATCCTATAATCTCCTGTGTCATTCACAACCAGGATTTTGGGCGTGGTGGAAAAAAGACACAGATGTAATGTGAAAAAGTTAAATAAAAGATCTTGTAGTTCTGAATTAAACTGGAAATATAATTATGAACTCACATGTTAATAGATATATGGACAGGTAATAGGTAGATACATAGATACATAAATATACATATGATAAATGCCTAGAAACAATGACCAGCCAGTAACAATGAACATCCCCAATATCCAGATTATGCTTTTGAAGTACAATTTTCCATTAAAAGATATGAGTGCTTCTTGGAGAAAAATCTGATTCCACATCTGAGGCAGTAAAAGTCAGAAAGAGCCTTGGAACATCTTAATATACGAAAAAGCTAGAGAGCTATCAAAGACTAAAAGGATGCAGGGGACAATTTGGAAATATTTCCACTGACCAAAGATAGAGTAATTTCAGCATCAGTGAGTAAGACTCCTATGTGTTGATGCTCATAAAGTATGTTTCAATTTTTGTGTGGATAAGGATATTTAAAATGATACAAAACTAGCCGTTTTGAAACCTGTGTAAATAAAAGAAAGGAACCAAGTATTTATCCTGCTTTTCTTCTGTGAACTATATACCACTGGGCAACTAAATAGTAGATGAAGGGAAACATCTTTTATGAAAGTATTCTCGCTAATCAGTGAAAACAAAATAAACTAGAATAGCACCATTTCACAGCCCCCAGTGGATTTATGTTATCGATGGCTAATAACAGTGAAACCAAAAGTAAAACCCAGACACCATGCACCGCCTGATGAAAGACCACAGCACCACCATTTGTATTGCCAAAGGCATTGAACTTGAGACCAATAAAGCCTCTAGATCCAGCTGCCTATTTTCAAGAAATACAGAGGACAGAGAAACATGCTGAACTGCACCATGAGTGTGCAATCTGCAAAATCCAGGCTCGGGAGACTCTAGAGTTCAAACAGCCAGTTGTTCGACAACAATTTAAGGAAATTGAAGAATTGGAAAAGGGTACTTGAGATTGTAAGAGACGTAATACACTTAGGTTTATGGCAGCGTTATTCACAACAGCCAAAAGATAGGAGCGGCCCAAGTGCCTCTCCATGGAGAAATGGATAAAGAAGATGTGTTCGATCCACATAATGGAATATTATTTGGCCTTAAAAAGGAAGAAAATTCTGACCCATGCTGCATGTCTGAACCTTGACAACATGATGTACACGGCGTGAAGAGGAACCGCTGTGTGATTGGGGGATCTGCAGCAGTCAAACTCACAGAGACAGAAAGCGGGAGAGTTGGGTACCAGGGGGTGGGGGAAGGAGGAACGGGAAGCTGTTTAATGAGTGAAGTGCAGAATTTCACTTTTGCAAGATGAAGAGATGGCCGCGTACCCGGGCAGATGTACTTAAGGCCACTGAGCTGTGTCCTTAAAAACAGTTACAATTTTAGGGGCGCCTGGGTGGCGCAGTCGGTTAAGCGTCCGACTTCAGCCAGTTCACGATCTCGCGGTCCGTGAGTTCGAGCCCCGCGTCGGGCTCTGGGCTGATGGCTCAGAGCCTGGAGCCTGTTTCCGATTCTGTGTCTCCCTCTCTCTCTGCCCCTCCCCCGTTCATGCTCTGTCTCTCTCTGTCCCAAAAATAAATAAACATTGAAAAAAAAAATTAAAAAAAAAAAAAAAAAACAGTTACAATTTTACATTGTCCTGGGCGCCTAGGTGGCTCCCTCGGTGAAGCACCCGACTTCGGCTCAGGTCATGATCTTGTGGTTCGTGAGCTCAAGCCCCGCGTCGGGTTCTGTGTTGACAGTTTGGAGCCTGGAGCCTTTGGATTCTGTGTCTCCCTCCCTCTCTGCCCCTCCCCAACTGGCTTGCGCCCTCTCTGTCTCTCTCTCAAAAAATAAACATTTAAATTTTTTTTTGGAATTTCACATTGTCTATATTTAATCACAACTAAAAATGTTTAATTAAAAAAAGAGAGACTCAGAAGAAAAATGTTTGACGAGCAGGTCTAAACTCTAGCATCTAGATGATAAGACACTAAAGAAAAGCAAGAAAATTATTGCTTAAGGAAAACTAGGGTGGAGGCGGGGGAAGGGGCGCCTGGGTGTCTCAGTTAAGCATCTGACTTGGGCTCAGGTCATGATCTCAGGACTCATGAGTTCGAGCCCAGTGTTGGGCTCCCTGCTGTCCACACGGAGCCTGCTTCAGATCCTCTGTGTCCCTTTCCCTCTGCCCTCCCCCACCCCTCAAAAATAAATAAACTAAAGAAAAAAGAAAGAAAGAAAGAAAGAAAGAAAGAAAGAAAGAAAGAGGAAAGAAAGAGAAGGGATACTGGTTATGTCAGGAAGATGGAGGAGGCTGTAACTGAGGCGTCTCGAACTCGTGGTCGCTCGGATGAGGGGAAGAGAGGCAGAGGAGGTGTCCAATGGTCCGCGTGGCCTGCAGGCTCCACCTTGAGATGTAGGGATCTGGACGCGTGGGCAGAGAAGGGTCAGGGCAAGTCTGCTGGAAGATAGATGAGCAGGACAGACGGAGTGACTGTCAACGTGCAAGACTGACTAACACAGGGCCAGCTGCGGGGAAAAGCAGGTGATATTGGGCCTCAGAGGTTAGGCCCAGATGCTTGGGCTTGCTAGACCGGGAAACTTCCGGGCCAAGGACCGCATCTAACCGAACCTTTTGCCAGGAATAGCGCCCGACACCCGGTGGGAGCTGCTAAGACCGCGCATTAGGGTACATAACAGGTGAATGTCAAGTAACATGTGGGTGCTTGTACTTCATACGATCATATTTGCAAAGGAGTATAAACTGTGGTTTCGTGAAGGATTAAGGTTTAAAAAAGTGCTCTAAAACGAAACATCACGTTTCATGAATAAAATTCCCTTCGTCTTACACCTCGCACAGTACCGTTCGGTAAATTTTGCGATGCAATTTTTTCCTACTCCTTTGAAAGTGATTGGTATGCTTATTTTTCTTTTAAGCTTCTAGGGGTAATTTTCTTTTCTCCAATTGACTACCTTATACCAATTTTTTTTTTTCTTGAGAGAGAGAGAGAGACAGCGGGATAGGGACAGAGAGAGAGGGAGGGAGACCATCCTAAGCAGGATCCGCACTGTCAACGCAGAGCCCGACACGGGGTTCAAACCCACGAACAGTGAGATCATGACCTGAGCCGAAACCGAGAGCCCGATGCTTTAACCGACTGAGCCACCCAGGCGCCCCTAAGTTGTGTCAATTTATGCTTGCGTTCTTCCTGTTTGGTAAGTTTAAAATGGGCATAGGCAAGAATACAAAATAATAACGTAACATGCTGGGACCCTGACTCCTTAATGGTGGATCTTTAAATAAAATATGTCCTCTGGAGGCATCTGGGTGGCTCAGTTGGTTAAGCGGCTGACTTTGGCTCAGGTCATAATCTCATGGTTCCTGGGTTCGAGCCCCACATCGGACTCATGCTGCCAGTGCAGAGCTTGCTTGGGATTCTCGCTCTCTACCCCTCCCCCACTCGCCCTTTTTCTCTCTCTCAGAATAAATAAACTTAAAAAAAAATATATGTCCTCTAAATGAAGTGGGTCAGAACCTGAAGAGCCTGAACACATCACAGGTGAGTGTTGAAGTGCACCCAGTGGTCCAGTAAATTGATAAAGTCCCAGGACAGCTGTTATTCCAGAGAGCAACACCACAGGCAAACAGAAAGGACTGGAGACCATGTTTCTCCTCTACACTGACTCGAGAAACAGCATAGCCACCAACACAGACGCAAGCATTGGTGCCTGGTAGGAATGCGGCTGCGTGGCAGTTATGTGACGCTTCTGTGCCCCCTACCCACACTGGGTTAAAGGACATGCCTGAAACACCCAGCATTCCTAGGACGTTAAACTTCACATCGTAGTAAGAGTTTAGGATCGCACCTAAAGTTCCAGGAAGTAGTGTTGACCTGTATTCTGGTGGAGAAGTTCTTCTCTGGAGGGCTATGATAGCCACGTGCCACCGCGGCCATGATCTTGACCTGCCGATAGGTGTTTGTGGTGTCACTCTGTAGAGGGAAGCTGGCAAAGACCCCAAACCTGCAGACGCTGAACACCCAGAGGGAGGGCGGGCAGGCTGGCAGACTTTCAGAGGCAAAGGTGTCCAACTTCCGGCAGATGTACAGACCTGGCCAGGGGACCACAACGTGCACCAGGGCCAAGCTCACATGTGGATCCTTTTGTTGAGGAACAGGATGCAGATGGACACTGGCACGTTGAGGAGGAGCCTGGTGGCGCCTGTCACCCAGTCCAGGAGAAGCGTACACCTGACCCCTTCCAGGTGAGCAGCTGCCTCCGATGCGTGCCTCTGCTCCACCGCCACCCATTCTCGCAATGTACTCTCGAAGATCTAGAGGTTTCAGGCCTTAAGGTAGGGCACAGATAGACGTTAGTTTACGAAGGATTTGAAATTCCTCAGATCACTTGGGGTTCCTGGGTGGCGCAGTTGGTTAAGCGTTTGACTTCAGCCAGGTCACGATCTCGCGGTCCGTGAGTTTGAGCCCCACGTCGGGCTCTGGGCTGATGGCTCAGAGCCTGGAGCCTGTTTCCGATTCTGTGTCTCCCTCTCTCTCTGCCCCTCCCCCATTCATGCTCTGTCTCTCTCTGTCCCCCAAAAAATAAATAAACGTTGAAAAAAAATTTTTTTTAAAAAGAAATTCCTCAGATCACTTAATTTGGGCATCTCTTTGCTTGCCCTTGGGGTACCTTTCCAGGGAGCAGCACAGGTACCCTGGGCTGGTGCAAAGGGTGGCTGTCGTGAGGCAGCATGTGGCAGGTTCTACCCAGTAGAGTAGAGGCCTTATTCGAGCCCTCTCTCTGATACAATTGTTGGTATAAAAAACGTGCTGAAAGTCCCGAGGAGAATCCTGAAATGACACATGATCTCAGAGAATGTAGAGCTGAGGCTCCCTTCCGGAGAGACATGCAGACAGTTCCAGTCCTGGCTTGAATCTTACTAGCTCGTGCGGCCTCAGATGCATTACTTACACTTTCTGTGCCTCAGTGTCCTCCTATGTAAAGGCATAATAGAAGCCAGTTCATGTGATTGTAAGGATTGATAAGCATGTCAAGCTCATCGGACATGCCTGGCATTTAGTGGCCACCATCTTGTTAGTGATCATGAATTGTAATCGCTCATTTCAAGAGGCCCTCAGAAGGCTCATCCTTTTATGTATTTTCTAAAACTGTTTAATGAGTCCCCATACATTTCAGTTTAAAAAGTTATATTGAGGGGCGCCTGGGTGGCTCAGTCGGTTAAGCGGCCGACTTCGGCTCGGGTCACGATCTCGCGGTCCGTGAGTTCGAGCCCCGCGTTGGGCTCTGTGCTGCCAGCTCAGAGCCTGGAGCCCGCTTCGGATTCTGGGTCTCTGCCTCTCTCTGCCCCTCCCATGTTCATGCTCTGTCTCTCTGTCTCTTAATAATAAATAAACGTTAAAATAAACGCTAAAAAAATTTTTTTAAGTTATATTGAAATATACTTCATTAGCTTTCTATTTTAAGGTTAATTTAAGCTGTTCTTCAAGCAAAGTTTCTAGTGTAAATTCAGCAATGCTCCAGCTTTGTATCTGAATTAACTGTCGGTCCTCAGTCAGGGGCGACTTTGATGATTTGATTTGCCGGTGACTGGAGACATTTTTGGTTGTCACAGTTGGGGGTACGGCTGGATCTGGGCTTGTACATCTACTGGATCAATAGGCCAGAGTTGCTGCTAAACACCCCACAGTGCACAGGCAGCCCCTTTACAGCCTGACTTAACGTGTCGTGAATGCCATTGAGACACTTCCCTAAAGGTACTTAGTAAACACATTGTTTGTAAACAACGGATTTCCCATTAAGGAAAAGAACATTTTCTCTTCAAAAGGAGGGTGGGCGAAGACAAACACGCAGCCTAGAGAGAGAAGAGTCAGGCTTGTTGTGCCGCTGTATGATCACACTACCGTATAACTCTGAGCATCCTTTCTGTGTTGATGCGCTGTCGGGAGCGTGTCCAGAGAACCACGGGGAAGACAACAGAAGAAACAGAGAAAATGAATCTAGACACTGAAGTCTAGAAGGGCAAAATGCTTGCTTCTGTGATAAAACCAAACCAACCAATCAAAAAACAACAACAATAACAACAATAAAAAAACCATCAGGCACTGACACGTAAGGAAAAACCGTTTCTAGGGGTTTCAGCACTAAGTTGGTTAGAAGTCTCAAGGCCATGTTGGGATGGCTGTAATTCTAAGCCAAAGATGGAGTTGAAATAAACCTTCCACTTACCTCTTTCTTATTAAGATATTAACTACATGCACTAGAAAATTAAGCAGAAACCTTTAAGAAAGTTTTATTTTTTATTTTTTTAATTTTTTTTTCAACGTTTATTTATTTTTGGGGGGACAGAGAGAGACAGAGCATGAACGGGGGAGGGGCAGAGAGAGAGGGAGACACAGAATCGGAAACAGGCTCCAGGCTCCGAGCCATCAGCCCAGAGCCTGATGCGGGGCTCGAACTCACGGACCGCGAGATCGTGACCTGGCTGAAGTCGGACGCTTAACCGACTGCACCACCCAGGCGGCCCAAGAAAGTTTTAAATAAAAACAAGCTGTCGGAAAAGTAGCTGCCCAAATATCTTCATGTACAACTGACTTTTAATTAATATAGGTTTAAAAACCTGGAAAACCTGTATCGCTGTAATCAGAGACATCCAAGCTGATATGTTTGGGTTTTTAAATGTCTGGGCTAAAAGATGTTTGGGATAGTTTAGGTTGTGTTTAGTAGCAATTCTCTTCCCTACCATTGAGGGTGGAGCATGCTTTCCCACCTCATTGATCGTGGACTGCTCACGTGACTTATTTTGACCAAAAGAATATTAGCAGACAGGACCCAAGTGGAGGCTTGAAATGCACTCCTGCACTTCGTTTGGCCTTGGGTTCTCTAGAGATTCGACATGGAAGAATATGCCTGGTGGGTGCTGCCCTGTCAGCTTGGCCCCAGTAAAACACATGTGGAGCAATTCCAGCTGGAGTTGAACCTGAGCCTGAAGCAGAGACACTTGGCCTGACTCAGCCTAGATCAGCAGAAGTACCATAAGCCCGCACACCTATGAATTCGATAATAAGTACCTGTTACCGAAAGCCACTAAGTTTGGGGGCTATTTGTTACACAGCATTATGGTCAATAGCAGTAATAGATCAACAGGTCTTAATGATTTTGCTTTTTTTTTTTTTTAAGTTTTTTTTTTTCAAGTACTTTCTTTTATCCTTGAAATACCATAAAATTCATCATTCATTCAACCGTTTCTGCATCCCTGGGCTGTTTTGTTTTGTTTGTTTTTCCCCACAGAAGATTTTCTATCTGAGATTCCTTTCATCTGATTTCCATGTTTTCTTTTCTTTCATTTAATTTAATTTTACTTTTTTATTGTCAAGTTAGTTAACGTACAGTGTAGTCTAAGCTTCAGGAGAAGAACCCAGTGATTCATCTCTTACTTATAACACCCAGCGCTCATCCCAAAGAGTGCCCTCCTTAATGCCCAACACCCATTTAACCCACCCCCTACCCATCCACCCCCATCAACCCTCAGTTTATTTTCTGTATTTAAGTCTCTTATGGTTTGCCTCCCTCTCTGTTTTTATCTTATTTTTCCTCCCCTTATCTATGTTTATCTGTTAAGTTTCTCGAATTCCACATACGAGTGAAATCATATGATCTCTGTCTTTCTCTGACTGACTTATTTTGCTTAGCACAATACATGCTAGTTCCATCCACATTATTGCAAATGGCAAGATTTCATTCTTTTTCATCACTAAGAGAGAGAGACAGAGACAGAGAGAGGAGAGAGAGAATCCTAAGCAAGCTCCACACTGTCAGTGCCGAGCCTGATGCCAAGCTTGATCTCACCAACCTAGAAATCATGACCTGAGCCGAAATCAAGAGTTGGACGTTTAACCAAACGAGCGACCCACGCACCCTGATGAGTTTGCTTTTAAATGGATTCACTCCAGGTGGGATTCGAACTAGATATTTGCAAAATCATCTTTTGTTTTTCTCCCTACAAGGATAACGACTACCACTTCTGTGTTTTCAATTGCTGACCAATGTGTTTGCCAGAGCGCAGAACGGCCTATGGGAGGCCAGACTTCTACATGTGTTGATGTCTACAGGATATGAAAATGTCTTTCAGATCACTTTCAAATTCTTTCAGGACTTTGGACAAGCGTGGCCTTCCTTTGGCTGCATGTGACCTTTGAGGTAGAAGAGTTGGAAAACAGCGTGCAGCCCGGTGCTATCCATTGCATTCTGGGGGAAGGCTGAGTGGCTTCGTGATTCCCGTCTTTGAATTTCCAGGAACATTTCTTCCATTTGGTTTGTGAGATGAGGGACTTAGCAAAAGAGGGACAAAGTAGCACTTGAATAGGCAACCGAGGAACTGCTTAAACGAAGTGTATTGATTCTCTGCGATCAGAAATCTCATTTACATAAAAGGGAGATAATTACATTGCATTTTAATTGTGATCTCTCCTAATTTAATTGGATCGCAACACTTAGGTCAATGGTGGGAGTGCGAAGGCAATTTCTTCGGGAAACGTTTTAAAATTAATTTTCCTCCTTATTCGCAGGAGGGGGTGCGACAGAGCCCAGTGGGAATGGACTATTAAATGGACCTGTGCTAGCTTTTGGACAAGTAGATTACACGGGTCCAACGAGCTTGAGAACGTTTCTAGCTGAATTTAGTGCATGTAAGTGTCACTGGTGAAATTAAACGGGTAGGCAGATGCAGAAGAAGCATTGTGTTATAAACTATGGACAAACACCTTCAGTCGGATCTTTTTCTTCTCCTGCGTGTGAGGTGGACAAAATGAGCTTGGAAGCCGTAGCCTGAAGTCGAGGTCACTACAAGGAGACAATGCTAGAATTTGAAGCCACCGGAGGGGCCGGCAAAGCTAGGCCAACCTGCCACATAAGGAAACGGAAACCCTCGGGAGGCCAGTGATCTACCCGAGGTTGTAGAGATAGTGACTTTCAGGGCTGAGTGATCCATGCAGATTCCCTGATACCGAATTCTAGAGGTTTTCTAGACAGACTGAAGAAAGCCTGTCTGATCGAAAGTTCATGGACATAGAAATCATTAATTATGATCCCAGGTACAGGTGCAACATACTGACCTTCAGAGGCAGAAGTAGCTCATGCCGTCGCTTTGCTGTGGCCTCGGCACATCCTCGGGAGCCCTGCTGGGTGGGAGGGCCCACCTGACCACTGTCTTTCCCACGGGGGGATTCTCCCAGAGCGTGCTCTCTCCTGGCTCCTGGCTTGTTCTGGAGTCCATGTTTCCGCAGCATCGGCTCTGACAGAGCAGCCACGGGGGCCCCGTGGCCTCAACGATCGTGCCTGTGGAGGTGATGTGATTGTCCGGGACAAGAGTAGGTCAATGGCTCCTGGCAGGTGGTGGTTACATAAGCAGCCAGCCATCCACCCGAGTGGAAACTCTGGCCCCAGCACTTCCAAGAGAAGAGAATGTGCCAGGGGCAGCGTGCGGCTGGGGGCAGACGTGCACATGCTCGCCGACCTGGCGGGAATCTTTTCCGGCGAAGTGATTTTTCACAGCCATACCGGAAGCGTGAGAAAAGTCTCCTTCCTCCGCTCGACCCGGGATGCCCTAGACCACAAAGTGCTTCAGCTCCGTCTGGCCTTGGAGGGCGTTGGGGTGCTGCGTATTTTTGTAGTTACTTACCCTTCACTCTCATTTCAAGTGGCAAGCACTTCGTTCAGTTCTCTCAGTGAAGCGGGAACAGACTGATTGGCCCTCTGGGTGTTCGGGAAGGAAAGGTCATCCATCCACTATGCGAGCACAGCCACTGGCGCGGAGAAAGCTCAGACAGTCTGTGACCTGAAAAAGCTCCTCATGTGGTACCCCTGGGCCAGGCCAGGCCGAACGCTTTCCTGGGCGGGCTGAGAAGCCAGAAGGCCCCCCGACAAGGTTAGGACATGGGCTGGGGTCACAAGCCAAGAGGGGAGAGAAGGTGGGAGAAGGGAGTTAATACATCCAGCCGGAGGCAGGGAGTGGCAAAGGGGGATGTCTAGAAGCTGGGGGAGGTGGTGGCGAGGAAATGCTGCTTCTTTTCTCCGGAGAAATCTTTCTATCGGGAGAGCATCCAGGCAAGAAGGAGGCAGACCTCTGTTCCATGCTATCAGGTTAGCACCAAATATATTTGTTTACTTCCGGAAGCACAGTTTTGCTTATTCGTCAATCGATCCGTGAGCAACGTAACGTCGTGGCTGAAAGCTCAGGCTCCTGAGTCTAACGGACGTGAGTTTGAGACTCGTCAGCAATTGACTGCATTCTCCAAGGCTTTGGTCTTCTCATCATGAAATGGAAAAAAAATCACGCCAGCTACCTCAGAGAGTTACTGCGAGTATTCAGGGAGAAGATCGCAAGCGTGCGCAGCAAAATGCCTACCACGCAGTCGCTTCTCAAGTGGTCGCTGTTATTGTCGAAGAAGTGCCCCCATGGGCATAGCACTCACAGGATTTAAAGAGACCCAAGGAACTTACAGTCGGCTTGAGGATAAAGATCAGCATACATGAAATACCACTGAACAGCCAAGGCAACAGGCCTGTGACACGGCAGCTCTACGTGGCTTTACAGAGCCCACAGGCATAAAACGCCAAGATAGTGTGGCTAATCATCAGTTAAGTGGTAAGAATAAGTAGGTCCTAGAGATGGACAGCTGTAAGGTGCATGCCAATCACCCAGAGATCTCCTCATAATACAGATCATAGTCTGGTCCTGGAGAGGGGCCTGGGACTCTGCATATCTAAGAAACTCCTGGGTAGTGTCCACGTTCCTGGTCGAACCACTCGTCAAGTTGTAGGGACTTAGCGAGGCGTTGGAACATTTTCCAGGCAGCTTCTGCTGCACCACTTAAGTGGTAAACACAGAGGACAAAAGTGAGAAGGAAAGAAAAGCCAAGACAAATAGGCCACGAGGTCTCAGCTCCTCAGGATGGTTTTTCTTTTTTTTCTCCTCCCAAACTGCCATTGATCGTGAAAATATCACCATCACCACCACCAGAAACAACAACCGTTATCTATGTGAAACACCTTGGGGTGGGGGTGGGGGGCGGGGGGGTGGATAACAGACAAGAGGGCAATCATGTGGCAAGACTAGTCAGTCTCCTAGGCTTACTTAGTTTCCTAGGTAAGTGATATTTAAATCAAAAGCTGAAAGAAATGATATCAAGGAGCAGACGAGGTGGATGGTGACAAAACTCAGGAACGGGATCTCCCAGCTCTATGGCCTTTACTTACTCTTTCTTATCAAACAATCACTCATGTGTTGTGCTGGTGGGTTTTTGGATAACGCACTCAAGCATTTCTGCAGCTCCTCTCCACCCAACACACGTGTCGGTTTCTCTCTCCTGGTATTAGGAATCAAAATTCTATTCTTCTTGAGTCTTCAGTTTTTCCCTGGACTAAATTTAAGCCATGTGTACCTTTCTGGTAAGAAAATAAAGCCTAGAGAAGAGCCAGGGTCTCAGATCACAAAGCATGAAAATGCTCCCGATGCTAGAAGCATTGCAGAAATGCAGAAATAACTGACATGTTGTCCGTGTGGGTTGTTTAATTCTAGGTAACAGTGTGTGTTCATTCTGACTTATAATAATACTCAAGGCATCGGGTGAGCTTTCTCAGTGAGGAAATGAAATCTGCCTTGGTACCTTACCTGGCTAAGCAGATCTTAAGACATACGCGTTGAGTTGTCCCTTCTTCCTTGGTATTTCTCCAAAGTCCTACCCACTTTTCTTCAGGAAGAAAATTGAGGGAGAAATTACAGGGAGGGAACACAGTTGGCTTATTGCATACGTCGATCTATTCTATCAACCCACAGGTAGAGACCGGAAGGGCATTTTGTCCCCAGGACCAGAACAAACAGGGCTTGGAGACAGGCCTGACTGACCCCAGAGACCTTGGCTCTTGGCAGAATAGAAGACTCCCCAGAGGGAGTGATTTCAGGAGCCTTGAAAGGGTTCCTTAGACCAAATCCTCCCCCAGCATGCTTACTTAGTACATAAATGTATGGAATGTGGCACAAAGACTTTGGGTTCATAATTAGAGAGATTAATAATAATCGCCTGCATTTTAGAACCTTTTCACCTCCGACGGCTCTATGACAGCCAAACACAGCAACAAGTACTACAATAGTTTGTCTTTCTGGAAACCACAGTTCCCTCAACATTGGCTTTTATGCTTCATAATGGCTTTTATGTTTTATCGCCTCTTTGCATCTTGTACTCTGGTTATTTCAGCTTTAACAATCAGTGCTTCAAAGGTCATAGGGAGAAATCAAAGTGCCTGCCTTTTCAAATGCTAGTGGCTCGGGTTCTGTTTCCTTTTGTCTTTTTCTTTTTTCATCCTACTCACCGCATAGATTGGAGACCCACCGACTTTCCTAAAACGAGGATCCTTTGTTTATCTACCAGCACTGGGGCTCCACAATACGTCCCATCTTCCCCAGTGTCGGAAGCTGGCTTCTCATCCAAGGGAATTTCAAAATAGCTATCTCTATGCAAACACGGGAATGCTTAATTGCTGATTTTTTTCAAAATATGTGTTGAAGTTTCCCCCAAGCTGACAGAGGTTGGGGATAGAAAAAGACATCCTGAAATGAGAAGATAGTAGATTTCATCATCTCCAGTGTCATTTTTCATAGTTTCATGGAAACAGAGTGTGATACCCCAGAGCAAAAGAAGGGACGGTCAACCCCTGGTTCTGCGGAGGATGAGACAGCTCAGATAACGGAAAGGTCACTGGACTCGGGCCCCCCTAGCCTACCCACTGAGGACTTGGAAAGCTGAAGACCAAAAAGGTAAGGAACCAATTGACAGGTCGGTTCTGGAGCCTCTGACTTCCTTTCTTCTACTCCATCATATCTGAGAAAAAAGCAAGGGGAAATTAACCCCCAGGTGTGGAGTGACCAACCTAGACTATAGTGGGATGTTTGTGTAGCCCAGCTTTGATAAAATCTCAACCAAGTCAATAAACAGAAATTAACGGCCTCTTAGGGAAGACCAGTGTTGGACCTGAATGGCCCGGGTCTGCTACTCTCATCATTTCCTGAGCTATTTCAGGACTGGCTGGGAGCAGCCGGAGGAAGCATGACCTCTGCGTGAACACCACGGTGGACCTGAAGACACAGTGGCTGGGAAGTTGTCAGCGACTATGCTCTTTGCCACTGGGCCTCGGAAAGGGGTATCTGAGTAACACAACGTCCAGGGCCACCAGTGGGCTTTTAACGGTGCATGAAGTTCATACCATGAAGACAGGGACGAATTACTTCAATTAGAGAAACCAATGCGACCCAAGATAAGAAGACTATAAAAGCAACAGAATTTACAACGTGCATACAGTCATACTCTCAGAAAAACTCAAGCTTAAGAAAAGCTCCGAGGGGAAAAGGAGTCTTTTTTTTTTTTTAAACACTGTTGGAGCATGAATAAAAATGAGAAAGCTATATAGTTCCTTTTCTTGGAAGAGATGGAACACGAAAGCGTTCATTTACTCACTCACCCAAAATCTACCGAATATCCCAGTAGACACAGAATTCAACCAAGCACCAAGGAAAAAAATAATAGATATTTTCTCCTTCCCATGAACAAATAGAAGGTCATAGACCCTTTAGAGAATATTATCAAGCTATAAAGCAAAGATGGCAAAGGTTTCAGAGGGAGAGAAGGGGGAGAAAAGGACGTTTAGGTGGCGAGGAGATGAAAGGAAGAAGAGAGAAACAGCATGCGGTAAATATAAGATCTTTGTTGGCAAATTCACGGGCGGAAAGCTAGATTTTTGCGTTCACAGGATTATAAACTCCTCTAATTCATACCTGTGTTCTCTGATAGGAGAATGATTTTTCATACAAGGACAAATAGAGCGAATATTCAGTAGGATAAGTGAAGAAAAACACTGTAGGAGAGTACAAGCTGCTCTTGGTGTGTTTATATCTACTGGTTGTAACAAATTACCTCTGGGGATACTCAGGAGGTATATATAAATAACACAGCTAACTCACAGTCTGTTTTCTTTTTTTTAATGTTTATTCATCTTTGAAAGACAGAAAGAGACAGAGCACAAGCAGGGGTGAAGCGGGAGGGCGGGGGGGGGGGGGAGACACAGAATCTGAAGCGGGCTCCAGGCTCCGAGCTGTCAGCACAGAGCCCGATGTGCAACTCGAACTCACAAACCGCGAGATCATGACCTGAGTTGAAGTCGGACGCTCAACCGACTGAGCCACCCAGGCACCCCACACAGTCTTTTTCCAAAAAAAAAAAAAAAAAAAAAAAAGCAGAACACAACACATGTTGGCTAAACGATGGCACAATTATCTCCAAAGAGGAAAAACATGAATAGACAAACAAGCTAGTAGTCCTAAGTAGTATTCTAGAACAGGTTACGTGCACTTAGAAATGGAGAAGTGGTGTCACCAGTGTGCATTTAGTAAAAGCGAGGATAGCAAACTAACCATCTATCCTTTTGTGACCTGTTAGCACTAGACTGGCAGGTCAGGGGAATAGAATGAACATCATATTCCGTAATTTGTCAAAGAATTCATAGATTTTCTCCTACGACCATACATGTTGGACAGAGCAGTGCAAGCTACATGATAATACAGTGAAGGGAACACGTAAATGATCTGTGACTGAACTTAAGGGATCTTTGTTAGCAGACTGACGTCTTCCTTGGTGTTTCTCAAGACTCAAGACCAACGTCCAGTTCAATGCTGTATCAGTGATTATGACGATTTCTTAGAAATTGTGCAGTTACAGTAGGACCATAGCATCAAGGTAAGGGGGTAGCTGATACTGTGATGAAAGAATCAAGATCTAACGTTGATGGATTTCAGTTGGGGCCTTTTGTATTTGTTAAATTTAGGTTTAATGGAGCTTGGGCACTCAGAACATAATATTATCATTTCGTTCCATGTAAGTTGGGCCATACTTTCAATGGTACCATGTTTCTCCTGGGGGCTATATTTTTAGTAGTATATTTACAGACGGCACCTGTCCTGATGAGAAAGACAGAATGATAAAAGACCTCAAAATAATTCAATATAAGCAATGATTGAGGAACTGGGGAGTGTTCGACATGGAGAAGTAGTTTGGAGTGTTCATGCTGGCCAAATTATTCAGAAGGATGACATAAAAAGAGAATGACACATGTTCCTTGTGGCTCAGGAGGAAACAACAAGGCGGTTGAATGTACGTTACAGGAAAATGCTGACAGCATAAAGAATATTTTTACCACCAATTTCTGAAAAAAAAAATGGCCAGGAAATGTTTTGGGAGTATGACAAATCCCCCACTGCTAGAGGTATCGAAGTAGATATTCAAGGGGGTAACTCAAAGACCACCTGGTAATGTCTTAAAGAGAGCCACATCTTAGAATTTAGTTGGACTAAATGCATTTCAAAGTACGCTAAAGTGTGGGGCGCCTGGGTGGCTCAGTCGGTCAAGAGTCTGACTTCGGCTCAGGTCATGATCTCACAGTTCATGAGTTCGAGCCCCATGTCAGATTCTGCGCTGACAGTAAGGAGCCTGCTTGCGATTCTCTCTCTCTCTCTCTCTCTCTCTCTGCCCCCACCCAATCCCTCTGTCTCTGCATCTCCCCTCATTCACCCTTTCTCTCTCAAAATGAATAAATAAACTTAAAAAAATAATAAAGTACACTAAAGTGGAAAAAAAATCCTGAATAGAGGCAGCAGGGGTCAGTGGACCTGGCCCTCTGCCTCCTTCCCAGGCCCTTCTTGGATTCTTTCTGATCAAAAATTCTGAGGCAGGGATTTGTAAGTTCATTTCCATGATCCTGTCTGAGTCCAGATTCAGTAGGTTATGCTGTAGCATCTCACAACTCCCAAAGCAAATTGCAGTGGCTTGAAATAACAGAGGTCTGTTTCTTGCTCCTGCTATGTGCCCATCTCAGGTTGATGGAGGGCCTTAAGAATCCGAAACATTTTGGTTTGTGTAGCAGGCAGCGAGAGAAGTCAGTGAATTATGCATTGGCTGTCTCTTGTGGGCTCTTGCCTGTCTAGAACTACTCACAGGCTTCCCTCAACCACAAGGACAGCAGGCAAGGTACGCCCTTCCCTACCCGGGAGAGGAGAAGTCAGTCATCCTGCGCAGTAACTAACTGGTGACTACCTGAAACCAGAAGAGCAGGTTCAGGCCTTCAAAAAACAAAAGGACTTTAAGAACTGGCACCGATTTCTCTTCCGGCAACAGGCCCTGTTCCTGTCCCGAACTTTCTCTGTAACTCCGAGTAGGCCACTGTAGCTTTTTATCCCTCACTTTCTATAAAACGGGGGAAGAATCTTTCTCTTTCTCTCTCAGTGTTGCTGTTGAGTCAACAAGTATAAATAAATGCAATTCAGAACATCTCAGCAACCATACACGTGGAGTGAATAATGAATGCTTCCCCCAACACGAAGAAAAGCAACCATATAGCTGATAATCCCCTGTTAATTTTTTTTTAAGTAGGGAGCACTCCTACCTGTGCATTTTAATATGCTTTCAACTGTTTCCCCCACTTTCCAGGGAGGTAGGTAAAGGCAGTTGCCATCCTCCTTGTCACAGACACAGACTGAGCACGCGATCCAGCAAGGGGGCCCGTGAAGACACCCAGAGACCATATCAGGATGAGGAATAGAGTCCCTGCTCCTGACGCCTGCCATGCCCATTTGCAGACTCTCCCTCCACTCTTTGGCCTTGCTCCCTCTCTTACTCCTATTTCAATGGCTCTACAAAGTCTTGGCATGGAGGATGGAGAATGTGGGGTACTTGGGCAGTGGATGAGACGACCTTCTGCCAATGGCCTTCTCAAAAATAGTCCCAGTTCCCCCGTGACCTGGCCTGCCCCCACAGGGAGGTCACATGAGGGAGGTTGGGAACGAGAAGGACACGTGTTGGCCCAAAGGCAGCCCAGATGTTCCAGGCACCCACGCTGCCCCTACAGATGGCCAAGTAGTAATGGCGTCATTCGGGAATGTGGGCCCAGGTCCATGTGCCTCCAGCCCTAGATATGCCGGACTCAGGGCACTGGCTGTGACTTGGAAGGTGAACTGGAAAGTTTGGAGGAGCGGGACGCAGACAAGGCAGGGTGCATGCAGAGCTCTGCGGTCCATTCTCCCATCAGGGAATGTTGTCCTGCGTGGGGTGATGGAGCAGTGGCACCAGAGCCACCTGAGGGTCCTGGGGAGGGCGGGGATGTATGTGCATGCTCACATGGCACACTCACCTACTATAACCGCTTGCCAAACCAACCAAAGAGGATTTGCTGAAGACTTAATAAGAGCTCATCAGAATGCGGACAGGTACCGTGCCTGCCCTCAAGGAGCTCAGGAGTTGACTGGGAGACAACCCATAAACATACTTAACATCCAGAAAAACTTACAAAGCAGGATAGAATACAGCTAAATGGTAGAATTCAGGTGAGACAGCTCAGAGGTGGATCTGAATTATCCAGGAAGTTCCGGTGGGTAATTTCTAGTGTGGTTCATGCCTAAAATCTGCCTCTTCCGCACTAGTCCAGACTATTTCAGCTTCTTCCAATCTCATATAAAGTTTCTTCTCAACCAGCTAGATAGTTTTCTCCCCCAAGCAAATCAGTAGAAAGAAGCCCCCTTTCACAGGGAAGCAACTAAACTACACTTCTATAAGATTAAGACACATACACACCCTTCAATGAATCCGAAATACTTACGGCGAACTTTTCCTTTAATATTGATATTTTATCCTTTGTCATTTTCAATTAATAACCACATGTCTAACTGTCATTCTGTCCAACTGCTTTTCTGTGCTTTAATTTAGCAGCAAACATAATTACTTGTGCCAATAGCATGTTAGCTCTGACTTGGATTATCAAAGCGGGGGGAAGATCTTGACAATGACCAAGGGAAGGTGCCATCTGATAATCCCATTGGGGGGCATCTGCATACCCCTCGAGGTCAAGGACCGTGGTGGACCCTTCCCATGCTGCCTAAAACGGCAAAGCTAACACAGCACATGCTCAGCTACATGCTTGCTGGGTGAACAACATATTCATCGGTGGCATGCCCAGCATTCACATTTTCCTTGGACACACCAAAGGGAGATACCTACCTCAACCAAGATGGAAATAGGCCTCCTCACTTAATTGTTCTGGTTTTAGAATTTGTTCCCCAAACCAACTCCTATAAAAACGTTCCTTTCTTCTTTTTATGAAAATATGATGCAGGAGGTGAGAGTCCAGTATTTTCTTTCATCAGAACTTTGAAAATGATAGGGAACAATTCTTCATGTTTGCAGAAGTTTGGCAAATGGTGGAAAAGTCACAGCTAACAAAGGCTGATAGGAAAAGAGAGAATCTCTTGCAAAACTTCCCTCCGAAAGTCAGAAGCACCACATGTCGTTTTGCAAAACGCATTTAGTCTTCCCACCTTTCTTCTTTGGATATCTTGTGATGAAGGTGAAGAGACCCTCAATGTACCCTTTTGATCAACTGACTAGCTCATTTCTCAAAGAGCTCGATTCATTTGTCTGTATAAACACAGGTGATATGTTGTTGAAATAGTGTTGCTTCCATTAAGTATTAACGGGGTGAACATTTTATCATGGGCCACCCAGAAGGCTGGACATGAGACCCTTTCTTTCCCGATCCTATTTTTAGAGAGCACATGTCTAACATGGCACTTGTACCTGTCATCAGTAAGCTCAGCAGCCAACGGCTCATTTGTGCTGCTACTGGACATGTGGCCACACGGTGAGGCCTGGGCTGGGGCTGAGTTGTGTGAAGGTCACCCTGGCCCGTGGCCTTCAGATAAGGACACTCCTAAAAATGGCCCTTCAGGATGGTCTCTCTTACCTGTAGGCCCTTAACTCAGAGTCAAACACTATCGTCCCCAGGCAATAACCACAGGTGCTTTAGAGGAAGGAAAATGATATTTGGGTTCATAAGTTAAAAAAAAATGATATATAAAATTTATATAAAATATAAAAAATTATATATATATAATTTATATATAAATAAATTATATAAAATAAATAAATAAATAAAATAAAATTATATAAAATAAATAAAATAAATAAAATATATAAAAAATATATATATATAATGTGTATTTACAGGTGAAAGGTTTAAAATTATGTACCAAAGGGAACAGTTGCAACCTAGAGAAAGAGAAGAACGGGATTTGAAGGGAGAGGACGAAGTTATGAAAGATTATTTTAACTTTTACCCCATGAACCTTGATGTTGCTTCAATGTTTAGCCACTAGAATGTTTTCCTTAGCACTTGTGTAATTTTTAAATCTCTTGGCACATAATATGAACTTAAAGTTAAAGAAAAAGAGAGAAATAAGGAGGGAGAGAAAATGGGAGGGAGGGAGAGAAGAAAGGAAAAGAAAGAATTGAGCGCGTAAAATTGTTAGAGGTAAATGGGACTAGCTTAGCAAGACTTTATGGAATGGTTGGATTTTGAGCAGAACTTTTATTTATTTATTTATTTTTTAATTTTATTTATTTATTTTTTTTCCAACGTTTATTTATTTTTGGGACAGAGAGAGACAGAGCATGAACGGGGGAGGGGCAGAGAGAGAGGGAGACACAGAATCGGAAACAGGCTCCAGGCTCCGAGCCATCAGCCCAGAGCCCGACGCGGGGCTCGAACTCACGGACCGCGAGATCGTGACCTGGCTGAAGTCGGACGCTCAACCGACTGCGCCACCCAGGCGCCCCTGAGCAGAACTTTTAAAATAATTAAATAATAATAATAATAATGTGCTTGGTGTATCATGTAAGATGTTCATTGTAGAAAATCCAGAAAATATAGAAAAGCACAAAGAGGGAAATGCTGCCGTCTGTAACCCAACCACCCATGAATATTGCAGTGGGTTTCCTCCCATTTTCTCCCCTTTTTATCTTCAACTACGTTTCGAAGGGCAACAGAAGCATCACAGGGAAGAGGGACATGGAAGTGGAAGTCCATTCTAGAAGGGCAGTGGAAACATGTTTACTAGCGGCCATGAGCTGCTTCCTTATCTCAGGCCTGAGATCTCGGTGGGTTTGCATGGACCCGGAATATTGGTGTTTACCTCTGAAGCCTTGTCGGAGGAACGGCCTCTCTGGGCTTCACTTGCCTTTTCTGGAAAATGGACATACTGCCTTTCTGTTACCCA
This sequence comes from Prionailurus bengalensis, assembly GCF_016509475.1. NCBI lineage: Eukaryota > Metazoa > Chordata > Mammalia > Carnivora > Felidae > Prionailurus > Prionailurus bengalensis. The sequence continues at coordinate 58,255,136 of NC_057360.1, forward strand.
CCTTGGTGCGTTAAGTTTCCCAGATCCAAAGCACGCTCCCATTACAAATGAGTTTCTGCCTGGAGTACAGAGTAATATTACGCAGGTTTGTGGGCGAGCTCACGAAAGCCTGCTTAACCCATAGGTAGTTAGTTGAAATGCTATACTAGGTATTTATAATAGTATAATTTTCTACCATTTTTCTTCCATAAGCAATCATTTTTCATCACAGTTTGGGCAATTTGAAGGCAGATTCTTGTATTTGTCGGGGGGTGAGGGTGGGGCTGGCGTTTATTTCTCTGAGAAAGAATATTTTAGCTGCTTGAAAAGGAGGCCGTTAGCCCTGCCTATGCTTCTGGGGCATCTCTTGGTGGCATCACCAGCGAGAGAAAAGGAGAAGAGTGCAGTCTGGGGCAGGTTTCATTGCTGGGGGGCACCCCTGGCCATCTTGCTGCTGGCCATCAATGGTGCAGTTCATTTAAAGCTCTATGAACAAATACTCTGACTTTAGGATTTGGGGTGAGGGTGAGGGGTGTATACTCATCCCACTCTCTCCTACAGAGCCCACTCCTCTGCGGGATCCACATTTCTGAATCATCTCTCGATTAGGACCAACCGCCCATTCTCTGTTTCAGAAATGTGTCTTTTGATTTTAGCCTCTACGCATTTTTTTTTCTGTTTTGCTGTATTGCTTATAATGTTTATGCAGCTGTTTGGAGAGCTAAATATGCAATCAGTGTGATGCAATCATGTTCCTTCCTTATCAGGGAGGGAAGAAAATGCCAACTTGAATTTTATACAATTTTCAAGAGCTCCATGATGCACAATGGTAAGTTCACTGAATTGATGTGATCTTAATTGGAACCACAAGGGAAATTGGAATGCACATAGAGTTCCGTTGTTTGTGTTTTTAATAGCACTGTTTGGCTGAGATTGGACCATTATCTCCCTCCTCAAATGATGGAGAGTTTGTATTTCTGAAGTTTGCTGAAAATGGAATGCTATATTACAGTATTTTTTGTAGTCTTTTCTGTTACACTGTTTCATATGAGATTTGGATTCATATGAGATTTTGGGGTTATGCTTTGAGAATGAACTATCACACACACACACACACACACACACACATTATCAACTGAATACTTATTTGCTTGTTTATTCAAACTTTTATTCATTCAATGAATATTTATTGAGCCCAAGTCATCCCCCTGTCTCTGTTGATAAACACAGGAGATAGATCAACAAGATTAAATCCTACTCTCAAGATCTCACTATTATGCCATGTGTCAGCTCCTAGGATAGAGATACGTAGAAGGTATTGAGGGAGCAGGCAGGAAGGTATACCTAGACTGCAGATGGCCAATAGATTTTAAATATAAGGCTGGATTTTCCCTGAGCATGGAAAAAAGATGGCCCGGGAGTCAAAGAAATTGGAAAGATTTTACTTGGTTTTTTAATTTCTCTTGCCTGTGTTAACGAAACTGAACAAACTTCAAATAGCTCAGTCATTTTTTAATCAGTGGTATTCTTCCTTTAATTTTATATAGGAAGAGCCTTTTAAAACATAAGGGAGAGTCAAGCAATTTATTGGTAGTTTATTGATAAGTATGCATTCTTCTAGGCTGTCAGATAACCGTCCTGCATATTTCTATTGGAAGCACATTTCATAAAGCATCAGATTACATGAACTACAACCGGGATGTGACTTTGTCTGTAGTAGTGCCTTCATTCCACTGTATAATCAGTTACCCAGATTTATTTGTTTAACATTCAAAGAGATATTTTCAATGCATTTTCAGGGCTATTCATTTACAAATAATTTAATGGAACAGTCTGAAGATGCGTAATGACAAAGCCCATATTGTACTTTCCCAAGAGGAGGCAAGAAAAAAGTGACCCCCACATGACATCCTGGTGTTTGCTACTTTCCTTTGGGATGACCAGAGACCCTAGCCACACCCTAAAAAGAAGAAACGTTTCAAACACTGACAAGATGGAGATACTCGGGAGAAGAAACTCCCTTGTAATGGGAGGAATATTGAACAAAAATGATCAAAACGATAGAGAAATGCATTGTATTCCTAGCTTGTCACTTTGTGTGACTTTGAAGAATTCCTCAATGTTTCTAATCCTCAATTTCTCCATCGAAAATACTGGAGAGTGGGATATATGATCCATCAACTTGAAACGCTGAATTATAATAGAAATACAACATGTGAAATGACTCTTTGTTACTTACATTGAATTAATCAGTAGAAGCATTAGGGAAAGAATTTAGTTAAAAAAGACTTTTGACAAAGAATCAGAAGACCATTTTTCTAGTTTCAAGTTTCCTACTAACTTACTGATGTAATCTTGGACCAGTCATTTCCTCTATCCATAGTTGCCTCATCTATGAACCAGTGTGGGATACGTAGGGAGTGGGTCAGAGACACAGACTATGTTCTTGCTATGGTGTTTCCATTTCTAGCTTTCAAAGGGTCCACACTTGGGTCAAGATTCCCTAGGATGTTTTCTGGTTCTTCTATAGTTTCCCTAAAATATAATTCTAAGTGACTTTTCCAAGACAACTTCGATTTTGAAGTTCTGATGCTACTGAAATTAAACAAAACTGGTTTAATTCTCTTCCTTTAGACCTTGTGACAAACACCTTCATTCATAAGATCAGAAAGATGGTTTTTTTCTTCCATTTTCTTTGGCTTTTTCCCAAACTAAAGGGGTTTCTATCCCTTTGAGGACTGGCCACCCATAAAAACTGGGTCACTGCATCTCACAGCTTGTTCTTTTCTAGAGATCTTCGTGTTTGTGATTTAATGTGTGGAGACAGAAGATGGGGTGAGTGTCCTTGCAAGTTCTCTCCAAATTTCAGAAGACTTCGGTATATGTCATAAATCTGCTTGATTTCCTTCCTTGAAGTTCCAGTCAATAAGGAGTTTCGGGAAATAAATTGTAAAGGATTATTAGGAAACTTTTGAAGTTTTGTCACTGCCTTTGTTAAATGTTAGTCTTTCTCGCATTCGTGGGCCCAGTGACGAAACGTAGCAATAATTTAATAAAATTTGGAGCTGTTCACACTTGCTGATATTTTTATAATTTGTTCTCCGCAGAGAGTTTTCCTATGTATTAGCCTTGCAAAACATACAAACTAGGTGACGGTGGTCCATTTAACAGATTGGAAACCCAAAATGTGGGTGACCTGTAAATGACCTGCCCACGAATGCGTATCTGAGAAGCTCCGGGACGGGAATTGCGAGTCTGTTTTCTGATGCCTGGTTCTGTCTACTTTCCACCAATCCCCCCACCTCTTTAGCAACAGTTCATTTATTCTCCCCTGTGCCTCAGTGCTTCTCCAAACTGGGTCACTTGTGACCGCTGGGGAACACTCAGTGGATGCGGTAGTGATTTCGGCCTCTATGTCATGAATGGGGTGGTCAGTAAAAGATTTCCTTCCCGCTATTAACCTCTCGTCCTCACCTGTTCCTCATTTTACCACGTACGGTGACCTTGAAACGGTATTGGAACTAAACATCTTTAAGCAACTCATTTGTTAATGAATTGCTTTATATTTCTTGGGAATTCTCGGAGGGGGGTGGGGAATGATCCCTTGGTATTTTAGAAAGGGAAACATTAAGTGGTATGTTCCTTCTGTCCCGAGTTGGGAGGCTTGTGGCTCCATGGGCTGGATTTCTGATAACACAAGGATGAGGGGCAGCTGGTGATATTTCGCCCACTCAGAGGTCATGGCCAGAAGTAGACTGATGTGGAAACAACTTAAATGTCCATCAAACAATGAACGTATATGCAAAGTGTGGTGCGTGTGCATATAGAGAATGTTGTATTTGGCCATATAAAGAGATGAGTATCGTTACATGCCAGGACACGGGTGAACCTTGAAAACATTACGCTGGGTAGAAAAGCGCAGTCATAAAAGACTGCGTATTGTATGATCCAATTGATAAGAAATAACCAGAGCAGGGAAATCCGTAGAGACAGAAAGCAGACTCATAGTTGCTTTGGACAGGGAGGGAGAAGAGATAGGGGAATGAGTGGGTGATAGCCACAGATTATGGAGGTTTGTTGATTTGTTTGTTTGTTGAGGTGATGAAAATGTTCTTTTTTTTTTATTGTTTTTATTTATTTTTGAGAGAGAGCGTGAGCGGGGGCGGGGCAGAGAGCGAGAGGGAGGGAGGATCTGAGGAAGCATCTGTGCTGACAGCAGAGAACCAGATGCGGGCGTCGAACCCACAGCCGTGAGATCATGACCTGAGTCGAAGTCAGACGCTCAACCGACTGAGCCACCCAGGTGCCCATAGGTGATGAAAATGTTCTAAAATCAACGCCGGTGATGCTTGTACACATGTGTGAATAAATTAAAAGCCATTAAATTTTACACTTTAAGTGAGTGAATTATAAGGTATGTGAATTATATCTCAATAAGATTATTTTTAAAAAATAAGTAGATATATAATTGTACAGTATTCTCTCCTTTGTTCTCCATTACAAGGTGAGCTACCCTGGCACTCTTGGTCATTATAGCATCATTTACCTACCATCCCCTTAGCCAAGAACTGATTAATGATCATTCTAGCTATAGAACCCTTTCCCTGAAAATCATAAAACCCCTCTGTCTTTTCCTAAAATAAATAGCTTTTCCTCTGGAGCTCCTGAAACATTCAATTCAAATATCTACCCTACTCACTTTTTATTATCTCAGTGGTCTGTACTCAGCCATGAGCTTATCCAAGGCAGGGGACATTTCTTACTTGTCTTTGCATCTCTAACACCAGACATTGTGCCTCATAGCAAGTGGGTTTTGCATAAAAGTGGGGGGGGAAAAAGAAGGAAAGAAGAAAGGGAGGAAGGAAAGAACGTGGAAAGGAGAACTATCATTTCATTTCATTTCGTCAGGAGTCACTGAATTCCTGAACACCTAGAGTATAGTAGACGCTTTGTGTGGAAAGATCTGCATCAGATTCATGCTGATGATGCCCTCAAGCTGTGTGCAATTGAGTAATGGGTTAGACCCGAGGTGAACTGATGCATACTTATAGAAGAACAGCCGTGAATGCCATCAGAATATCTGCATTGAAGATAAACTGTTTCATGTTGGTCTATAATAAATATAATATTACTTTTTAATCATTGCCTGGAGTAGCTTCATATATGAATGTCAGCATATGGATTTCCTTGGTCTGTGTTGGTTATAAACTCAAGTCTCAGGACCTCACTCTCCACATCTTTTCTGTCTCCCAAAGCGTGAACTACAGAGCAATTTATTAATAAAGACTTATTCTCTGAATAAATGGCTGAATGGCACCATGTAGTGAATTTTTAAGGAAATCTGTCACTGTGTGGCAAGTTTTAATGGTAAGGTCAAGTTGGTGCTTTCTGTATCCACCAGTAACTAAACAACTTGATTCTTCACACGAGTTTTCCAGTTACTCCATGTGTAAGTCTCTATCATGGGCTATTTTGTGGCGTTGATGTAAAAGAAAGAACTTTTGTATCCCCAATGCAAAGAGATCAGATCATTGCATTTGTAATTCCTGTGGGCATCAGCGATCAGGCGCAAAGCGGAATATTTTCTGTTTGATCTCGTGACCCTTCCTGTCTTGGCTGCCAAACCACTGTAGATGTGAACGAGTCAGGTGCTGTTCAGCTCTTTCTACAGTAACATTCTGTTTGGTCCATGTCAAAATGGAAATCATTATCACCATTAAGCACTTATTAAATATCTATTTATGTATGATGCCAAAGAATGGGTGTTATAGCTAGCCTCCTGGCTGGCCATGACTTTATACACTTTCTTGAGCAGGATATGCGAAAACTGAATGAAAATTTGGCTGTTACATACAAAGGGACATTTTTAGCAAAGACAACGAGAATATGGTTGGTCACATTGTCTACACGGAGCATTTTGGGGGGAAATATGAGGCCAGTTATTCATTCAAAAATATGGATTTGAAAGTAGGGTGTGGGAGTACTGGAGCGCTGGGTTACTAGTTTTCTACGGGGAAACCTGAGCCACTGGAGAGAGACGGTGATGGGCTCAGGTCCAGGAAGTACGGGTGCTATTTCCAGTGCTTCCAACAACTCAGCAAGGCTGGGTTCACAGTGCCTGGGGTAAGGCCAACGTCGGGGCAATGTGAGGCCACACTGGGTGTCCTTACGTGGCCTCATGTGTGAGGAGGATCATGTCCCTGCAAGCTCATGGACTTCTACATGTGCAGCTCTTCGAGAGGCCGGGCCTCTGGCCCGGGGGCACGTGATGGAGGCACCGGAAGACAAGGGAAGTTGCGTGTGCGGGGTTGCTTTGAATCGTCCCTCTCCCTGACTAGCTTCTCCGCATTCATTCACTTGATTTACCAAGTATTTACTGTGCAGCTACTATGTACCAGACACTGTTCTACATACTGGGTGGGGGGGGGGTACAGTGAAGCATAATACAGTCTCTCCCCATGGGACTTATTTCCTGGTGGCAATATGCGTATGCGGGTCAAGGGGTACGGGTCTTTGTTCTCTCCCAAGGCACTCTTTGAGCTGGCTTAGTTATATGTAGCTGCCTGTGGATTCCCCTTCCTGTCAGAAATTTTCTTGGCCTGAGGGACTCATATGAGAAATATGGCTAAGATCCTAGCAAGAATGCTTGTTCTAACTTAGCATAAAGTCCTCATCGTGAAGAATAATGTCTTATTCCTAACAACCCTTTGGTTGTAGTGATAGGCAGTGAAAAGAGCAAGAGGTAAGGCTCCAGAGTCCGACTCTGTTTAGATTTGAACACTGACCCTGCCACTCACTAGCTCTATGCTACAAGGTAAGTGCTGTGGACGGAATGTGTCCTCCCCGCCCCTGGATTCGTATGTCAAAGCCTATGCTTCTTCTTCTTTTTTCTTAATGTTTATTTATTTGGGGGGAAAGTGCAAGCGGGGGAAGGGCAGAGACAGGGGGACAGAGGATCTGAACTGGGCTCTGCACTGACAGGCTGACAGCCGTGAGCCTGGTGGGGGGCTCAAACTAATGAACTGTGAGATCATGACCCGAGCCAGTCAGACACTCAACCGACTGAGCCACCCAGGTGCCCCCAAAACCTGCTTTTCTTAATGACGTGGTATTTGGAGGTGGGTCTTTTGGGATGGGATTAGGTCACGGGGGTGAAGCCCTCATGAATGAGATCAGTGGTCCCAGAAAAGACAGTCCAGGGAGCTCCCTTTCCCCTTCGGCCATATTCGGTCACGGGGAGAAGATGGCCGTCTATGAACTAGAAAGTATGTCTTGCTGGCCACTGAAACTGCCTGGATCTTGGATTTCCCAGCTTCCAAAACTGCGATATAAATATTTGTTGTTTAGAAGCCACCCGGTCCCTGGTGTTTTGTTACGACAACCTGAGCAGACTACGACCCCAAGCTACTTTAAACTGGCTTCATCTCACCTCCCTTCTTTGTAAAATGGGAAGAATGTTAACAGCTGCCTCAGAGAGTACCCGTGCAGAAGAAATGACGTAACTCACGTCAAGCACCTGACCTGTCATACTCGGTGCCTTCTAGTTTTTGGATTAACTGATGATAGACGTGCTGGTTTCGGAAGGGCCCCAACTGCGTCACTGTGCTCACGCTCTCAGCTCTGTTCCAGCTTCCTCAGGGCAGAGGCCCTCTTTTGTACATCATTCTGTTTCCCACGGTGATCTTTCCAATGGTTCTACCCACACTAGGGGATAGGAAGCGCTGCTGAGAAAATGAATTGGATATCATTTTACCGCCTTGGCATTGCTGCGGAAAACATCCAGTGTATAAAGTCACCTACCTCATTTTTCATCTGCCTTCCTTCTGCCCACGGTCCCGGAATCTCCCCACCAGCCCCAGTCCAGACCTCAGGCGCTTCTATTTCATCCACTCTCATTTGTTCAAAATACCCAATCAAATTCCGATGACCAAGTCTTGGGAAGTCTCCTGTTGTCAGACCTATTCAATTCATTCTATGGCTTTCGTTCCCCCAACACCACCCGTGTAGTTAGACCTTATCATTTTATGCCCTTTGTTGGTGAAGTACTTGTCTCTGATTTAGGTTATGGATATTGAATATTTGGTTTCTATCCATTGACTATGAGCAAACAGGTGCCATTTTATCATCACATAACAAACATATATTAATAGAGAGTTCCCACTGCCTATAAATCCCAAGGATGGAAAAGACAGCAAGTGGGGATGGCACATCTCAGAATTGTCCCGAAACCTCTTCTTCTATTTTCTTCAACTGGAAAAGCAGAATCAAGCTCTGGTTTATTACCTAACGAGAGTAGATATCTGTTATTTTCAGGAATCACCTCCCCACTTGTGAATGATAGTACTGTATTAAAAAAAAAATAAAACTTCTATAATGATATTGAATTGATCAGAGCTCAAGAAAAATCTCTTTGACCCCCCCCCCCATATCAAACAGTTCTGAAGGGCTGGCCCTCTTATGTTGAGAATAAGCAACCTGACAAAGTTCTTGTTTCTCAGAGCTTAATCTATATCAACATTTATTAATCACTTCATTCCATTTGCTTTTATAGTCACGTTGTCCCCATCCTGGACTGCAAATAGGAACAAAAAACACCTAGGAAACTTTTAAAACAAATTTTATCCTGGACTTATGGAAAGGATGGATTGATGAAGGGGGGGTTATCCTTTTGCCTGAAACAATAAAACAGGGAAAATAATATATGAAACAATGGCATTCAAAATACTGGAAGTCAGAGAATGAAGGACAGTGAAAACTGAAATGGAAAACCAATGAGATGAGCTCTAGGCTACCCTCAGTTACTGCCTTGAGAAAGTTTCAGGAAGTGGCACAGGCAAGGGAAACCCAGGCAGAGCCCTATAGTCTCCCTGATTGAAGGGCTGGAGCTAGAATTTCAGAAATGCTAAGGGAACTACAGCTCACAGTGCAGAATACAGAGCAAAGAGAGCCCCAGGGAGAAAGAACCCCAGAGACCTGCAGATGCTGTCTCCAGAGTATTCATCTGACTGCTGATTATCACAAGAATGGCAACAAACTACTCATGGCTGGGGAAAGAACCATCCTAAAAGATGAGAACAAACAGTGCCCAGAATTCACAAAGGGCTGAAAATATTATCCATCCACCAGAACTACAATGGAAAACCTCATACTCTGGGGAGAATTGGTCAGAGTTCTAAGAAGAATCTCACCTCAGTAGTGGGAAAAATTAACCTTAGGCTGAAATTTGCTTCGATCCAACCTAACAAAGCTTAAAAGCAAGACCCAAAAAGATCAAACTGTTTTCAGGTGACTCAAGCATGTCCCAGAAAAAATTCTAGAATATTTATAAGAATACAAAAATATACTGAACATGACAAAATGAAAAGCCAAATCTTTCACATCCAATTAAAAAAAAAAAGACCAGGCATGCCAAGAAGCAAGAAAATACCACCAATGATGAATAGAAAATTCAATAAATATGAATGTTTTTCCTTGTTATTTACATCTCTTCAAAAGATAATCAAATGCTTAAAGGAAAGTTATAACATATGTAAAAGTGGATTGTGTGAAAATGACTCAGGTGATCCAGTTAGAAGACAGGAACATTAAATAGTTGTTGTAATTGATTCCATATGTTCAAGAAGCTTGAACATGCTAAGTAGAGATACGGAAGACACACAAAAGACCCAAGTAGAGTTTATAGAGAAAAACCGTAATGTCTGAGAAGAAAGACGCACTGGATGGAACAGCATCAGATTATTCATTGAAGAAAAAAGATTAGTGAACCCGAAGACTCAGATTATTCATTGAAAAAAGATTAGTGAACCTGACGACAGGAATGATAACTTTGCAAAATGAAATACACAGAGAAGAAACTACTGAAAAAAGTGAACATAGCATCAATAATCTGATGCAAACCTATAAATTTAATTAATTGATTATTAGTTTTAAGCAGCCAAACATACATGTAATTGAAACCTATAAAGGAGATGGTGGGGAGAGACCTTTAAAGAATAACATACAAAACTTTTCCAAATTCGATGAAAACTACAACCCACAAATCCAAAAAGCTCAACAAATCCTCACAAATCCAAAAAGCTCAACAAATCCTAAGCACAGGATATATGAAGAAAGGTACACTAGGAAAATCAAAATTAAATTACTTACAGTGATAATGTGAAAAACTCAAAAGCAGCCTGAGGAAGAGATCCATTATGGACAGAAGTACACCTGTAAGAATGACGACAGATTTTTGTCGGAAATAATGCAAGCCAAAAGCCAGGGGAGCAGGGTACCCGGGTGGCTCCGTCAGTTAAGCGTCTGACTCTTGATGTCGGGCCCCATGTTAGGCTCCACACTGACAGCATGGAACCTGCTTGGGATTCTCTCTCCCTCTCTTTCTGCCCCTACCCCACTCTCTTTCTCATGCACATGTGCTCTCTGTCTCTCGAAATAAACTTTAAAAAAGAGAGAGAAAGAGCAAAGCAACATATTTAGTGTTAAAAGAAAAAAAACCTATTAAACTAGAACACATTACCCAACAAAAAACATATTTGAAAAATGAAGGTGACATATAGACTTTTTCAAGGATAGAAAAGCTGAAAGAATCAGCCATCTGCTGACCAGCAATGAAAGAAATATTAAAGGTAGTCAGTCCATCAGGTAGAAGGAAAATGATACCAGGGGAAAACCTGGACCAACACGGAAGAACACAGAAAATGGTAACTACTTGGGTAAATATAAATGTTCTTTTCTTGTTATTTAAATCTCTTAAAAATAATCAAATGCTTAAAGGGAAGCTATAACATATGCAAAAATGGATTGTATGAAAATGGCTCAAAGTCTGGGAGTGAAGGGATGAAACTATACTGGTTAGTAATTTACACCAGGTTTCGGTAGAAATTAACAAGCTATTTTTCAAATGCATATGAAAACACAGAAGACCTGGAATAGATAAAACAAGCTGGAAAAAGAGAAACAAAGTCAGAGGACTAATATTACCTAATTTCATCATCTATTACAGAACTACAGCAATCAAGGGAGTATGGTAATGGCAGCAAAATAGATCAATATGATGAATAGAGAGTCCAGAAATAGACCCACATATTGATTGTTGATCAATTTTTGACAAAGTTCCCCAAGGCACTCCTGTGGAGAGAGGGTAGTTTTTTCAACGAACCGTGCTGAAAAACTTGGATATCCTATGCATACATAAGAAATTCAGTCCATACTGTGCACCATATACAAAAAGTGAACCTCAAAAGATAGTAAACGTAAATGTAAAAAACTTAAAGGTATAAACCTTCTGGAAGAAAATATAGAAATAAATCTTCGTGGCTTTGGATTAAGAAAAGAATTTCTAAATAGATCACTGAAGGCAGAATAAAAAAAAAAGGATAAAACTAAGGATGTTTGCTCTTTAAAAGATACTGTTAAGAAATAAGTCACACCTTTCAATAGATGCAGAAAAAGCATCCGATACAGTGCAACAGCCATTCGTGATAAAAACCTTCAACAAAGTAAGTGTAGAAAGAACATATCTCAGCATAATAAAGGCCATAGATGGAAAACCCACAGCTCATATCATCCTCATTGGGAAAAACTAAGATTTTCCTCTATGGTCAGGAACAAGCCAGGGATGTCCACTCTCACCACTGGTATTTAACATAATATTGGAAATACTAGCCTCAGCAATCAGACGACAAAAAGAAGTAAAAGACATTCAAATCAGCAAGGAAAAAGTCTAACTTTGACTAAAATATGTGTGGAACCACAAAAGAGCCAAATAGCCAAAGTAATGTTGAAAAAGAAAAAGCAAAGCTCCAGCATCATAGTTCCAGACTTCAAGTTCTATTACAAGACTGTAGTCATCAAGACAGTATGGTCCTGGCACAAAAACAGACACACAGGTAAAGAGAACTGAATAGAAAACCCAGAAATGAACCCCCACTGTGTGGTAGATTAATCTTCAACAAAGCAGGAAAGAATATCCAATGGAAAATATAACAAGTCTTTTCAACAAATGATGTTGAGAAAACTGGACAGCAACAGGCAAAATAATGAAACGGGACCACTTTCTTAGACCATACACGAAAGTAAATTCAAAATGGATGAAAGACCTAAATGTGAGACAGGAAACCATCCAAATCCTATAGGAGAACACAGGCATGACCTCTCTGACGTGGGCCATAACATCGTCTTACTAGACATGTCTCCTGAGGCAAGGGAAATAAAAGCAAAAATAAACTATTAGGTCTTCATCAAAATTAGAACCTTCTACACAGTGAAGGAAATAATCAACAAAACTAAAAGGCAACCTATGGAATGGGAGAAGATATTTGCAAATGACACATCAGAAAAAGGGTTAATATCCGAAATATATAAAGAACTTATCAAACTGAACACCCCCAAAACAAATAATCGTTAAAAAAAATGGGCAGAAGACATGAATATTCCAAAGAAGACATCCAGATGACTAACAGACACATGACAAGATGCTCAACATCACTCATTCTCGGGGAAATACAGATCAAAACTACGATGAGGTTTCATCTCACACCTGTCAGAATGGCTAAAATTAACAACAAAGGAAACAACAGGTGTTGACAAGGATGCGGAGAAAGGGGAGCCCTCTTACACGGTTGGTGGCAATGCAACCTGGTGCAGCATAGAAAACAGTATGGAGGTTCCTCAAAAAGTTAGAAATATAACTACCTTATGATCCAGCAATTACACTACTATTTGCCCAAAGAATACAAAAATACTGATTCAAAGGGATACATGCACCCCATTGTTTATAGCAGCATTATCGACAATAGCGAAATTACAGACAAGAGCCCAAATGTCCATTGACTGATGAACAGGTAAAGAAGAAATGGTATACGTACAATGGAATATTACTCGGTCATAAAAAAGAATGAAATCTTGTCATTTGAAATGATGTGGAGGGAGCTAGAAAATATTGTGTTAAGCAAAATGAGACAAAGACAAACACCGTATGATTTCACATATGTGGAATTTAAGAAACAAAACAAATGAACATGGGGGAAAAAAGAGAGAGGCAAACCAAGAAACAGACTCTTACGTATAGCGAACAGAGTGAGGGTTACTGGAGGGGAGAGGGTTGGGGAGATGGGTTAGATGGTGACAGGCACGAAGGAGGGCACTTGCTGCGACAAGCACTTGCTGCATGTAAGTGAGGAACCACTAAGTTCTTCACCGGAAACTTTCATGGACACGTGTCTAAGCGCTCAGGGTGCACGCACAAAGGAAAACATATTAAAAAGCATATTGCACTGTATGCTAACTAGCTGGGATTTAAATAAAAACTTGGGGGAAAAAAGAGACAAACCACAGACTCAGAGAAAATACTTCCAATACTTTCTTTTATGTGATAAAGAACTCGGACCCCAAATCGTAAAGAACTCTCAAGAACCTGTAGTAAGAAAGCAAACAACCAAATAAGAGCAAACAATTTGAGCCAACACTTTGCCAGAGAAAACAGACAGCTGGGAAATAAACACGTGAAAAGATGCTCAACATTATCAGCCATTGGAGAAATGCATGGTGAGATGTGGCTTCAGACCAGATTGTCTAAGATTGGCTTCTCGGAAGGTATATGGATAAAACCACTTTGTACAACAGTTTGCCTCTTGAAAATTTAAATACACATTGTCCACAGGGTACAAATCTTCCACTCCTGGATCTTCACCTAAGTCAAATGAAAGCATTATTCATATAAGACTGATACATAAATGTTCATAACAGCTGTATTTGAAATAAACCCAAACTGGAAAACTCAATGAACGTGATTGATCTGTTCACTACCTAGATTATGGATGTTTCACAAGTGTAACCATGTGAAAGCTTATTAAACTATGTACTTCAAACATACGCAGTTCGTTATGTATCAATTATGACTCGACAAAACTGTTCAACATAATTATTCCTATGACTTACCTCAGATAATTTACTGGGCTTGGGAAATTTCTGAGTTAGGCCATTCTGGACAAACATCACCTTAATGCCTATCATCTGAGCCACTTTTGAATTCAAGTTATATCAAAAACTGTGCATTATATCCAAAGGATAGCTACTCTCCTCAGGGGATACGAAGTATATACAAAGAGACCGTCAATGTATTGATATGCTCAAGTTGCAACCTTTACCAGGTGCTGGGAACTGAATGATGAATAAGAAATGGCCTTTGCGGTCCGTAACTGATCATTATGATAGCTATATCTATATGTTGTATCTTTATATTATATGCACATACAATATATACAAAGGGTGATAATGGAGTACTTCAGAAAAATGGTTTGGCCAGCTGTGGCTGGTCAGGGAAGTCTTGATATGATGAAATCCACGTTGAGGATTAATGGAGTCACAACTCTGGAGAAATGAAAGGGGAATTATATTCCAAGGAGGTACTATGTATAATCAGAGACAAGAGTGAGAATTACATGCGGGGGAAGAAGAAGAGCTTCCAAATGATGGAGAGTTAGAGACTTGGGACTGGGGGTATGGGAAAGGATCTCAGAGCAGAAAGGTCTCCGTGCCATCCTTAGGATTTTGTGTCTATGACTAAAAATGATGGATTGCCGCTGAAGTGTTTACACTTGGGGAGGAACGTGTGAGATGTTGTAGGGGAAAAAAATCACTCTGCAGTGGATGAAATATAGGAAGCTCAGGTAGGAGAGCGAAATCATAATAGAATTAAAAGAGGCTGGGAGCCTGAACCAAGATAGTGAAGGTGAAATTTGAGGTATGAATAATTGGAGAAAACATCCTTGGTTTCCACCGCTAAGAACTGAGTCAAAGAATACAAGAGGAGGGGCGCCCGGGTGGCTCAGTCTGTTAAGCGTCCGACTTCGGCTCGGGTCATTTTTCTCACCATTTGTGAGTTCGCGCCCCATGTTGGGCTTTGTGCTGACAGCACAGAGCCGAGAGCCTGCTCAGATTCTGTGTCTCTGTCTCTCTTTCTCCGACCCTTCCCTACTTGCACACGCACTCTCTCTCTCTCTCTCTTTCTCACAAATAAATAAATGTTAAAAAATTTAAATTAAAAAAAGAATACAAGAGGAGAGTAGTTTATGGAAAAGGTGTTGAGTTCAATTCTGAACACTTTTCATGTGCCGTGGAAATCCAAAATGGTATGTGACGTTGGAGATGAGCCTTAACTGTATCTATACATTCTTTCTTCTCAAAATTAAAAGCCCAGTGCAAATAAAACTAAATGCCATTGCTTGCTAATCTAGACCAGTAATACAAACAACATGCTTTACTTATTTTCCTTATTTTGCTGTAAATTTGAAACATTTCAAAATTGAAATTAAAAAAAAAAAGATATGCAATACACAGTATGGTAAACTCAAAGCCCTTGGTCATAATTTAACTGAAAACTGGATACATTAATAAGCTAACCTTTTAAGGCACTGCCTGAACTCACAACAACAACAAAAAAAATGCAAGGGAAATTTTTAAACCGCACTCTAAAAATTCCTTTTAAGGATATTTGTGCTGGGTTTCTGGGATCTGAAACCTAATGCTGGGGTCCAACAGAAAATGAATGTACGACCTCCTCTCCATTTATAGGGACCTTCAAAAGGGACTAAGTGGTTGGCAGGTGCAGACTCATGGTTTCTGGAAGGAATTAACCTCAGTACAGGCCCTCAGTATTCATACAGGTAAAATTTGATAAAAGAACACACACACACACACACACACACACAATGCATAAAATGTTAAATGACATAAAATATGAAATTTTGAAAAATGAGTGAGGAACTAAAAGTCTATCAAAAACAACCCTGCAGATTCTAACAAGAACACTCATAAGAGAACACTTCCACGGAAAGAAAACTATTTTCACGAAAATTTAAAACTCACAAATGAGATAAAGAGAATATTAGATACAGCTGGAAAGAGGGTTGATAAGCCCTGACACAAAGCTGAGGAAATTACTCCAAATGAATCCAAGACATAGAATGAGAGAGAAAACATGAACGAGAAATAAGTGTGGAGGACAGAGTGAGAAGTTCTTGCGCCTGTCTAGTCCAAAGCAGAGGATGCAGAGGCTCAAGGAGATGGTGGCAGAATTTTCCAAAACTCGTCAAGCACATGAATGAGAAGGATGAATGAACACAGTGTGACAAGCTGGAAAAAATAAAGAGAAATGGACCAATCACATTGTAGGGAGACTACAGGATCCTGAAGACAAAAAACAAAAAACAAAACAACAACAACAGAAAAACCCCACGTAACTTCCTCCCCTCCCCCAAAATGGCAGGTTGCCCAATGAGTGACATATTAAGAGCCAAATTAAGTGACATAATAACAGAAGCCAAATAATCCATTTTTCTGAGAGAAAATTACTGTCTGTGGCAATTATATACTGAGCAAAATGGTCTTTTAAGAATGAGGTAGTTTTATGAGATAGTCTTAGAAATTATCAATTAAATTAATGTGTACAGACTAATAAAAACTAATAAAAAAAATGGTCCCAGAAGAAATAGTGAGCAAAGGACTAGCAAATGTATGGAAATTTAAAGAGGCAATACACATATGAAATGATGGAACAATAAAATCTAATCTAGGGATTGACTTTTTCTTTTTTTTTCTTTTCTTCTTTCTTTTTTTTTTTTTTTTAAATGTCTGAACTAAAGACTTGGACTTGAATTGTTTGAATGCCAAGAAGGAGTGTCTGGAGTTCAAGTGTCCTAAGGCATTTATATTGTCAGGAGGAAGATACGTTTTTATTAGCTTTAGATTTTTAAGAAGAAGGATGCATGATAAAATTTCAAGCAATAGAATCAAAAGCACACATAGCAAAACTTAGCAACTGATTTGGAAGATGTAACAGGGAAAAAGAACAAATTGTTTTGAAACGCTGAGTAGAGTAGAGGGGCACCCACATATTATAATATAAGTCATCATACATTGAATATGATGCAAGTAAAACATAATTTAATAGGAAAAAGGGAAGAAGAGAGTTATTTAGTAACTAACTCTAGAGGTATTCCCACAAAGTAAGGAGTAGGCAAGAGTGCCCGTTATATCCACTACAATTTAACATTACTCTGGAATTATTACCCAGTGCAATTAAACAAGCTAAAACAATTAGGAGCATAAGAATAAGAAAAGGAGAACTAAAACTTCCTCTATTGGATTTAACAAGATAGTATACATGAAAAACCCTAGAGAACCAATGATTGGATTAACTCAACAATAAAATCATTTAACAAAGCAGCAGGATATAAACATAAAATGCAAGGGTCAATGGTATTCACACATACAAATAACCAACAGATAGGGAAAACTCCATTTACAATAGCAATGAAAAAAAAGTTAAAACATTAAAATGAATGTAACGGGAAATATTTGAAATCTGTATATGAAAAAACTCTAATTCTCTCCAGAAGGACACAAAGTAGCTAAGAATAAAGACATCCTCGTTTGTTAGTAAAGCTTGGCATTGTTAGGATATTAGTTCTTACTAAGTTGGTTTATAAACTTAATGTGATCCAGTAGAATACCTATGAGATTTTGTTGTGAGAGAAGGTAAGTTGGTAACAGGGTCCATATGGAAAAATCAACACCCAAGAATATCTAGGAAAACATGCAAAGGAAAAGAGGAGTCTGTTCCCGGCAGATATTAGTGGACAGACTCAAAGTTCAGAAATGGACCCAACCACATACCGAAATCTGATATATTATAAAGGTGGTATCTCAACCACTGTAGCAAACAGTCTTTTTAATAAGTAATGACAAAGATAAAATGTCACACATATGACACACCAACAGGAAGCCCAAATGGATCAGAGATGTAAATTTTTACTGTAAACAGTAAAGACTGTAAAGACAAAAAAAATAAACATGGTGAATTCCTCCTTATTCTGTATTCAACAGAAGAAAATATGAACGAGTTGATACATTTGTCTACATATAATTTTTTAAAAAGAACTTGGGGTAGCAAAAAAATTAGCAACGTGAAAAAAGAAATGACAAACGGGGAGAAAATATTTGTAACATATGTCTTGGAGAAAAGGCTGATATCGTTAAGGAACAAGTGATTTTTTAATTGAGGAAGAAAAGGTCAGAAATCTTAGAGAAAAATGGGCAAAGACCCAAAGACCTCACAAAACCGGATACCAAAACGGCCCTTCATCATATGAAACAAGCCTTCTCACGCACCGCTGATGGGAATACACGATGATAGAATCCTTGAGGAGGGGAGTTGGCTGGGATCTAACAAAACCGCCTGTGCATTTATTCTGTGGCCCAGCAATCTCTCAACGGGGGTCTCACCCAGAGATAATTTACAGTAATATGAAAATGCGTTTGCACAATGTTATTCGCTGCAGCTTAATTTGTAATGGCAACATTTTGGAAAGAATGCACATGTCCAGGATGAGAAATGTTTTGAATAAACCCTGGTGCATGCATACAATGGAGCTCCATGCAGCTGTAAAACAGAATGAGGAAGATCTCTTGATGTTGCTACAGAGTGATTCTAGGAGAGATTTTTAAGTGAAGAAAGCAAAATCGTGAGAAAAAGAGGCAAGAGTAAAAAAAAAAAAAAGTATGTATCTGCTTATTGTCACAAAAAGAGCTGTTGAACGAAAAGCCAGAAGACAATAAAGTTGGTCACTTACAAGAGGTGGCTGTGGCATGTGTTGAAAAGGATAGGAGACAGAATGACACTTCCCTGAGTCTCTTGGATTATCGTTGACTTTCGGAAGCCTGCTAACGACCCACATACATTCAAAAAGAAAATTTATCCACAGAGAAGGGAGGAAAGAAACCAACGCTAAAAGCAAGTTGGAAAAAGATGAACCCATTGCATTTCAAGTGGGTACCGTGCCGTCCTGAAAGATAAGTTAATCCAAGTAACTGATTTGACACCATATTTGACTGTGGGGTGAGTGTGGAAAGAACTGAAAAATCCTGAACTATTTTTAGGAGATCTGTTCTTGTACAGTGGTAGGGACAAGGGGATTCAGAAATCATTTCAAGTGTATTAATAGGATTGAGCAGAAATAAATGCCTCAAAGTTACTCGGATTCAGGATGGTTTAGCCTCACAGATTTTTCTGGAGTTGGTAAAGCTGCTTCAGGCCCCGGACACCCTACGCGCAACATCTTTTTCATTTCTCAGTCAGCTTCTCTTAGGGGGAAGATATGGGAAGAAAAACAAAAGACAAGAGGTCTTCTGATGGATACTAAGGTAGTGCGGAGGGCCAGTGCATACTTCAGAGGTCCTCATCCTGGACCCCTAGGACCACTCTCCAAGAGTAGAGACACTTCTTTGCTGCATCCAGAACGTTTCCTCGCATAATTGATGGCAATAATATAATGGTGAGGAGGCCAGTCTGCCTGAGTTTTCACCAGGCTCCATCACTTACTGGCTGGAAGGCTGTGGGCAAGTTACTTAACTGTGCCTTAGTTTCCTCACCAGTAAGAATATAAATACTGCATTGCGAGGACTGTGTGAGTGAATACGATAAAGCACAAATCCCAAGAAGATAGTAAAAATTTAATACGTTTACTTATTGCTTTCAATCTCCTTAACAAAGCCCTTTAAGTGGTGCGATTTTAGTCTCCTCTCCCGTAGCTGTATTCTGCAATGCACCTGTTTATTATTCCCTTTTAACCCAATCCTTTCCTTTCCGATTCCCTCATAAGCCCTTAAGCTGACCGGGCCATATTCCTGGTAAACACTCACCGACCCCTGAATTTGCGTGCATCCCCAACTATACACTCCTGTGTAGGCACGCCAACTAGACTCTGCAAAGAACCCGCGCAAAGTGAAGCCTTTTCCAGGTTAATCAGGAACGGGCTCTCTAGCCACAGAACACAAGGCTATAGGCAGAGGGAGCAACGGATTTAAGAGGCTTCTGACTCCAAACAATTCTCTGATGTCCTAAATCCCTACTCTGCTAAACGACTTCTTGAGGAGCCTGTTATTTAATTGAGGTAAGGCAGGGACATATTAAGAGAGATCTGTGCTTTCCGCTACTTCGGACCGTTAAGGTTCCGCCGTGGCTCTGCCCTACCTTCTGTAGATCCCTCAACCTCCCTGTACCTTGGTTTCATCGGAAGTGGGGGGACAATGGCTGTCCAGTGGGGCCTGACTTTGTGGGTGAGTATGTGAGTGGCCTGTAATGCAGGCAGGGATCATCAGACGATACAGAGTCGAGCAGGGCATGGTAGGAGAGCAAATGTGATTTTACAAGTCCTGTGAGGTCATTGAAGGGGTTTAGGCAAGACAGTAACGTGACTGCCATATGAAAATGGATTGGTCCAAGGGAAGTGAGAATACAGGCTGACCAAACCCTCTCACAGATGATTTGGCTGCTGCATGCTCCAAACCACCCAGGCAGTGGTCTGCTGGGTCACACATGCAAAATACATCCCTCTGTATTTCAGGGAGCCAGCCCAAAGCCTCATGTCCTTTTTGGGCTTGGATCACTGACGCCCCACTGGGGCTGGGAGGGACAGCATGTTTTGGCTGTTGGGTAATGTCTTACGTCTTGCAACATGTGGCTTTGATCTATTTGAGTGGGATCCCCTGTCTGTTTAGCTGACATCATTATTATAACCTCTTTGGCACTCAAGAGGTGAATTTGGTCCCTTCAAATTTTTTCTTTTAATTCTACAGTCAACTTGTCTCGATATTTTACTATTATTACATTAATTAGAGGATTTCCTCTTCTTTCCCATAAGTGGACGTTTGAAGAAATTATCCCAGGTTCAAATCCTTTCCATATTGACATCACCTATATGCTCAGTTGTTTGGCCGAATTGCTGTTGCTTCGTTTGTTTGCTTGCCTTTGAATAAATAACGTTTCAAGGGCTGGATCTACATGGTTCTGCTAATTAGTTTGACCAGTTCTTTTTTCTGATTTTGATTCAGGCCCGTCAGGTGTTACGTAGATAGTTTTTATGTACTGAATACCTGTCGATCCCTGTTCTGTCTCTACGAGGCTGTACCTCGGAGACTGTCCGCTCTTCCCACCATGGCCATTTCAGTTCTCATGTTCCATGGCTTTGGATGGTATCGAGTATACTGGAGGAGGACAGACATCGCATGGCTTCCTTGTAGTTATGATGTTATCAACTTACGCCAGGTGGGTTCTCCGAGGATCAGAGACACGTACGAGAATGATAAAATAGCACTACTTAGTATAGTAACAAACTGAAAACAATCCAAATGCCCACTGTCACATGGATAAATTAATAAAATATAAAACAGCAGTAAACACCAGGAAGCTGCTGATACATGCAACAATATGAATAAGAATGGGTATACAGGTGTCATGCATGGATATATACATGTCACACATGTATGGGTGTGCCATATAAGGCAGACACAAAGAGTACATACGGTGGTACGATTTTATTCATAAACACAGAGATAGGGGAAAAAATCACAAAGTTAAAAGTCAGGATAATTGTCAGTTTCCAGAAGCAGTGACTAAGAGGTACCAAGAAGATACCAAGTTTCTGCAGCGTATGGGTTCTTCTCTGTCTTGATGTGGGTTGTGCTCACTTTCTGAAATTCCATCTAGCTACACACTAATGATTTCACATTTTTTAAAAATGTCTATTTACCCATTTTGAGAGAAGGAGAGCACGAGCAGGGAAGGGGCGGAGAGAGAGAGAATCCTTAGCAGTTTCCTCACTGTCGGCGTGGAGCCCGATACGGGGCTTGATCTCATGAACTGTGAGATCATGACCTGAGCCGAAATCACTTAGCCGACTGAGCCACCCAAGCGCCCCTGATTTCACATTTGGATACGTAGATATTTTACTTTGATGGAAAGTTTTTAATCAAGCAAAATAAAATTAAGTACATACAACTAAAACGCTAAGATCTGATAGAGCTAGGTACCTTCCTGGTAGTACACAGGTGTTGGTTACATCATTTTTTAAAAATTCATTTTAAAAAGTTTAAAAGAACTTGAAGAAGTTCTTTTGAAGTCGATTCTAAGCTTTCTCATCCTGTTGGGAATCTGCTTAGTGATTGAAGTTCATCGATTAAGGGGAAAAGACATCCGGCTTAACTGGTCAGATTGAAAATAAAAATGTAGAAAATATTATCATGCAAATTCCAACCAAAGTTGATATAACTGTGTTATAACTGTATATAACTGTGGACATATTTTGTGCTATAGTAAAAAATGCCATGCGGAAAACTTACCAGAGAACACTAAAGCTGGTCCTAGAAAAAATTATAAGCTGAAGTTACATATTAGAAGAATAAAGATGGAAAATTGCCAAGTTAAAAAAAAAATCTAAGGATGTGAAAAAAAAAACCAACAACATAACCCTGACCAGAACAGAAGAAAGAACATTTTAAAATAAAAGTTAAAATGAACGAAATAGAAAACACAGATACTATTGAGATTGTGGTAGCTAACACTAACCAGGAGTTAGTTCTTCAGAAAGATGATAAAACTGAAAAACCCTTAGTTGAATTGATTTAATAGAGTAAGCCCAATAGGTATTAAGAAACAAAAGATCTGCAGATAATACAGAGACAATATGTAATATTATGAACAACCTTATAGGGATGAATTTGAAAATTTAGACAGGGACGCCTGGGTGCCTCAGTTGGTTGAGCACCCGACTTGGGCTCAGGTCATGATCTCACGGTTTGTGAGTTTGAGCCCTACGTCGGACTCTGTGCTGACAGCTCAGAGCCTGGAGCCTGCTTCGGATTCTGTGTCTCCCTCTCTCTGCCCCTCCCCTGCTCATGCTGTGTCTTTCCCTCTCTGTGTCAAAAATAAATAAACATTAAAAAAAAAAAGAAAACTTAGACAAAATGAACGAATGAGTCACTTACAAAAGCAAACCAAATGGCAAATAGAAAGCTTCTTGCTCTGAAAACTAGTAAATGAAATCACTCATCAAAAAAACATTTTTTTTCTTTCTTTATAAAGCAAACTCCTGGACCACACAGCTTCAGTGAAAGAATTCTATCAAATATTCATGGTCCAGATAATGTAAATCTTATCCGAGCTACTCAAGGACCGGATTGAATTCATGAGTTTGAAATTAATATTGTAGAGATGTTAATCCTCCCCCAAACGTACAATCTCAATTAAAATGCCAACAGTTGCATTTGAGTAATTTGCAAAGCTAATTTGAAACTGATACAAAAATATAAAGGTCTGAGAATAGCTAAGACGGCATAAGGAAGAATAAGGTGTGAGCCCTTGCCCTACCAGTTAACAAGATACTTTAGGCTATGGTGCCTGAATGGCTCAGTTAGTCAAGCAACAGACTTTGGCTCAAGTCATGATCTCATGGTTCGTGGGTTTGAGCCCCACGTCAGGCTCTGTGCTGGCAGATCAGAGCCTGGAGCCTGCTTTGGATTCTGCGTCTCCCTCTCTCTCTGCCCCTCTCCAGCTCTGTTTTGTCTCCCTCTCTCTCTCTCTCTCACTCTCAAAAATAAATAAATAAATAAACATTTTTAAAAAAGATTGTGTATTTCTGGCACACCAATGTACAAACAGAACAATGGATCGTAAAGGATCACCCAGAAATAGACTATGCACGTGTGGATCCTTTTTCTATGACATATATTATAACAGGTCATCAAGGGTAGAGTTTTTAATGAATAGTGCTGGGAAGGTTGGGTATATCTACTTAGAAACCTCACTCTATATAAAGACATCAATCCAAATGAAATAAAGATAATCATAAAAAACAAAAGTATGAAGATTTAAGAATAGGATATAGGAAAATATTTTCATAACTCACAGTGGGGAAAATACTTCTTAAACGATGTAAGAAACATAAACCATGTAGAAAAAATTATAAACTAACCTGACTACTATTCATTTAAGAATTTCTGTTAATCAAGAGGTATATTAAGAGATTGAAAATATAACCCACAGAGTAGAGGATTTTCTAAAAATATATCCCAAGGAAGACCACTGCCCAAAATACATAAGGAACTAAGAATCAATAAAATTAGGAACCCGATAGAAAAGCAAGCATGAGAATTGGAACAATATTTCACAAAGAAGGAAACTTTAATAACAAGTAAATGTAGGAGGAAAGGTTTAACATCATTACAGTCAGAAAAATGAAATTAAATCCACCAATACATGCTATGGCATTATCCCCCCCCCCCCCCCGGCCCCAATGGGCAGAAATGTAATTATCTGACAATACTGGGGAAGATAGGACCTCTCATCTACTGCTAGTGAGAACATGAACTGCTTCATCAATTTCGGAAAACAACTTGGAATTATTTAGTGAGTTTATACTTATAGGAACATAATATTAAACAAAGAATAAAAAAAAACAAATTTAGTGTGATCCATTTCTAGAATTTGTATAAGCAGGAATGTCAGTAATATATACAAAGGATGTATAAATGGTGAAAGCATTTTTTTTTTTTAAGCAAAGGAAAGGAATGATTATCAAAAAGGTTAGAACACAAATTATTTGTGAGGAGGTCCATCTGGGAGGGTCGCAGAGGGAGCTTTTAAACGACTGTCAATGTCTTTTTTTTCTTTTTTAAAATATTCTTAATGTTTATTTATTTTTGAGAGATAGACACAGAGCATGAGCAGGGGAGGGTTAGAGACAGAGGGAGACGCAGAATCCAAAGCGGGCTCCGGGCTCTGAGCTGGCAGCACAGAGCTTGACTTGGGGCACAGAGCCCGATGCAGGGCTCGAACCCACGAACTGTGAGATCATGACCTGAGCCAAAGTCAGACGCTTACCAGCTGAGCCACCCAGGCACCCCTACTGTCAATGTTTTCTTAACCTAGATGCTGTTTGCACAGGTGCTAATTTTAATAGTATTCTTTAAAACGTATATGTTTTTATGGATTTCTTGGTGCATACAATATATTTTAGAGTAAAAAAGGAAGAAAAGTGAAAATTCCAGGAAGCTGAGTCTTAATAAGACTTGGCCCCTTCCCAACGGGGGAGACATCCAGTCAAAGCAAACATGTCTTGCCTCCTCGCAGCATCGCACTTGGTTGGACGGGATCACCGGGATACTTTCGCTTTCTCGAGCTACGGCCTTTGGTCACAGGCGACTGTCAGGAGACTATGTAGCAAGAGCATAAGGATGTATAGGTCACCCGCGCAGTGTGGGAAGTCTTTTGCAGGTTTTTAAAGCAAAATCCACACTTACCAACAGGCGTGGACTACAGAATCTCCTAGTAAAACAACGTGAGGTCTACATTTTCCGTGACTTCTCCGGTTCTATAAGATCCTTTCTTTCTTGTGTGCACGTTCTAATCGCCACACTCTCCTACTACCCAATTACAGGAGAAACTAAACAGCAAGTAGAGAACTTTTAGTAAATGGCCCCTTATTAACAGACTAGCTCAGCCTAAATATAATTGCCTCAGGATAATTACTTTTAACTTCCTTTCTTACCATCCTTAGGTCACTTCTAATTATTGTTGGTCTCATACCGGACTGTAAAAATCTCTGAGACACAGGACCCTATCGATATTATTCACCTCTATAGGCCCAGCTCGTAGAAGAGGGCCTCGCGTAGAGAAGGCGTTCAGTAGATATTTGTCAAACGATAAATAAATGAAGGGACACACGGATCAGCGAACATTTAACGCAACATTCAGCGACCCCTTCGTACGGTTGCAAGTACAGGATTCAGAAGTTTCTCTTCTTCCTTTGTTTTTATTACCAAGCTAATTTCCCACAGAGTCAGTGGATAGACGAGGAAGCGTGTGATTTAAAGGCAAATAGAATCAACAGGAATGTCAATTAAATTAAAAACAGAAGAGAAATATTTTCCATTTCAACACTCAACGATGAAAAAAAACAAAATAAAAAGAGATGATGGTCAATTTTGGCAAGGCTGCAGGGAAAAAGCACTCTGCTATGGGGAGTATAAATTATTAAAAGATGCATGAGGACAATTCATCAAAATGGACCAAAAACCTTCCAAATTCCGTTTCTAGGCATCTATCCTTAGGAAACACCAACAGATGCACATAAAAAATGGGGGGACACTGTTCACTGTAGCATTATTAATAATTGGGCGAAGCCAGAGACATTCTAAATTAACCCCCCACACAGGAAGTAGGTTCAACAAGTCAGGGTATATTAATTCCATACAATACTATGAGTCGTTAGTATTTGTGTTGCAAGAAAATATTTAATGACATTGGAACACCATCACTGTATATTATTGGGTTTAAAAAAAATGAGATTGCAAATAACTATAGTTGGTATCATCCTGTTTTTGTAGGAAAAAAATCATATACAGGCATAAAAAATGCGTAATATAAGCCCTAGACAAATATACATCAATATTAGAGTGCTCGGCTTTGTGTGGTGTCGTTATGAGTAATTTTCAGTGTTTTTTTTCTACTTTCTAATTTTTTTACACTGAATTTATATATTTTTTTTTAGTGAAAGGAAGTGGTAAAAGTTAATTAAATTCTAGTAAAAGGTATTAGAACCATAGGAAAAGACTAGAAGGATGCCCAATAAAAGTTAAATAGCTCTTCTCTCTGGGTATCAGATTCTGGGTGATTTATTTATTTTTCACTTGAAAGTATTTTCTGCAGTGATCTTATAGCACTTTTGTAATAAGAAAAGCCATAAAATTCCATTTAATTGTAATAAAATGTATAGAATGGCAGAGGAAAATTTGGAAAGCTATACAGCAAAAACAAGCAGCAGCTTCTAATTCCTGGGTGGACCATAAAGGGAGTTGTATATTCTTTCCCCTTTTTCAATACTTGATCCAACTTTGAGACCGAGTGTGGAATATGTCCCTAATGAAAGCAAAGAAGATGTTATTACAAAGAACTTCTCGTCCGTCAAATTACCAAGTCTCGTAGAATAACCAAAGGACCTAGATGAGTCACCTGGAAGGTTCTGAAAAGCTGATGGAATGGGCCGTTGAGAGCAAAGCAGTACCTTCTCTCATAAGAATTGTCACTGAGGAGAAGAGAACAGTAAATCTCTATCCGTGTTTGTCAAAACCTAGGTCAAAAAAGTGGTACTCGAAACATCGAAGCTGGGTTCACAACGCTCGCTTCCACCTATGACAGTCTAGCTGCATCTAGTTTTTAAATACACAAGACAATATTGCAATGACAGATTATCTGACAAGAATTCAATAGTTCAGTGGAATAATTGCTTTGGGAACTGACAACCTTATCCACTGAAAAGTCAACATGTAAACCAAACGCAGGGGAAGAGAGGACCACCGGCCTCAGCAAAGACAGTTTGCAAGAGATCCCTTATGTGTTACAGGCACATCTGTATGGATGGGAATTAACCTAGGGGAAGCCATTTGGAATTAATAAAATTCTGAATTTTGGAAGATTCTAAAAAAACTCTAATTGTAATACTCTTCCATAGAGTAATTGTAGTTACTTGTGAATCATTATTAAATAGGGCCTGAATGGGGGCGCCTGGGTGGCTCAGTTGGTTCCTCGTCCCAACTGTGGCTCAGGTCATGATCTCACGGTTCGTGGATTTGAGTCCCACATCAGGCTCTGTGCTGACAGCTCGGAGCCTGGAGCCTGCTTCGGATTCTGTTTCCCTCTCTCTGCCCCTCCCCCCCCCCCTCTCTCTCTCTCTCTCTCAAAACTAAATAAACACTAAAAAAAATTATATATAAATAAATAAATAGGGCCTGACTCACTGAAAATTTGTTTTAAATCATTTACTAACATATAAAGCTTTTTCATGTTTACTTGTTTTTATTACAGTGCTGTGAAACAGTTAAGACAACCCGAAATGTTAGAGTCCCAGCATCACAGGAAATGCAGCAGAGGAAGACTTTGAACCTTGGTCATCTGACTCTGAGGCCAAGACCCTTCACACCACAA
The DNA here is from genome assembly GCF_016509475.1 of Prionailurus bengalensis. Classification (NCBI taxonomy): domain Eukaryota; kingdom Metazoa; phylum Chordata; class Mammalia; order Carnivora; family Felidae; genus Prionailurus; species Prionailurus bengalensis. Next base: position 58,282,935 of record NC_057360.1, read on the forward strand.
AACTCTGTTCCAGTTCTAATTGGTTATAGATCATTGCCAATAAACCATGGGTTGACTAAAGCCCATCACATCCTTCCTTTTCCTGGGCTGGTTCCATGGGGCATCTGAAGTCTTAACGCCACGTTTCTTCCTCGTGGCATCCTTGGGCAGGGAGGCCTGCAGAGATATCCTGCTGTCAGGTCACCATTGAGTGAGCATATGTTTCCACTGAGTGAAAGTGCCATCGCTAAGGCTTTGACACCAATGGAAGGGTTTGGGGTTTGTTTTGTTTGATTGCATCGCGGATGAGGCGGAAAGCGGAAGCCAGGAACTGGAAAGGAAGGAGAGACAGGCAGCATTGGGGAGGGACTTTAAAGGGTGCAGCTTGGGGGGGGGGGGTGACAAGACGAGCCGGGGGGGGGGGGGGGGGCGCCTGGGCGAGTCCGATGTAAGGAGTTTAATAAAGTCACAGAAGCCGCTGATTGCATTAGGCCACACTCAGAATGACGGAAAAAGCCCACATACCACAGGCTGATTTGGCAGTAATCTGAGGTAGAAACGCATTAATCCAATTACTTTTTCTGGCACCCCAAGCTGCTCACTACCTACAAGCTTTTAGGAGCTTACATAACCCCAGGGCTAGAGTGATAAAATGAGCCCCAGAATAAACAAATTTCATTTCAGGCCAGGGTGAGTCACCCTGGGAGGCCCTTATGGCCACGGGCCATGTTTCCTCCAGTGAATGAACTGGCAACTCCCAGGTCTGCCCCTAGGAAATCTCTTTCTCCTCTGTCCTATTCTCTAACGGATGCCCTCGGCTTTGAAAGACAAAACGCACTTCCCCTCCCACCCCCATTTATGCGGTGACAGTCTGGGGTGTCACAGACAAGCTTTCGGCTACTCTCAGGTTTATCGATGACCCAGGCGTGGATGCGTCCAGTCTCAGGGGACGGTGTTTGCAAACGTGGGCGGGCTAAGGAAGGAACATTGTTAAGCACGACCCGGGGAGAAATTACAATTTCAGAACTGGAAGAAAGGAGGCTGGAAAACCATGTGATCCCCCCTTTCCTTGTTGCAGACTTAAGACATAAAATAATATAGACCATTCTGTATAAAATGTATAAAAATGGTTTTGATCTGTTCTTTGAAAAACATGGGATTTTACAAGCAGAAAAGACCTATGCACTGGGATGGCAGCTTGTTTGCCTTTTGCCTACGAATGTTGATCAGTTCGTAGAACCATTTGCATCATCCTGTTGAAGCGGTCCGGACTCCAGAAAGAGAGCCATGACGGTCGGGTTGGGATGACAGCTCTCTATTTCGGTATCTTACATTTTAATACTTAAGTGATCACACAAAGCAACAACTGTAGTCACCCAGGCTCCATTTCTTCATCCTTTATAATTACTGTGCCACAAGCGTTCGCTTCTAGTCGATTGTTCGAATTCAGTATCAGGCGGCTCAACAGAAGTTACAGGCACAAACTTGACCGGAAGGGCGTTCCAAAGGCTCTGAACCGTCATGAACTTACTTTCCAAACAAATGGGTGTCGCTGAGTCCACACATGGTAAAACACTGACTGTATCCTGGGGAGTTCTGCAAAGCCACTTCCATATCACTTTGGAATAAAACATAATGGCTAGAAAAGGATACAACGTTTGTAAAAACATGAGAAAAACGAGGTAACGAGGTAACATGTATTGACGCTTACCTATGTATTATTGAAACAAACAGTGACTGTTGCAATTACTTAGAACTTAGTGAAAAAAAATTTTTTTTTTTTCAGGGAGGACGTGGACATTTCATCCCGGGCATTTTTTTTAGAATTGCCTACTCTCAGTGCTAATAAAAGACAGTTGAATTTTTAATAGTTTTACTATTTATTTTCTTTTCATTTTTTTCCTTCTTTTTTAATTTTAGAGACAGAGAGAGAGTGCGTGTGAGCAGGGGAGAGAGCCACAGAGGGAGAGAGAGAGAGAAAGAGAGAGAGAGAGAATCTTAAGCAGGTTCCACTCTTGGCATGGAGCGTGATGTGGGGCTTGATCCTACAATCCTGGGATCGTGACCTGAGCTGAAATCAAGAGTTGAACACTCAACTGACTGAGCCACCCAGGTGCCCCTGTTTTGTTATTTTCTATAGACTGTGTCCCCCCCCACCCACTCCACCCTGATAGCCTGCCCAGAGGCAGCTCTCACTGCTCCCTTGCACACTGCCCATGGCATCTGCCAGGTATTTGTGCCCTGATGTTCTGTAAGTCTCATTTTGGGACTTACAGTGAAAGGACCTGTGTTAGCACAGGTACGGAGGACAGAGCTTAGATTGAGACTTTAGTCACTTGATTCAGAGAGTTCTCTGATCTATTGAATCATCTCCCATTTCCCTTATCCTGCAAAGTCACCTCTGTCAAGCATTGACTTTCAGTCTCGTATGGATCTATCTCTGTGCTCCCTGTTTGGTCCAGCATACCCATTCCTACGCCAGTCTACATCAGCTCAATCATTGTGCTTGTACAACAATCTTGGATGACAGGTAGGGTAGGTGCCCACTGGGATTCTTCTTTCAGAATTATCGTGGATTTTCTTGGCCTTGATTCTCTTCATTGACTATGTGAGGATCAGCCTATCCTAAAACCCTATCTGGCTCCAGAGAGAAGCGTATTGAGATTTTTCAAATTGGATTTTGTTAAAAAATTTTTTTTTTCAACGTTTATTTATTTTTGGGACAGAGAGAGACAGAGCATGAACGGGGGAGGGGCAGAGAGAGAGGGAGACACAGAATCGGAAACAGGCTCCAGGCTCTGAGCCATCAGCCCAGAGCCCGACGTGGGGCTCAAACTCACGGACCGCGAGATCGTGACCTGGCTGAAGTCGGAGGCTTAACCGACTGCGCCACCCAGGCGCCCCTAAATTGGATTTTGTTTTAATTTGTAAATCACTTTGGCAGGAAATATCACCTTTACAATATTAACTTTTTTTGATCTATCTCTCCTTTTGTTTCCACTAACATCTTTCCATCGTACTTTAGATTTTCCCGTAAACACACGGCTACGAATTTCATAAGTTTCATAAATTGACTTTTTGGTACTGTGTATTTTTTGAAAGAAGATGTGGTATGTATATACAATGGAATATTACTCAGCAATCAAGAAGAATGGAATCTTGCCATTTGCAACAACGTGGATGGAACCAGGGTGTGTTATGCTAAGTGAAGTAAGCCAGTCAGACAAAGACAAATATCATGATTTCACTCATATGTGGAATTTAAGAAACAAAACAGATGAATACAGGGGAACGGAAGCAAAAATAAGATAAAAACAGAGAAGGAGACAAACCATAAGAGACTCTTAAATACAGAGAACAAACGGAGGGGTGTTGGGTGGGGGGGGATGGGCTAAATGGGCAAGGGGCATTAAGGAGGGCACTTGTTGGGATGAGCACTGGGTGTTATACGTAAGTGATGAATCACTAAATTCCATTCCTGAAATCCTTATTACGCTCTATGTTAAGTAACTTGGGCTTAAATTTAAAAAAGAGAAATAAATAAATAAAATAAAATTTTTATGGAATTTGCAAAAAAAAAAATCTAACCCTTAGTCTCTGGTATGTAGAAATGCAATTGACTTCTGTATATCAATTTTTATATCATGCAATGTTGTTACAATCTCTTGTTAATTCTAACACCATACCTGTAACATTTTTTTTTTTTAGATTTTCTATGTAGAAAATTATATAATCAACGAATAAGGTACAGGTTCCTTCCTTCCTTCCTATTCAATTCTTTTTCCCTACAATTTATTTTGTGCTTGTGTGTGTTGCATGTTGTGTTGTGTGTGTGTGTGTGAGTATTATATATTTCCTTGTCTTATGGCTCTGGCTAGGATCTCCCAAACAATGCTAGATGGAAATGCTGATGCTGAAAATTCTTCTCATGTTCCTGATTTTAAAGGGGATGTTTTTAACATTTGTCTACTAAGGAAAATGTTTGCTGAAATGTTTAACTAAATGCGTATTATCAGATTAAGGAAGTAATAATCTATTCCTATTTGTTAAATACTCGTTGTTGTTTTAAAGGCCAGGTGATTATGGCTTGTCCTCTGCCTGCCTCCTCATCCCCTGTCCTCTCTGCTGCCTGCAGTGCCCTTTGCTCACGCTCCTCTTAGAGGAAGGATCTCGCATTGTTGAACCACTGCCACCTTTGGGCTTGGGTGTGGAGGGAGTGGAAGTGTTTTTTGGGACAGGATAGAGTGAACCATAATCTGTTCCTTACAGATTTGGAGATCAGAAAGAAAAACCTCCTGGAGAGCATCTGTTCAGTGCATGAGATGAGATACTCTTGCAGGTTACAAAAGGGTCTATAGATGGTCTCCTAAGTCCTTGCGAGTAGATGCTGATAAACCCCAAGTGTGAGGAGGGAGGACAATGTTACAAAACAGCACTGTCAGCACAGCGTGAAGCGGCCTCAATCCTCAAGTTGACGGCTTCCAATGTGAGAGGGGGCAGCGTGGAAGGAGGCTAACTCTGAAAGATTTGGTGGAAGAGAGACTTTGCAAACGAGCTTGAAGGACAGAGGTTGTCAGCCAGGAAAGCTGGAACGAGACCACGAAAGGCACAAAAGTGGGGATTCGCAGCCATACACAGAATAACAGAGGCTTCAGAGACCACAGTTTTACATTCTGGCTTGTTTTGTTTTGTTTTTTTTCCCAAGGAGTAAACTAAGGTCCAAAGACTTTGGTGACATTTTCACGATAAGTTAGAGACAAAACTAAGACGAGAACTCAGGGCCCCGGATTCTACTGAATTATACCATCTCTCCAACGTCAGCCAAGGATGCAGTGGGGGGAACTCATTGCTCTGAGATGTAACATGTTGCTTAGCTTTTATGCATCAAATACCACAATATCAACCCCCTGCTAATGACGACATTCCCATTCTCAAGTAGCCCAACTAGACGACACTCCTGGCAGGGTTTTCCAGGAGTCCGGGTGGGCCAGGAACTATCATGGCGGCTGGAAAAATGCCATGAATTAAAGAATGCCTTTAACTCATTCATCATCGCTGTTACAGAGGAGCCTCAAAGCATTGGCTCGTCTCCTGGAAAATTTGGCAACTAGTTTTGCCAGCCTGACTCCACTGATTGCACATCTCATTATTGGCCAATCAACGAGACCACCATTCTTGAAGCTTCTCAGTTTTCCGTGTGCGTAGTACCTGAGACTTGAAACGCAGATTTAAAAGGGCTTCACGGCTTTCCACTCGAGGGTGCTTGGCAACACAAAAGTCAATTTGAGAAGGTGTACCTCCCTGGTTCAAAGTCACCCACCCACATTAAGGTTAAGATAGCGGGAGCCTGGGGCTTGCCAAGCAGACAAAATGAGAAGGGTTCTGAACTGTAATACTCCAAGCATGAGCGAATATCACAAACACAATGTTGTTCAAATGAAGTCAGACACAAAAGAGTACAAACTGTACCACTCCTTTTAGATAATGATGTTAAAAGAGGCAAAACCCGGGCGCCTGGGTGGCTCAGTCCCGTTAAATGTCCGACTTCGGCTCAGGTCATGAACTCGCTGTTATTTGTGAGTTTGAGCCCCGCATGGGGCTCTGTGCTGCCAGCTCAGAGCCTGGAGCCCACTTCGGATTCTGTGTCTCCCTCTCTCTCTGCCCCTCCCCCGTTCATGTTCTGTCTCTCTCTGTCTCAAAAATGAATAAAACGTTAAAAAAAATTAAAAAAAATAGTAATAAACTTCAATCGCATCTGCAAAAAAAAAATCGTAAGAATTAGGGGAGGGGCGTCTGGAATGAATTTCTAATTAAGAAGGAAGACAGCATTATGGTTTGTTACAAATCCTTACATTCAACTCTACTTCTTTGCTTGTCGGTAATAGGGTTGGAGAACGAGAGGAAAAGACGGGAGAAACGCCAACCACATGTAAGCCACTGTGACTGGGTCTGAGCGGTTTAGGCAAGTACGCAAACTCTAAACTGGGGTGCCCCCCGGGGAATCTTTCAAAGTATAAACTAAAGTCAGTTCAAATCAATTCTGCAAATCTTCACTGCACTCTATTCTCTGAGTGGAACAGAAAGTACCATAGGTAGGTCCTCGTCAGTCAAGGAATCTGTCCCCGGCTGGATTCCAGCCAGGAAGTGACTCTCCCCCTCTTCGCTCCCCACACAGAGTTACAATTCTTTTTCCTTTACTGCAGGGCGGCAGCAAAAACAAAGCAAGGGTAAAGGACACAGAGACGTCAGATGCGAAGTAGAGAATCGTGGGCCAGAGGGAGAAGTCTGAAGATCACCGACTGTCTCAGAGCTTAATGGATAAAGAAACTCTCCTTAGGAATAAAGTGACAAACTCTATTAAGCTTTGAATAAATGTCTGTGTAAATAAGGACTTCGATTTTCAGAAGCAACATCTTATACCAATTGGAGCTTGACATGCACCATATACGACGTAGAGCTGTGTATCTTATCATTCATTTGCTCTGTGTCAAACACTGGGAGTGTAAATAGAACAATGAAGGCTCTGCTCTTGAGTTTGGAATTTTAGTGTGAAGGCTAGAAAGAGGGAGAGCGTATATAAAGAAGGAGGTAAATACGTAACATGTCAAATCGGCAATACGTGCGAGGTCCGGGTGAGGAGGTCCGAAAGCGCTGAGGAGGAGGGTTGATATTTTACATGCAGTGGTTATGGAAGCTCTCACGACTCAGGTGGCATTTGAAAAAAAAGTCTCAGGGAGTGAGGGAGTGAGATATATAGATACGTGGGAGAAGAATGTTCCAGGTCAAGGGAAGAGCAAGTACAGATGTCTCGTGGCAAGAATGAACTTGGCTTTCAAGGCACGACTAAACCGATGTCGCCTGAGCGGAGCGAGAAGGGAAAGGATGGCAGGAGAGGAGATCAAAGGTAGCAGAAGCCAGATCACAAGGGCCCTTGTGGACCATGATCAGCACAGTTGGCCGAGTGCAGTGGAGACCCAGTAAAGGTCCTTAAGATGAGGGACATAGTGGAACTCAAAAATTCGTTTTGGTTTCTAGTTTAAGAGTATGCTCCACAGGAGAAAGAGCTAAAGTGGGGAGAGTCACAAAAACTTCCTGCAAGAGCCCCGAGGAGAAATTGCTGAGGCTTGGCCCCGGGCAGCAGCACTGGAGAGAGTGAGGACTAGAGGCAGGGTGGACAGGAATTCTCATAGATTACACAGAAGATGTCTAAAGAGGTGCAAAGCTCATAGTCTCTCTTTTAACAGCCGTACCTGTACAACCATAGCTAAATGAATGATAGCGTTTGCATTTCAGAGTTTCATTTAAATAATTCTCAGTGAACCTTTTCTCTATTTCTTCAACTTTCTAAGTCTAAGATCCTCCCTAAGCATTGTTAGAGGTGTACATATAAATGGGATAGTTATTAATCAGAAACCTATGCCACGATTCATCGATCTGTTCAACAAATATTTGCCAAGTTCCCACTATGTGTTGGGCACTATACTGAGCAGAGGGGGACACAAAGGGGAGCAAGACGGACCTGACACGTGCCGCCACGGAACAGAAACTGGAGTTGAGAGAAGACGAAACGAAATAAGACACTCTTCTTCCCGATTGCTGTATCTGTATGTTATACCATCGAGGTTAAGAACACAGGGTTCTGAACAAGATAGACCTGGGTTCAAGGACTATGTCAATTCTCAGTCGTGTGACCTTGAACAGTTGACATAAGCTTTTTAAACCTCATTATCTCCTCGGGGAAATGAAGGTGCTAATCCTATCTTAGGAAAACAACTGTAAGAACTAAGAGGAGATGAAAACATCTACCCCACACGGGGCTTTGGTAGATAGGAGCAATGTGTGAAGGCAGCTCTCAGTTTTAGGTCTGTTATTACACAAGAAAGCCTGTTTCTGACAGAACGAGCTCTGTATCAGTTGCATCTTTAAATCTGACTTCCGAAGAAAGCTCGAACAAGTACAGATAATGATGCCAAGTTACAGCCTCCCAGGGTAAACCTGTACACTCACCACCTCTTTGCCACACGCCATTGGGCCATTATCCAGGAGTGTTTCCTAGTTTCTAGATTATCAGTGAACGTTCCTGCTTCTTTTTCCCACCTTCCTTTCATCAACCTTTGAACCAGTTTACTCCTTGTGTGCACTTTGATCAAACTTGAGTATTTGAAAAGAAAACAAAAAACAAAAAACAATCAGATCTTAAAGCAAAACAAAAACCCCCACAAACTTGTTTTAGCTTTGGGATAAGATTTCGCAGTTAATGAAAAAGAAATGACTGGTGCAATTGAATTGGGAACTAAATGTGGACCTACTTTATTCATTTGTTTTTGCTTGCCAAAAACCTGGAAAATAGACAATTTTCTGTTCTTTACTGTCCTTCTCTGGTAATGACCTTGTTTCAGGTGCAATTTCCGATGTGAACAGGCACTATTTCTGACATTTCCCCCAATTTCCCTCCACCCTCATGCCTCTAAAAACAGAGAAAGCACGGGGCAAAACACATTAGGAAAATGATAGCTAGTTCATTGAAAACAGGTCTTTTCTTTTTTATAAACGTCGTTCCCGAGCTGGAATTTTCACAATAAAATGCCATTTCCAGAGGGGAGAAATATTCACAAAATCTTAGCAATTAAAGATGTTCAAAAACGAGGTTCAACAGAGTAAATCTGAAGATCGAATTGGCTCTACTCAGCGATTGGTGGATCCCCCAGGACCTGTACCAAAGGAAATGATCTTATAAGCAGAAACAGGGCGGGGCAAGGAGGGTATTAGCAAAAGAAAAGAAATGGAAAGATGGTCTCCGGCAAGGTCACCTTCCCTTAGGGGGAAGGGCAGAGGGTTTTATCATCCAGATGATCTCACCAGTGCTGATCATGAAATTCCAGCCTGATTAGTTTAAAATTCCTCTCCTGGGGGAGGCTGAAACTGCAGTTAGTTTAGACAGGGAGTCTTGGTAGAACAAGTGACTGTTTTGAACATGTGGCTTCTTTTTAACAAAAAGATATTAGATATTATGAATCCCTACATTTTTTAAACGAAAAAAGTGGGGGCGCCTGGGTGACCCAGTGGGTTAAGCGTCTGACTTCCCCTCAGGTCATGATCTCATGGTTCATAAATTCAAGCCCAGCATTGGGCTCTGGGTCGATAGTGTGGATCCTGCTTGGGATTCTCACCCTCTGCCTCTGCCTCTCTCTCTTTCTCTCTCTCTCAAATAAAAATAAATAAATAAACTTAAAAAAAAATCAAAATAAAAGAAGAAAGTGAGCCTGACAAGGTTGGAATGTTACTGAGTCAACGAGTTTATGCAACTAATCCATTGGGGGCCCAGTATATTCACGTCATGTTTTCTGCAAAATGGTGGACTCTGACACGAGAATGAAGAGACTTTAAAAATGCATACCTTGAGGGACACCTGGGTGTCTCAGTCAGTTGAGCGTCAGACTTCAGCTCAGGTCATGATCTCACCGTTCGTGAGTTCGAGCCCCTTATCGGACTCATTGCTGTCAGCACAGAGTCCGCTTTGGATCCTCCGTCCCCTTCTCTCTCTGTCTTCTCCCTGCTTACTCTCTCTCTCTCTCTCCCTCTCTCTCTTTCTCAATGAATAAAATTTTTAAAAATGCATACCTTTCATCTTTTCAATCCCTGACTGTCTTGGCCCTGGGGAAAGGATAGGTAACTCTTCAGTAAGCTGGGGAAGAAAAAGGGGCCTGTCCCACTCAACTCCACTCTTGGCAGTAGATCCCTTCGTACCCCCAGTGACAACCCCCAAGCCAGCCCCAACAAGGCCAGGGTTGGCCCTACCGGGGGAGAACCTTCACCCAATATGAGGAAAGCTCCTCGGCCAAAAGCTCTAAAACCATGCCTTCCTGCCTCGTCTCTCAGCAACAAGGGTGATATCTTGGCCTCCACCTTCCACTCTCTTTTCCCTCCATTTCCTCCTAGGCAGAGCAGGGAAGAAAGACACGGTTTATTGGGTCCCCTAAGGTATCAACATTTGAGTACATTTCAAATTATCTCAGCCTACTAATGATAATGTTAATAACTTTTCTGGGAATATAGCTCCTGAGGAGTGTGTGTGTGTGTGTGTGTGTGTGTGTGTGTGTGTATTATGACACATCACAAGGCTCTGCTGCCAATTTTTCTTGTTTGTATTAAGAACATAAAACCTGAGGGAAGGCTTCTGTATCTATGACAGATGATCAGACCTACAGAGGGTCCAGATATTACATCTAAAAGTTTTTACATTTTTTTGGGGGGGGGTGGTAGGGGGAGAGGGAGAGGGAGAGAGAGAATCCCAAGCAAGCTCCACACCTAGTGTGCAGCCCAACCTGGGGCTCCACCTCATAACCTTGAGATCATGATCCGAGCTGAACACAAGAGTCAGTTGCTTAACCACCTGAGCTACCCAGGCACTCCCATACCTATAAACTTTTAAGGATCTTGAGATCCATCTTGGATCTCTTGGCAGATGATGGATCTCTTGGGTCTCTTGGCCACATGACGGAGATGTGCCTGGGGAGAGGGCAAGCATAGGCAGAAATGGAGAGAAGAGGGGGGGCCTGGGTGACTCAGTCGGTTAAGCACCCGACTTCAGCTCAGGTCATGGCGTGGTTTGTGAGTTCGAGCCCCGCGTCGGGCTCTGTGCTGACGGCTCGGAGCCTGGAGCCTGCTGCGGATTCTGTGTCTCCCCGTCTCTGCCCCTGCCTTGCTCACACTCTGTCTCTCTCTTTCCAAAATTAACAAACATTAGAAAGAATTAAGAAAGGAAAGAAATGGAGAAGAGCACAGAAGGGAGAACCTGGTAAAGAAAAATTGTCCATAGCACGAACATTGTTAAAATGGTAAGGAAAAGTTTATTCGACAGGTACTATTGCAGTGGGGTCTTGCAGTAGGGGACAGAGGTTGGGCTCGACTCCCAGCTGTCCAATGACAAATGGGGATTTGTAGCCAAGAAGCAGGGTGGAGATCAGTGGGTAGAAAACTACCAAGAGGAGTGGCGCCTGGGTGGCTCAGACAGTTAAGTGTCTGACTCTTGGTTTCAGCTCAGGTCACGATCTCATGGTTTCCTGGGTTCAAGCTCCACGTCAGGCTCCGCACGGCCTGTGGGAAGGCTGCTTAGGATTCTCGGTCTCCTTCTCTCTCTCTCTCTGCCCCTCCTCCACTCATGCTGTCTCTGTCTCTTTCAAAATAAATAAACTTAAGAAAAGAAAAGAAAAAAAGAAAAGAAAGGAAAAGAAAAGAAAGAAAAGAAAAGAAAAGAAAGAAAAGAAGAGAAGAGAAGAGAAGAGAAGAGAAAAGAAAAGAAAAGAAAGAAATAAAAGAAAATTACTAAGAGGAAACATCAAGGCTAGGGGGAATTGTTGTTAGACCGACTTGACGGGATTCTGGCCGAAAGCAGACTAGTGATAAGATGTTATGGGATAGGAAAGAAAAGCTTAATCAGATCTGAAGAGTGGTCAGATACCAAGGGTGGGGGACTTAAGCTAAACTCACCCATCAGAATTCTTGCTAAAAATGGATTGAGCGGAGCAAAGACAGAGCCAAAGTTTAGGGCCTCTTGAAGAAGAGGAGTCAGAGGAGACTGACTCAGGTTTGATGAAAGAAAAGCATCTTCATTGGGACCTGTTTGAAATTTACTTAATAAGATTTCTTGGAGCCATCACCTTTTCTTTTCATGTTTCAGTTTTCAGTTCTTCCCGTTTTTTTAATTTTGTTTTTCTCAAGTTTTTATTTAAACTCCGGTCAGTTAACATAGAGGATACTATTAGCTGCAAGTAGAGAATCTAGTGATTTGTCACTTACATACGATACCTGGTGCTCATCACAAATGCCCTCCTTAATACCCCTCAATTATTTACCTTTCCGTAACACTCAATTTGTTCTCTGTAGTTAAGAGTCTGATTCCTGGTTTGCCTGGTCTCTTTTTCTCCCCCTATGCGCATCTGTTTTGCTTCTGAAATTCCACAGACGGTTGAGATCATGTATTTGTCTTTCTCTCACTGACTTATTTCCCTTAGCATAATACTCTCTAGCTCCATGCACATCGCTGCAAATGGTAAGATTTCATTCTTTTTGATGGCTAAGTAATATTCCAGTGTGTGTGTGTGTGTGTGTGTGTGTGTACCACATCATCTTTATCCATGCATCAGTCAACAGACATTTGGGCTCTTTTCATAATTTGGCTATTGTGGATAATGCTGCTCTAAACCTCGGGGTGCACGTATCCTGTCAAGTCAGTATTTTTGTATCCTTTGGGTAAATACCTAGTAGTGTAATTGCTGGATCATGGGGTAGTTCTGTTTTTAGCTTTTTGAGGAAACTCCATACTGTTTTCCAGAGTGGCTGCACGAGTTTACATTCCCACCAACAATGTGGAATTGTTGGTGGGAGTCCCCCTATCTCCACATCCTTGTCAACTCCTGTTGTTTCCTGTGTTTTAGCCATTTTGACAGGTGTAAGGTGACATCTCATTGTAGTTTTTTTTGTTTTGTTTTGTTTTTCAAAATTTTTTTTAACGTTTGTTTATTTTTGAGAGAGAGACAGAGTGTGAGCGGGGGAGGAGCAGAGAGAGAGGGAGACAGAGAATCCAAAGCGGGCTCCAGGCTCTGAGCTGTCAGCACAGAACCTGATGCAAGGCTCCAACTCATGAACCATGAGATCGGGACCTGAGCTGAAGTCGGACGCTTAACCGATTGATCCACCCAGGGGCCCCTCTCATTGTAGTTTTGAACTGTATTTCCCTGATGATGAGTGATGTTGAGCATCTTTTCCTGTGTCTGTTAGCCATCTGGATGTCTTCTTTGGAAAAATGTCTATTCATGTCTTCTGCCCATTTTTTAACTGGACTGTTTGTTTTTTTTGGTGTTTGGTTTGATAAGTTCTTTATATATAAGAGATACTAACCCTTTATCTGATACGTCATTTGCAAATATCTTCTCCCATTCCACTAGTGGTCTTTTAGTTTTGTTGAATGTTTCCTTTGCTGTACAGAAGATTTTTATTTTAATGAAGTCTCAGTAGTTTATTTTTGCTTTTATTTCCCTTGCCTCAGGAGACATATCTAGTAAGAAGTTGTTATGGCCAACGTCAGAGAAGCCATGCTTGTGTTCTCTTCCAGGATTTTGATGGTGTCCTGTCTCACATTTAGATCTTTCACCCATTTTGAATTTATTTTTGTGTATGGTGTCAGAAAGTTGTCCAGTTTCACTCTTTTTCATGTTGCTATCCAGTTTTCCCAGCACCATTTGTTGATGAGACTGTCTTTTTCCCACTGGATATTTTTTCCTGCTTTGTTGAAGATTAGTTGACCACATAGCTGTGGCTTCATTTCTGGGTTTTCGATTCTGTCCCATTGAACTACGTGTCTGTTTTTGTGCCAATACCACACTGTCTCTTGGAGCGTTCTCTTTTTTAACTGGGACCCTGACTTTCATTGGAATTGAAGAGATCGAATCATTCAACAATATTTTTCATTTAACAGTTTTCGTTACTGAACACCTGCTATGTGCCAGACGCAGTGTTAGTCACCAGGGAAACAATAGGGATTCTGATAAACATGATCCCAACCTCCATGGGACTGACAGTGTCATAGAGAAACAAGTAAACATAAAAGTCGTGCCTAAGAAGATAATAAGCAGAGGGTTGTTCCAGAAAATAATAGGAGACGGTATGATCAAAGAGAAGGCAATCTTTAAATGGAGAATGATGAAAACAATGGTGTTGAGCACCCAATAAACCACAGGAAGAACATCCCAGCCATAGGGAGCATGACTGCAAGGGCCCTGAGGCGGGACAGGGTTGAGTGACACTGAGAACATAGGAAGGCCAGAGTGGGTAGAGCAAGGGCATGGGACAGCAAGGCACAGGCTGCAGGAAGAGCTTGACCACGACGTGATCAGATGTGTTTTTCTAAAACATCACTCTGGTCACTGTGGGGAAAATAGTCAAGGACAAGAAAAGAAGCAGGCAGTTACGTAGGAAGAGTCCATTAGGGTCATCTTTATAAGATGTGCTGGTGGCTTGAGGTGATGAGAGGAAGAGGGACAAGGGGAAGCAGCCTGGGGGAAGGTGGCGGGGCAGGTGAAACCAGCAACTGGTGAAGCAGTTTGGTCCGTATCCTTCACTGTCTCTGTCAACAGACATGTCTTGAGCCCCCACTACTTGCCAGGACCTGGCAGGGAGAGACCAGCCAATGAGACAACCAAGAGCCCTGCCCTCCTAGACTCACATCATCCTGGGGGCCGTGAAGAATGCATCGGTGAACAAATACGTCTGTCGCACCGGGGGATAAGAATTCTTACGAACCACAAACGAAACCAACCGGGCGAGGAGGCCTTTGAGCAGGGACCCGAATGAAATAGGAGAGCAAACCATGCAAATATGAGGTATGGAAGGGGGTGTCCAGTTCCTCTGCAGCAAGTGCAAAGCCCCTAAGGGGGTGGGGATAGGGATGGGGCAGGTTTGGCACACTCCCCTCACGTGCACCCCCCCCCCCCGCCGCCATCCCTGAAGATTCGATGTCTTTCTTCTCATCTCAGAGTAGTACTTATCTTTCATTCAGTCTCAACAATCCTAGGTGCTACAAAACAGAAACTACCCCACGGGAATTTGGATGACCTCCGTTTTTTTGTAATTCCGAGGGTCTTTTTTTTTTAACTTTTTTTTTAACATTTATTTATTATTATTGAGAGAGAACCGCAGAGCGTGAGCAGGGGAGGGGTAGAGAGAGGGGGAGACACAGAATCCGAAGCAGGCTCCAGGCTCTGAGCTGTCAGCACAGAGCCCGATGCGGGGCTCGAACCCACCAACTGCGAGATCATGACCTGAGCCGAAGTCGGTCGCCTGACCAACTGAGCCACCCAGGCGCCCCCCAAGTGTCTTTTATTAACTAAGAATCACATACTCAAAAGTCTGTGACAGCACATTTAAGTACTTAAGCTTTATACCCAGATGAAAACTATTTCGAAATTATTCCAGTTTAGACAGGAAAAGCCAGAGTCAATCTGATAATGGAGAAAGGCAATGACAGAGAGCCTGGGATCTCTGAGACTGAGTTGACGATGGGGATTTTTAATTGTTTTTTAATGTTTATTTATTTTTGAGAGAGAGAGAGAGCAAGAGACAGAGCGTGAGCAGGGGAGGGGCAGAGAGAGAGAGGGAGACATAGAATTGGAGCAGCTCCAGGCTCCGAGCTGTCAGCACAGAGCCTGATGCGCGGCTCAAACTCATGGATTGTGAGATCCTGACCTGAGCCCTAGCTGGATGCTCAACCGACTGAGCCACCCGGGCACCCGGACAAATGGGATCTTTAACTAAGAATTACTGTCCTCTGGAAAGCTGGACCATATATCTTCTTTTTGAAATCTCCCTTCTTCTATTACCTAGAACTGAAAAGACTTTATGCCCCTTTCCTATTCTTTCTCCAGGGAATCTGTTCACAGAAAAATTCCACTCTCATCTAACAGTGAACATTATCTCTCTGAGAAAACAACACCTTGGAGCTGTCTCAGTGGACCTTCTCGGAAAAAGTAGAGGTCCGAGCCCAGAAAAGGTACCAGACAAGATTAATCTTGACCATCACAGAAGCCCCCTCCACTTGGTGGGGTTTTCGTTCATGTGGGTCTGTGAGAGGGTATCAGACCAGGCAACACGCGGCCCATGCCTCCAACAACCCATCCTTCTGGAAAGAGTTCCAGTCACCGTGTTCAGGCTATGCCAAATGCGTCTTTCTCTAGTCACCATCCAGCTTGGTGCTCATGAGGTTGGCTCTGACTCTCACCTCTGTGGCATTTTAGTTTATTCCAAATCGAAGAATGCCTCTTCTCTCTGGGCAGACCTTACACTGAAGGTCTTCATTTCCACGAAATGGGAATTTCAAATGCCAACAAATGAACATCTGCCCAAAGGTTCTTGTTCTGCCTTTGTTTCCAGAGCCCGGAAATGCTCTGGCATTCACTGCCTGGCTTCTGTAATTGCTTGAAGATGGGGACACAACTATCTGAATAGTGGAGGACCCAGAGTTGGGACAGTTCATTTCATCTTTGAGGATAAGTAACACAGAGAGGTGACTGCCATCTGCAGCCAAGCCCCTTCCACTGTGACAGAAGCTTTCAGAACTTTTTACCAATTTACTTAGAATAGATACAGGAATGGAGACGTTCAGCCACAACTTCCCTTTCTCCTTTGGAATTCTGAAGGGTAAGGACTTTTAAGAATTCTTTAATGAAAGCTTTACAAGAAGCAAACTTTCTAAACAAAAGGACTACTTCAAAGGGATTTTGCAGATATTACATATTTTGAATCCCTTCTTAAAAATACATAATTTACCTCCTGGGCAGGAACATAGGTAATTTCTTGGGGCAATAAACAAATGACCATAATCTTTTTCAATTTCCCATGAAAAGCAAAGAAATATTATTACATGATATTGTCATAACGTCCCCTAAAAAGAGATGTTTTCTGGGGCGCCTGGGTGGCGCAGTCGGTTAAGCGTCCGACTTCAGCCAGGTCACGATCTCGCGGCCCGTGAGTTCGAGCCCCGCGTCAGGCTCTGGGCTGATGGCTCAGAGCCTGGAGCCTGTTTCCGATTCTGTGTCTCCCTCTCTCTCTGCCCCTCCCCCGTTCATGCTCTGTCTCTCTCTGTCCCAAAAATAAATAAAAAACGTTGAAAAAAAAATTAAAAAAAAAAAAAAAAAAGAAAAAGAGATGTTTTCTAAGAGTCACCTGTAACAACGGAGATTGATGTGTATGACAAGGAAAACTGCCTTATATCTCTTCTGCAGATTTCCACATCCTTGGGTGGCTCCCTTCCTGCCCCTGCTTAACATACTGCCAACACCACAGGATGAAGGTCAGGGGGTATGTCGACGGGGGAAATTCAGTGGAGCAGAAAATGTAATGACCTTAGATAACAAATTCAGATTTAATCTATCCCTACCTCACTGATTTGGATAGTCTTTTAAAAAACTTAAACTAAATTCTCATCTTTATTTAGATCTATTTCTAGACTGTTCTATTGCTCTGTTTACTCTTCTGCCAGTCCCTTATTGTCTTCCTTATTGTAGCTTATAATCTATTTTATACTAAGTAAGACTGTAGGTGTTAATAATGTTTAGGAAATGTAAGAACTCAGACATGGGGCTCGAATCCAGAACAACGGTCACCCCAGGAACAAGCAAACTGAACGTGTTCAGATATGCTTAAAGTTGAATATTTATTTGCCTTATGAAATAATATAGTATAATGCAGTATAATAACAAACATAACATAACATATTCAAGTGTAGTTTGCTCAATTGATAAGTAAACACAAATGCAATTAAGCCCATGAATTCAAGGATGTCGCAACATTAGAAAGTTGATGTGCGTTGTATGATTAGATCAAAGGGAAGAACCCCGTGATCATTTCAGCAAATGATGAAAGGAAAGGGCATCTGACTCAATTCCGCATCCATTTCAAGTATGAAAAAAAATCTTAGTAAACTAACGTGGTCAAAAGATACACCTCTCAAACCAACAGCCGGCGACATGAGAGCTGATGCATTTAAACAAGAGAAAACTAAATAAATCATAGAGGTTAGAAAGGAGAGAGAGAATACTTTTTTGCAAATGTTCTTATTCTGTGCCCAGGAAATAAAGCCAAAATGATAAAACGAAAACATGAAACTATTAGAAAAGATGCTACTGCTTTGGGTTTTCTAACTTGTTAATTATATTTATCTCTATCTATCTATCTATCTATTTAGATATAGATATCTATACAAAGATATAGATATATAAGATATATATCTTATATATCTATATCTTATATATATCTTATATATATATCTTATATATCTATATCTATATCTATATCTTTATATATATATCTTTATCAGTCTCTTCTTTTGGTCTTCCTAAGTTCAATTTTTTTCTAACCTTTTTCAGCTCTCTTAAGTGGATCACTTTGCTCTCTTCTTTATTATTTCATGACGTCACTGTTTGAGCTATCAATTTTCCCAGAAGAAAAGTTCTAGATGTATTCTACATCTTCACCACATTTCATCAGTTCCAACATACACTTTTTTTCGCATCTGAACATCTACAAGATATGTATCTCATAATATCGATGCCATCTAACCATCAGTGGCCTGGAAGCGGCTGGAACGTGGCTGTGATTGCCCCACTTTACTGTATGTGTTCATATTTTTTACTCCTTCACCTAGATGTGAGCATTGTTGGTCATTGCCAGGTGAAATGTGTCCCAAATTTCCCCCTATAATTTGACAATGAAATAAAGTTCTTGCGGACACAGAAATGCAGGGAAATATATCGACAGGGCACACATTTATATTAGCGACATACGTTTTGATATTAACCAGAAAACTACAGCTACATATTTCCTTGCAAAGCAGCTACTGAATACTTTACTGGATTTAAGAAAGGAACACATCCCCAAATAGATGAACCTGTGTTATATTTTGTTCCTGAGATGCGTCGAAAAGGATTGCCCATCGTACTATGCAAAACAGCTAAAGAAATCAGAAATTGCCAAATCCCTTGGAACATATGGAAGGAATTTCAAAGCAATGAGAGCTGGGTGTTTCATACATGCATAACGTGGAACTATTGTCAAAGTATCAAATATCAATTTGGCCGAGACTTCCTGCTGATTTTGAACAGAAGCTGCTTAAACTCTAGTTACATACGATTCAACTGAGGGGAAAAAAAATATGAGTTTTGATCAAATAACAAATATGGATGACACATCAGTATTCCTTGTCATGCCTTTGAATTATACCAAAAATGCAAAAGGTGATAGAGAGATTAAGATCATGAGCAAACATTTCTTTAGGATGCTCTCCATAACCACTATTTGCTGGAAGTTGCTATAATGTGTAGTCGTAAACCACAGAACAACAGCTGACAATGAGATGTTCCTCAAAGATGTCACTAGGCATGCACAGAAACAGGGGTGAGCGATGGCTGAACAGATGGAGAATTAGCTAAATGTCATGGGACAAGATGTGCAGGTGAGTCATAATGGATAAGTAAACGTTTTCCAGGAGAATGAAGAAGGGAAAGTCATTACAAACCAGACAGAGTGCACAACAGACGTACAGAACATAAACTCATTGGGAGAAAGAAAGATTCTTGGTGGAAAGGAGCTTCTACATGGCAAGGGACATGTTCCTTTGGCTGCACCCTTGAACTAGAACTGGAGAGCCACTGCAGATCACATAGAGGTCTTGGTAGTGGAGCCCTTCGGGGATGGCCCAGCCCAAATCACACTGTTGGTGGTGCTGTCTACTTCCAATTGTATTCCTCTTCTCCCCCTGTGCCCATCACAGAGCTTATTGGAGACTGAAGAAATATCCTTCAGCTGAAAATATGCCTGTATGATTTCTATAGCTTCAATGCTGTCCTCCGAATGCTGAACACATAGAAGGCCTCAATACGTACATATATTTTTAAATGTTTATTTTTGAGAGAGAGAGAGAGAGAGAGAGCACTGCAACTAGGGGAGGGGCACAGAGAGAGAGGGAGACAGAAAATCCAAAGCAGGCTCCGCCTGGACAGCATCGAGCCCGATGTGGGACTCGAACTCACAAACCATGAGATCGTGACTTGAGCCAAGGCAGACGCTTAACCGACTGAGCCACCCAGGCTCCCCCCTTAATATGTCTATTCAGTGGTAGCTTTGTTTGCCAAGAGTTTTCATGAGCTTAGTTGGCAAGAAGCTCTGCCAAACATCATTACTGTGTGCACGCCATATTGCTTTCTTCTCCGTGCTGCTTGCCTTTCCCACCAGGCCGACGTACGCCCTCAGCTCCCTCCATGGTGTCGTGCTTTCTCCATATTCTCTGCTGCCTTGGCCTCCGCTTGTCGCTGCTCCTAGCCATTTTACCCAGATCTGTGCAGCAGTCAGTAGATAAACTTCTATTGCCAAAAGTGAAGGTCCACGGCCAGATGTGGGAGGGATGGTGTGGAGAGATAAAGACACACAGGTGGCCGTATAGGCAGATATTGACCGCTTCATAAAACGTATTCTTGCTTTAGCTTCGAACAGAAACCTTGCTTATTTGACAACAAATGTAGTCCAAAAAAAAAAAAAAATCTCCACTTCGATCTTTTCCAGATTTACGTTATTATTAAGACTACTACTGTGGTGGTTTTGTTTTAAAGAGAATGTTCTCTTTCACAGAGCTAGGATTGATTACCAGCTTACGCCGGCCAAGAAGGGACGCTGAATATTGTCACCCCAATTTACCATGTCACTAATTTGGCAACAGGGGGTTATTCTTAATGGAGTGCAAGAAAGATACCATTTTTCTTCTGTCTTTAAAGCCAATTTTTTTTTTTCTTCTTGAAAAAGAAGCAATGTCACAAATTTCATTCCTATAAAATAGACTGTAAGACCTGCCAGAGACATTACGAGGTACCTAGCCCAGTCCCTTCATTCTACAGATGGGGAAAAATAAATAAATTGACTTGCTCCGGACTTTACAATAAGCTGGTGACAAAGCCAGGACCGAACCCAAGTCCCGACTTTATGCCACTAATCTGCTCAAGACATGTTATGCACCAAATGGTATCTGTCAGAGACATGTGCGTGGGGCATGCAGCCGCAGACCGTGTTGCGGGAAAGTTCGAGAATGTTTAGGGTCTCCCTCTTTCTCTGCAGTTCATTGAATTATGAACCCCCAGTAAAAAAAAGTCTCAAGGTTAGTGTTGTTTGGGAGAGTCCACAGTTAAATCTGTCAGAGGAAAAGTCTCCTCACTGCACGATGGCTGACTGGCCAAGGAGTTCTGAGGAAGAGTTGCCAAATGCCTGCATGTATCTCCCCACTTCCCAGATGAGGATATTAAGGCATGAGAAAACAACAACAACAACAACAACACGCAGCTGAAGGAGAAACAGCTCCAGAGCAAAGGTTTCTCTTTCCTGGGCCGCCTTCTGCAAGCCAAGGCTTGTGCGATTCTCTAAAGCCCTCATGAATCAGCGAGGATACCAGCCCAATCGATAAATAATATGGAGAGCTGAGAGATTGAGGTCTCTCGGCAGCTTTACCAACATCTATTAAAAGTAATTTCAGTTCCCTTTTGAGTTGCAGTCCTCTCTCTCTTAGCTCTGCCAGAGGTTTTTCTTTTATTTGTTCTTGCATTTTGGATGGCCTCCTTTGTTGGCTGCGCAGTGGATTTGACGATCTCATTTCGTTTGGTCTTTTCCAGCCTGTTTGTGTGACTGGAGCAGGCTGGGAATGGATTCTGAACATGCTGCCCGAAGGGGAGGGAGGGGGGACTGTGTCAACAGCCAGGGTCCCTGTCCTCCTCAGAGGACCGGAGAGTCCTGCCTGTCCTTCTGGAACACTCCCCACAAGCCCAGGACTCCACAATTCTGTGCTTGCTCTAGCCAGACTCACTCCATTACTCCTGCAGGCCATGGGACACTCCCACACTCAGCAGGTATTTTCCAGGCTTACCTTCGAGGAGAGGAGTGCCTGCTGTTCACAGGCTTCCAGTCAGTTCTAAAGCCACCGAATCAACACAAAGCAAGCAACCCTTTGTTGAACAGCTACTGTGCATCTGGCACATCGAGAAGCCAAATAATGAGCCCGGGGGAAACCGTAGTTCTGAGGTGCTCATAGTTTTCCTCACTGACTCCTAAGCCCCCATTCACGCAGGGATGGGCAGGATCCCTTCACAGACAAGGCAGGTAAGTGGACCAAGGTCATGGGATCCTTTTATTACAAAGGTTGAAATCAGAGCATGGTGTGTTTCCTACACAATGGCATTTCTTTCCCTCCTCATCTCCCAAGGCATTGCGACGCTAATCTCCCAAATGATATGCTGTGGCTCACGTGGTCCTCTATGAAAGAGCACCTAATTATAACACTCCCCTGCTAGCTCCTCCCCAGAAAGCAGAAGGCCTGCACCCTGAAGGAAGTTGCCTTGACACCGGTGATAGGAAGGGAGGAGAAAGGGCTGCTTCAGAAGGCTGTGGAATGGCAGCCCGCTGTGAAACATGCAGTGGGCACGCTGTATCTCCCTGAGGGGAAGCTGGGTAACATCCCGGCTCCTGGCCGTGGCCCAACTGTGCTTACGTTTCTTCCCTCACCACAGCATGATGGAAATTGTGCCGCTCTATTTCTCTCAAAGGGCATATCCTTTTACAGCGACAGCCCTGGAAATATTCCGGCCACTCTACCCATGGAGGCCTACAAGCTGGGGGGCTGCTGGATATCTGAACCGTGGTCCCGATAGAGGTAGAATCAACTTCCCCTGAGCCAGACCCTCAGCAAAGGCTGAGGCCAGAGGACATGCATGGTCTGGCTCGGAACCCAGTGTCTACTTGGGATGCTGATGAGGGTCCAGGAAAACCTAAAAAAGTACCATGGGTGCGTTGGCTGCGACCCTCCACTATATTTTAGCTACTCAAGGAGCCATCGATTGGTTTCCTCAGACTTTCAGAGTCCCTGTCAGATCAGGTCTTGACGGTTTTCTGAACAGGCGGGAATTCAAGTCAAGTCAACAACGTGCATTATTGGGCTAGTGTTTATGAACACCTCTCTTCAAGCTCTGTGTGATTCTGAAGCCAGATCACCCTTGGGGCCTCGAAGTCTCACCAAGGAGTCAAACTTTCTGACACGAAGGACAATAATAGAAGGTAGCAAGTGCCTAAGTGCCAAGCCAACTGATTCCCTCAGCACACGCCTGACTCATTTGGAAACGGGAAACCCAATGTGGGTTATTTGGGGTGGATTACTTTTGAGCAAGGCTTTATGGAGGAAAAAAAAAAAACTGGAAGCCAGTGTGGGCTGAGAGGAAAGGAGGGTGGTGATTTCAAGACTCAGGAATGAGTGTGTGAAGAGGGCACCGGCTGGGCTGGGGCAGAGGCTGTGCAGGACCCCTTCCCTGGCTCTGGAATGATTGTCCCAAAGCCCAGTGGCAAAGGAGCTGGCCAAACCCACCTAGAGAACAGCTAGCATAGTCCCGAGTTGGCTTCCTGCAAAAGACACTTACGGCAATTGGATTTTCATTCTGTCAAGAGTATGAACTTCCTGGAGAAGCTAAAAA